>NC_056066.1:56662699-56965729 GCF_016772045.2 Ovis aries | reverse complement strand
TGACATTGCTCTGCAATTTCTTGGCTTTCCAAAGTGACCGGTCACCTCCAGTTCCCCACCTCACCCCCCTTTTTGCTGACCAGTGAGAGCCAAAACCCCACATTAATGAGGGCAGGTGTCTGTCCCCAGACTACTTCCAGGCCAAGCCACACTCATTCAGACCCTCCATGGAGCCATTTCACCCACAGCCATGACCTCAATGCAGCCTGGGAGCTCTGGCTCAGGAACATGTAACTTTCCAAGAAAAAAACTGGTCCCTGCCAAGAAATAGCATGGAGCCGTCCCCTCAGCTGACCTCCATGAGTGCTGGCACAAAGGCGCGGCCATTGGAAGGTGCTGGCTCATGCCGCAGGAAATGTGTTTCTACTGGTTCTTGTGATGCTGCAAAATGCCTCTAGGGGTTTCAGCTGGGCTTTTGGCATTTTCAAGGTCACCACAAAATCAAAGGCCACTGCCTAGGGCCAGAATGCTGTCCTAGGCCCAATGTGGAGATGGCAAAGCAACAACAGTGGGTTCATCTGCACAAAGCAGTGGTCCTGTCGGCTGAATCCTCCATGCCCAGCAACCCCCAAATGATTAGTCCAAGCCAGGTCCTGCCAGCGATGGGATGACCATGGATGTGTGACTCGTCCTGACAGTAGGGGAGTCTAGGAAATATCCCCGTGGGAAAAAGGCTCATCTAGAATGAAGGTCGCCATCTTGCTCTCACCCAAGGCTGAAGCTGACACCTGAGGAGGCCAGGAGCAAAGCCAATGATGTGCTGAGCCCAGAGTTCACCCACCTCTGGACTTCCTGTTGAGCAAGAAAATACATCCTCTTATGTTTTAGCCTGTGCGTTAGCCCAGCTCTTCTGTCACTTAAAGCTGGGGATGAGCAACATTCACTAAGGTCTACTCCCAGGATAAGGAGTCAAGAGCAGGACCAAACGGGGCTCCCTGGCCTCTGGGATCCAGACAAGCATGTGGGTGATTACAGTATAGCCGCCATGCTGGGGAGAACAGTGTGCTTTCAGGGCTCTAAGAAGAGCAGCTAACTTGGCTTGGGGAGATCACAGAAGGAGGTGATCTCCCGGAGGAGGGAGTGGCTCAGCTGAACCCTATGAACCCAAGTCCCTAAGTGATGGCCTCCATTCCTGTGCCTGGTGGGATGATGTCCCTTCCAACTGCAAGACCTGCCCTGAACCTTGGACTGTGACCTTATTTGGAAATAGGGTTGTTAACAGATGTCATGAATTAAGATGGGGTCACACTGGAGTAGGGTAGCCCTGAATCCAATGTGCCTGGTATCCTTGAAGGAAGAGGAGTGTGCATGCTCAGTTACTCAGTTTTGTCTGACTCTTTGTGACCCCATGGGCTATAGCCCATCAGGCTCCTCCATCCATGGATTTTTCCCAGCAAGAATACTGGAGTAGTTTGCCATTTCCTTCTCCAGGGGATTCTCCCCATCCAGGGATCGAATCCGTGTCTCCTGCATCTCCTGCTTTGCGGGTAGAGTTTTTATAGCTGAGCCACTGGGGAGGAGGAGACAGTTAAAGACACAAAGGGGAGAGGCCACATGACAACAGAGGCAGAGACTGAAGTCATGCAGCCACAAGCTAAGGACACTAGGGATTGGCAGCAACCTCCAGAAGGTGGAAGAGAAGCATGGAGCAGCTGGATTCTGGACCTCTGGCCCCCAGAATTGTGATAGAATGAATCTGCTTTTTCAAGCTCCCCAGGTTATGGTGTTGTTATGGCAGCCCTAGCGAACTAATACAACTGGGGGTTCCTGTGTATGGTCCCTACTTCCCCTGCCCGGCGCCCTCGTTGGATCTTAGTGGGAGGCGACAGCTATTGTTGCAGGAGGCTGATGTTGTTGATGACAAGGAGGAGCCTCAGAAATGGGCTATGTTGGGACTTTCCTGGCAGTCCAGTGGTTAAGATTCTACCCTTCCACTGCAGGGGCGTAGATTTCATCTCTGGTGGGGGAACTATGATCCTGCATGCTACGTGGCATGGACAAAAAAGAAAATAAATAAAAAACTGGGCTATATCCACTCAAATCAGGGTTCATCTATTTGGGTTTTTTGACTTGGCCACGTCTTCGTTACTCTGACAATATTTTTAATTTATTAGATTAAGCCCTCTCACTCCCTACATGCACACACAGTTTTGTTTCTAATACTCTGAGCAACAGTATCCAACTAGTGGCCAGAATAATCCTGAGATAGCAAAACCCCGGGGAAAGGCCAAGAAGACCACAGAGCGATGAAAAGTAATGATTTCTTAACCAACTGGCTTCAGCAAAACACTGCAAGCCCGTCATGCAAATATCTGGAAGGTTGGTTCCATGTGAGTTAATCTGGAGAAAAGATAGTTTCTGGTCAGAAATGGATGCCATGGAGCATGGGGATTGGAGCTGAGGTCCCAGCAAGGTGTTCTGGCAGCTAGGGTGTGTCTATTTCTCCAAACACCCTGTCCTCGTGTCATTGTCTTGCTGATGCCCAAAGCGTAACTTTGACTTTGCAGAGTTCTCCTTGGTGGGGCTCTGGCAGAAGGGGGTCTAACAAATGCAGTTCGGTGGTTCAAAGGAGCTCCATTTCCTGGGTTCACTTTCATGTCCTGACTTCTCAGACTCCTGGATTGGCCCAAGAGGTTACTAAGACAGCTGTTCCCAGGTGCAAATGAGGTCCCCAAAGACAGGAAGTGATGCTGAACTCCAGTCCTGGGTGGAATTGGAGGGGAGCAGGTAGATGAACAGGTGTCTGCAGTGCCCTTGGATAGGTTTTGGCCAAGGGCCGTAATTTCTACCCTTGAAAGTTTGGGTGGGCCAGTTTGTGTTACCTTGAAGACCTAGGGATTTCTTGTAACCATGGAAACAAAAATCTAGACATTAAGAAGCCAGGGAGAAAAGCTGCTAGTGTTGCCTTGACAACAGATAAAAGCCCGAGTCTTTGTTGTTAGGAGTAGAGATAATGCACCTTCAATCTTTTAAATTCATTTCCTCGTGGGAAGAAACTCAAGTGGGCTTGAGTACCTTCCTAAAGCAGCTGATACTTGGAAGTCTTGATTGGGGAGGGGGTGTTTTTCCGAGGCTGATTCTGCTGAGGGGTGGGGTGTCCTGTTCTGCCTTCCGGTGGCTGAGATGTTCCCGAGAGTCTGTACAAAGAGCTATATCCTCATGCCCAAGGAGGCCCTGATTTCTTCACTCTGTGGGTCATCAAAGTGCGTGACCTCTGTTCATGTGCTCTGTCCTGTTTCCAAGCTTACTTTGAGTGATGTGGCTTCTTACAGGGAGCTGAGATATTATTGTTATTGGAACAGATACTCAGATACCCTTTCCTCTCTCCAAATTCCCACTGCTCAGTATTTGTAAGAACAGGTACAAAATGTCCAGGTGGATTACTTCTGGTGAACCGAGCTCGCAGCTTTTATCACCCAGCAAAAATCACCCTTGAGCCTGCAGATAAGTGCCCATAAATAGTCATAGCTCTGGGCCACATGGAGACTTAATTACCGTGTGCCACCAAGAGATTGTTTTTCTTCCTTAATAACCTCAGAGGATATTGGACCTCGATGTGGTGTGAAACTTTGAGTTGATGCCCAGATGAAATCTGCATGAAGAGAGTCCTCGAGCCAACTTCAGGGGACTGGTGAGAGGCTTCGTGTTCTAACTGGAAGAACAATGACGGTGCATCTTCTGGGTGCTAAGTGCCAGTTCTCTGCATGGGGGAAGACGACACCAATACATGAAAGGAAAATGGGAGGAAAAACTTTTTGAAAACCATAATATTGACATGTGTGGGATTTTGGACCCCTGTTTCGTCTAAAGGACACTGAGTAAAAGGAGAAAGAAGCTCACACCAACATATTTATGACATGGCTAATGAGAAGGACAGGTGGAGAGGGTCCCCATCTGTCCCTCCCCAGATTCCAGCCTTGTCTCCAGAAGGGTTGCCTTTCAACATTTAATTTATTTTTTTAACCTTTTATTTTATATTGGAATATAGCTGATTAACAATGTTGTGAAAATTTCAGGTGGACAGCAAATGGAGTTCAGTTCAGTTCAGTTGCTCAGTCGTGTCCGACTCTTTGCGACCCCATGAATCGCAGCACGCCAGGCCTCCCTGTCCATCACCAACTTCCGGAGTTCACTCAGACTCACCATCGAGTCGGTGGATGCCATCCACATGTCAATATAATGGTTTTCAAAAAGCTTCAATTCTTCGGCGCTCAGCTTTTTTCACAGTCCAACTCTCACATCTATACATGACCACTGGAAAAACCATAGCCTTGACTAGATGGACCTTTGTTGGAAAAGTAATGTCTCTGCTTTTGAATATGCTGTCTAGGTTGGTCATAACTTTCCTTCCAAGGAGTAAGCATCTTTTAATTTCATGGCTGCAGTCACCATCTGCAGTGATTTTGGAGCCCCAAAAATAAAGTCTGACACTGTTTCGCCATCTATTTGCCATGAAGTGATGGGACCAGATGCCATGATCTTAGTTTTCTGAACTAAGATCAGTTCTGAACTTAGTTTTCTCAACTAAGTTGGCTTAGTTGAGCTTTAAGCCAACTTTTTCACTCCTCTTTCACTTTCATCAAGACCGTACACATACACGTATCCATTCTCCGCCAAACTCCCCTCCCCTCCAGGCTGCCCCATCACATTGAGCAGAGTTCCCTGTGCTGTAAATCAGGTCCATTTTAAATATAGCAGCGTGTACATGCCAATCCCAAACTCCCTGACTATCCCATCCCCTCATCCCTCCCCCTGGCAACCATAGGTTTGTTCTCTAAGTCTGTGAGTCTGTATCTGTTTCGTAAATAAGTTCATTTTCAATAATTATTTTAATTGAATGTGTTGATATATTGAGAATAATGTGTGGAACAATACAGAGAAGGTGACAAAGGACAGAACTTTTTATATATCAATGGTTTGTTTTTTAGCTCCAGCCAACCCCAGGACTTTTTCTCCATAACCTGAGAAGCTGGGTACACACTGATAATTACAGAAAACTCAAATGGAGAATTCTGGATTATCCAGATTTATCAATTCAAGGACTACTTGTTACAATACTAAAGGAGTCTTTTAAAGTAGATTTCATTTATTCAGTGGCTACAGCCAACCTACTACTATGCTGGGGATGTGGCCAGGGCCAGTGCAGGAAGTTAAATATGCTTGTCTCAACTGCGCTACAGCGATTTAATGCACAAACGTGGAGATTTCACAAATGTATTATAAAATATGAAATATATCTGAATCACAAAACAAACAAACACAAAAACACACAAAGCCCATGGAGATAAAAAGTTTTAAACCAAGTTAAAAGCAATTATTTACCTAAATTTCCCAAACCATCTTCCCTGACCCACCAGGTGACCAAGCCTCATACTTTTTTTTTTTTCACCAGTCTAATTTTCTCATATTAAATTTTGACAAAATGAAGCATTGTTGTTGAAATCAGAACATTTATAAATGAGAAAATGATCAGAAAGCATTAAAAACCCAGGAGAGAAATCAATTTTAACATATTGCTCTTTTGTTGACTTTGTAGCCGTTGGACTTGCGTCTGAGCTGAGTACTTTTCATAAAAAGCTGCTTTATTAATAAAGATTAGACCGGATCTCTCTTATTACGTCTCTGGTAAGAGGTGAAGCTGTACAAGGGTTATTTCGGGTAACAATTTCCAGCCACTGTTTTCCACCCTGAGTGAGACAACACACGTTAATCGTCACTGCCCTGGGGATGCATTGTGCAAGTACCCTTAAAAAATAATAAAGAGAAAGTATCCAGAAAGTTCCATCCGTCATCTCTTGTCTTCAACTTCTTCCTTTCACAAGCTGTCATGACTTCATATGGTGATATTCTTCCTGGCTTCCATTTAAAACATCCACCTTTGAAAAAAAATAGGCTTTCAACTGGAGGATAAGGGAATTGATTACGCGGTGACAGAGTGCTCCTGACATTTTCAGGAGTGGGAGGAAAGCGGGAATTTTAAAGTGGATGAATCACCGGGGAATAAGAGCAGGGGAAGAACAGCTGGAGAGGGGACCTCACAGCGGAGGGCACGGCACATCCCGAATGCTCGCAGCACGATTCTTCTGTGTTTTGAAGGCCAAATAGTGGAGGAGAACTTATTTTACTGACTCATGAAGAACAAACAGGGGGAGGGGGTGATGAGGCACAGACAGGGGAGGTGGCAGATCCCGGAAGCAGGTTAACCCTCTCCTTGCCACTGAGGGGGGTGCTGGGAAGGAGCCTCCTGGGCTTCTGTCTCAATCCTCGGATCTTCCCTGCCAGGCAGATAGGAGAGTTTTCATGTTTCCAGGGGAAAAATACCAAGGCACCCAAGGAGTTCTGATGCATGAAAAATTTCTTTTTGTAATCTTTTGTTCATTAGTTTCTTTTCTAAGCATCCACCAGTGCCTGGGAAATCCCAGGCACCATAGGAGATTTCAAGATTTATGGGGTGTGGCAAGCAAATCAACCAGAACTTGGGAGGACGTTGTTTTTGGCCAGAGGGACACAGAGAGAGATGAGGCTGCAGATGCCATCTGTAACCCTAACTTGGACATACCTGAATCTACCTGCTTGAGGCCCACCTCTCTGATTTGATAAACTCCTTTGAGAAATAAGCCAGTCTTGGTTGGACTTCTGTCACTTAGCAGCCAAGGGACATTGGGGAACAGGAGGCTAACATTTGCTAGGTGGTGGCAGTTCTGGGCATGCAGCAAGCACTCATTAGAGGGTGGGCTTCACCATCATTTAGGGCAGCTGGTCAACCCCGTGTATGCCATGACTCTCCATTCCGTGGTTCTGCATCCTTCATCAGCCTCTAGAGAAAGGCAGCTGCTCCTGCGTTCCTAGTCTAAGATTAGGCCTGCTATTTCTAGAGTTGGTTTTTAAGAATAGTTTTGATAAGAGTTCTGAAACCTGCCCCAGGTTCACGGGTGGAAGATATTTCACATGATAAGAATTCACTCCATGTAAAGAGCAGACTGTTGACCCGGAGTGCATTCCTGACTCTTGCCTGTGATGGTTGGACTGTTGGGTGAGACCTGCCATAGTCATCTGTTAATTTCAGCTGTGCAGCATTCATGTCTCCCCACCCCCACCCCCATTTTTTCTGGTGACAGCATCTCTCTTTTCTACTGGGAACCTATTGCATTCTCAGTGCATGTGGATCAAGTGGGCTGATTCACAAGCACGGAGGGAGGTGATGCCACAGCTAGAATCTGAATGGTTGTGAGAATGAGAGAATCCAGAGCTCTTTCTAGAAGGAGCCCGGGAGAAGAGAATTCTGAAGGTTCCATTTCCTTTGTGCTGAATGATGACTTCTTGGCTATTGAAACTTGGTTCACATGTAATTGGTGCCTGAATCTTTCCACAAGAAGTATGGAGATTTGTGGCAGATTGTTTGCTAAAATGACCACATTTCTCTGCCTCTTCTGTGGTCATCTCTCTCTCTCGACCCAGGAGTCTGCTTCCCTCTTGTGAAAAAGTCAGGGCTTGCTGAAGGATGGGAGACTCTGCAGAAGACAGCCTGATTGTTCTAGTTGAGGACATCCTCTTCCACTCTATGGTCTGATGACCCCCAGGTATGTAAGCGAGTTCAGTCAAGGTGAACCGGGCTGTGTGTTCCCACCTGGAATTAACAACACATGCTTGAGTGAGCCTGGCTGAGACCAGAAGAAAACCCAGCTGACTTTTAGAGCAATCATAAATGTAGTGTTTTAAGCCACCAAGTTTTGGGATTATTTGTTACACAGCAAAAGCTGACTGTTACAGACATCATTAGTTAAGCTTGGTAGGTACTACATTGGTTGCTGTGCCTAAAAATTTGTCAAAGCATACTTTATTTTCACAAGTCTCATGAAGCTTTGGGAGGTCACTGACTTTGAAAACTGCAAAGTATTCCTGTTGCTATGGATACCCCCATTGAGACAGGAGAGTGCAAAGAGAGAAACCTAGGGTTGCCTTGACAACAGATTTGAATATTCATGTCTGGAAGGCACAAGACTATCAAAAATAGGAAGACTCAGGAGGAGGGGGGGCGACATTAGCCTGGAAATGCTCACCTCTTTCAACACTTTGCCTCCATGGAGTCTCAGGCCGTTAGAAGGAGGCATTGCCTGAATTGGGGGCTAAAAAGGGAGCAACAGGAAGCTTCTCTTTCCATGGCCCATGCCTACAGTGGGAGGAAATTGCACAGCCAGCAAGTGGCGCAAGGCACAAAAATACTAACTGCTGCCTTGAAGAGTTTATAGTTTGCTCTCAAACAAGTTTCATTCTAAGAATGAGAGCGTGCCTAGGCTGGGAGGGGTCTTGGAATATCTGGTCCCTTGCTCCTTCTCTTCTGCAGAGAAGGAAACTGAGGTCCAGAGGGAGCTTGGCCTACTTGAGGTCCCCGTGACATTAGGACTTTGGTCTAGTGGAGTGGCCAAGTGCTCCGGCTGTGGAGTCAGCCAGCCCTGGGTATATGTCCTGGTGCTGTTGAGTAGTGTGTGATATTACAGCAGCTTCCTGACCTCGCAGAGTTGCTCTGTGAGATGGAAGCTGTAATAATAATGACTTCAAACGTGGTGAGAATGCTGTGAGCTATTGCACAAAAGGCACTTAGCCCAGCAAGCTGGGTCTGACCCAGCAAGTGATGACTATTATTTTTACTATTATCTTGTCACTCTGCCTCTGCTCTTCAGCATCATGGAAGTCATCCTGGGGAGGCCCTACAGGATCCAGAATCTTCTCATGGAGGCTTGATGGTGTCTTTTAAGATGCCCACTGTCATTTTCTGTATCTTCCAGTTGGAGGTCACAGCTTATAATTTTTGAAATAGCCATGTCTTTCATTTCCTCTCGTAGCAGCCTAGCCAGCCACACAGGAGGGGGTCACAGTGCTTCATTTTTTTCACTTTGTCAAGGAGGAAATTGCACAAAGTCCCTTGGAAATTTCCATCTGCCCTGGGAGTTGAAGCCCTGTTCCCCAGACTGTATCTCCTCTCCCCCACCTCCTGGCCCAGAGGCAGCTGTCCCTGAAGAGTCGTGCATCCACACAGATGGGCCCAGACATGGGGTTTAACACAGTGAGAGGAAGGAAGTTTGGGACATCTGTTTATTCAAGAAAATCACCAGCCGTGCATGGACATCTTATGCATAGCAAATAATTGTTGGGCAAATACCACTTGCATATTCAGAGGCGACTTTCAGACCTGAACATCCAGTCCTGTTGGAATGACGTGAGCTAAGAAGTTTTGTAAGGGTGGGGGGGGGGGAGATGGGAGGGTTTCTGTGCGTGATCTGGTGTGACGATGGAGAGGAGGGGTCCACAGTGGTCCAAGGTGTTATCTGGGAAGGATGGTTTTGTGGAGCAAATTAGCCGCTCCAGCAAGAAGGAAGCAGGGTAAAGGGCAATGGGCTTCAGTCGCAGGGTCCACACAGTGGAGGGGAGAGGGCCACCTGTCCATTCCTAGAGGGGTGGTGGGCTTCCAAAGCTGCCTGAGTCAGCAAGTAGCAGCAGGGTCTTGTTTTCCCATGGACATCTCTGCTCTGGGTCTCTTCCTTATGGACAACCTCTGGGTTCTGCCCAAGCTGCTTGTTCACAGAACAGACCCAGATTAAGAAATTGCAACTCTTTTTGAAGTGGGGGCCATTTGAAAGGATAGTGAAGTTTCGACTTCACTATCCGTGTGCCACTAGCTTGGCACGTGAGAGGAGGCAGCACAGACCTTCCTTCTGCCTGGAGTTCCTGTGTCCATATTCCCGCTGACGGTCAGTGGTGTTGGTTCAGGTGCGTGGAGCTAGGAGCAGGGGAGGGAAGGCCTGTGACGCCAAGTAATCCGTGTTGGTGGCAATGTCGGCTGATCGGCCAACAACTCAGGAAAAATAAACTTTCTTCCTATGGCTGTTTCTTTTCATAAGGTTCCGAGCGGGAGGCAGACACAGGGCTGTCTGTGTGTGTGTCCTGTAATGTGAGCCCCCAGGGTCGTGGCTCAGGCCCCATTGGCAAAGAAGAATGGTCACTGTGTTGGTGGCCTCGCCTGGCCTTGGGTTAGGATGGGCGGGCTAGAAGCACAGCTGGCTACACATCCCAGTTTTGAATAAGATTGTCACTTCTCTTGTCCCTCGGCAACATGCCACGCAGGGTTTGTTTTTGTGTTCCCGACTCGCCATCTGTCTCTGGGTTAGTGATTCAAGCTCTGTGATCATTCAGACTTCACAGTCGTGATTAGCGGCTGAGCTGACTTTTGTTGACCCTAAACCCTCAGATGGGCTTCCCCAGTGGCTAAGCGGTAAGGTCTCGCCTGCCAATGCAGGAGACACAGGTTCGTTCCCTGGGTCAGGAAGATGCCCTGGAGGAGGGTATGGCAACCCACTCCAGTATTCTTGCCTGGAGAAGCCTGTGGACAGAGGAGCCTGGTGAACCACAGTCCATGGGGTTGCAAAGAGTCAGACATGACTAAAGTGACTTAGCACGCACACAAACAAACCCTCTGATGGGGAGGACCAACGTGTTGAAGTGAACACAGCCATGTTATCAGAAACAACATGTTGATGGGTCCAGCATGCCTGGAGGGTCTCCTTCCCTCCCGGGCTTCCCATCTGGGCTGGGAGGAGGTGACACAAAGCAACACCGAGCTTAGGGTCAGAAGACAGGGCTCAGTCAGGCCACCTCCCTGTGATGCTCAGTTTCCTCCGCAGAAAGGCGTGGCCCCTAGGCAAGGCCCAGCCTAGAATGCAGCAGCTGTTGCTGCAACAGGCTTTGTTGGCCAGATCACCTCATCCTTGGTGGTGGAAACTATTCGGTGTGGGTGCCCACCCTCCAAGTCAGTAATGTGTTCACGGGTAACAATCCCATCCCCACTCTGGGGTTGAATTCTGATTAGGGCCACTCGGCTTGAACAAGCCCATTGCTCTGACCAGTGCTAGCTTCAGGGAGCAAGTGTCTTGGGTCTGGCTAATGAGGCACCAAAGCTATCCATCAGGGCCCCTGGGAAGGGTTTATCTAAAAATGAAGGTCCAGTCTCTTGCATTTGGCTGGGTGCAGTTGGGGCTGGATATAACTCCTGGGGTGGCTTTGGCCATCTTGAGACTGTGACAGTCTTGAAGACAAAGCTTGCACTACAGGGCTGCAAGATCAGAGGGAGAGAAGGGAAGGACTCGGGCCCTCGACAGGGGCTCTGAGTTTGCCATCCCTATTCCTGCCCGGCTGTGGCGGTCTCTTGTAAAGTGAGATAAAAGCAAATCCTTCTAGTTTCAGCTGGTCTGGCGTGCTGGCTGCTGTTACTTGCACATCAGCGCGTCCTTAGTGCCCTGTTCTCCTGAAAGTGGTCCCCGATTAGCAGCATTGGTGGATTCTCAACTCTGCCCCCAGACCCTGCTCTTCATGGAGATTCACAGGTGATTCACGTCCACCTAAGCTTGAGAAGTCCTGCCCTAAAGGCTGTACTTTTGGAATAAGTCCTCCTGAGGAGAACACTGGTTTTGACAGTGATGGCCTCAGGTTCTCCCCAAGACAGGGTAACAGGTGTCAGGGCTACAGTTTCTGACAGGTGCATCTCAGGTATGCCAACAAGCTGTGGAAAAGCACAGAAAGGTGCAGAGGCCTTGACTGGTGCCTCAAAGGAACATACGAGAGAGTAGTTGACGAGTTTCTGCTTCCCCAACTCTTTTCCATCGATCTGCATTTGGGTACAGCACTGATTTTCATCCAAAGCCATGAGGGCAGTAAAATCTCATTAATTCAGGCCTCACCAATTTGGAAGTGATAATTTAAACTAGGGCTAGACTGGCTGGACTGAGAGCAAGATTGAGAGCAAACTGTTGTTGGGACTTTGGCTTACTAAGTGGAGGTGATGAGATGCTTCCAATTACACATGAACCTCAGTGTGTTCAAGTTCAGGAGGAACTGTACTTGAAAATCAATCCATCAATAAATGTTTATTGAGTGTCCCTATGGACACATTCCTGGCTGGCAGAGCATGCTTGGTGAGAAATTACTTTTAATCATTATCCATGCTGGAAAGTAACGGATTTCTTTAGCTAACACAATTTCTTAAACAGTCTGTGTTCACATCAATGGCCAGCTCTTCCATGTGTGTGTATCTGGCTTGCTCCTCACTCTTCCGAGTTGTCAGTTCCCCTCTTCCCAAGCTGTTTATCACTCAATGTTATTTCTGTCATCTTGAAATAAAAGGACTAATCTCCATCCACGTTCTCCATTACCATCACCCTATTTCTCTGTTCCCTTGATCTGAAATCTTTTCAAAGAGTTGACCATTGCCCCCATCTCTACCCGCCCTCCGTTTTCCTTCAAACCTGAGCAGGTGGTCACCTGACTCGTCTCCTTCCACCCCACACATAGTTGAGGGGTGGTGAACACCAGGTTGTCTGGGGACTTGGGCTCCCCCAACTTAGTGAATAAGACAGGCCCTGTGGATGTGCCCTGGGACTGCAGATGTGCTCAACTCCTTCCAACGTACAAGAGCAAGGAATGCTCTCAGGACTTTCCTGGCGGTCCAGTGGTTAAGAATCTGCCTCACGATGCAGGAGACGTGGGTTCAATCCCTGGCCAGGGAACTAAGATCTCACATGGCTGCAGGCAGGTTAGCCTACATGCCACAAATACAGAGCCTGTGTGCCTCAACTAGAGAGAAGCCCACACACCACAATAATAAAGATCCCACTTGCTAAAACTAAGACCCAATGCAGCCAAAAGTAGATAAAGAAGTATTTCTTTTTTTTTTTTTTAAAGCAAGGTATTTTCTCTCCCAGAGATTGACAGTGACCTTGAAGGCCACTGGGGAATGGATTAATCCAAATTTGAGCCCCAGAAATTATAAAATGCCCCTAATTCACCCTGGGTGGGAAAACATCTGTCATTTGAGGGTTTAAGAGGTACTGTTAATGGTCCTTAGACGAAAGGTCAGGACCTTTCCCAGGTGTCCGCCTTTAGGACTTGGGACCCAGAATCCAGGTGGAACTCCTGTCTCTGCATTTACCAGCCCTGTTACATCAGCTGTCACTCGGGTGATATTCCCTCCTTGAAAGGAGAGTCCCGGTCACCTCCCAGGTTGCTGGGAGGCCCAGGAGAGCTGAGTGTGAAGCGTGGGGTGCATGGGAGGTTCTCAGCCTCCATTTGGAAGCTTGTGGGAGGGTGAGTGGGATGCAGTGATGCTGTTTCTGCCGACCTGCCAGCATCTCTGGCTTCCCCGCCCACAGCCCAGGTCCCTGGTGGCTGACGCCCAGTCCCCAGGTACTTAAGGTTCCCCTCCAGCCAGTCTTGAGTTCCTTGGCAGGGGGGGTGGGGCAGGAACCACAGGCCTAATAATGATAGTGATTCCTTCTTACCATCTGCTCCTGCATGAAGCTCAGGCCCTGGTGTGGACACTGTGCTCAGCCTTCTCATGCATCTGCTCCTGGGATCACCTGATGTGATCTGGATGGAAGCAGAGATGGAGTTCCTTGCACACTGATGCTCAGCTGTCCAGACTGGCTCCAGAAGCCTGGCTTTCGTTGGGTTTCCTGACCCACCCCGAATGATGCCCCAGGGGTGATCCTCACCTCCTCGTCCTGCACTTCCCAGACCCATGAACGTGAAGGGTCTTTATAGGGGCCTTAGGGGAGCAGGGGGCCCTGCTTCCTGGCACATGTGGCAACCCGTGCATGTGTGTGTGTGTGTGTGTGCTGGGGGCTGGACTCGGGGGGCAGTAGTGGAAGGTCTGAGGCAGCAGGTACAGGTGGTTATGGGGTGTACTGGGGTGAGTGGGTAGGGCGGCCTTGCAGGGTCCTGGTTTGGGAAGGTGTGGGGCCAATTTACCTCCCACTCAGGCATGGCCACAGCCTGATTCTTTGTGCCTTACTGAATTCCCTCCCTTCTTCAAATGGAACCTGTTTTTAATTGTACTTTTTCTGATTATAAAAATGATACATGATCCTTGCAAATAATTCAAACCACATGGGAAAAGTATAAAGAGGAACACTAAAATCTCTCCAGTTCTTCCCCCAGAGGATAACACTGCGGCCCTGTCATCTGCAGGGTCTGACTGCACACGGCGCTCGTACACCCCATTGCAGGAGCAATTTCGCACAAATGTGATTGTCATTGTGCCCTGCTCTGAAACTTGCTATTTTCTCACTCAATACTCTAATAGCAGTGTCTTTCTTTCTCAGCCAGATAATGTAGAGCAATACCAGCATTTTACATGACTGCATCACATTTCTTTGTGTGCATGTCCTGTGATGAAGCTGGTCAAGCCTTTTTGGTTGGGGCTTTAACTTTTAAAAACATTTTTATGGAATACGGTTATTTACAATGTTGTGTTAGTTTCAGGTGTAGAGCATAGTGTTTCAGTTATAGATATACATATATTCATTCTTTTGCAGATTATTTTCCTCTATAGGGTATTATAGAATATTGAATAGAGTTCCCTTGTGCTATACAGTAGGTCCTTGTTGGTTATCTGTTTTATATACAGTAGTGTGTGTACGTTAATCCCAAGCTCCTAATTTATCCTTTCCTGCCATGTTTCCCCTTTGGTAACCATAATTTTTTTTTGAAATCTGGGAGTCTGTTTCTGTTTTGTAAATAAGTTCATTTATATCATTTAAAAAGTCAGATTCCACATATGAGTGATATCCTATGATATTTGTCTTTGTCTGACTTATTTAGTATGATCATCCCTAGGTCCATCCAAGGATTTTAACTTTTTTCAGGGGGCATTTTCTGGCTTCAACAAACCACGTGGTACAAACACATTGTGAATTTGTCTGATCATGATGTTGGGAAAAAAGTTCTGAGATGATTGATCGCTGTGCCAACAGTGCCAAGTTGGACTCCAAAAGGTTGACCAATTTCCATGCCTATCAGTGGGGCAGGGGAAAGCCTGTCTCTCCCCTACCCCTGCACACCAAGTGTCAGCAATATTTTACTTTGTTGCGATCTCACGTTCACATGCTTATCTCTTGGTGGTCCTAGGGGTGAAGAATCTTATCGTGTTCTGGTGCATTTGGGTGCCTTCTGGAAACACCTTTCTCCATTCTGGGTTCTTTATTTGTAAACTGCTAAATTGTTAAACTGGTGAGTTGACCCAAATCCTTGGCAAACTCTCAACTTTATCTCAACCAGGCTTTGACTGGAGGAAGGAGAGCCAGTGAGGGGTGAAAGGCTGCTTTTGCAGCCACACAGGCCCCAGTGAGCCAGGCAAGACCCTGCCGGGCTGGGGTTCGGCTCCGCTGAGGGTCCCAGGACCTGACAGGGTCCCCTTGTGCTGCCGACCGCAGCTGGAAGCTTCTCAACTGATCTGTTAGGGCCTATTCAACCTCAGGTCCTGCATGACTTCTGTG
The DNA here is from genome assembly GCF_016772045.2 of Ovis aries. Taxonomy (NCBI): domain Eukaryota; kingdom Metazoa; phylum Chordata; class Mammalia; order Artiodactyla; family Bovidae; genus Ovis; species Ovis aries. The sequence goes on along the minus strand of NC_056066.1, from coordinate 56,950,406 downwards.
GGGTTGCCTTGGGCTGTTGCTCTGCTTGTTTTTCCAGTAGGAAAACACACCTCACCTGTCAAGCTCTCCTCCAAAGTCAATTTTCGAAGTGATTTAAAGCGATGCAGGCTAACGCAGATCTGCACACAGGCACCTCCGTGCAGAACCAGACAGCCGTGCCCATGGGCGGGCCAGTGGCCTCATGTATGGCTCCATTTGACAGCTGCCAAGTGGGAAGAGGGAACCCAAACATCTATGTCCAGTTAAGAATGCAGGGCTGGGCACGCGACAGGCAGGGACCACAGCTGGCTGAACTGGGAAGGAGTAAGCATGGGTCAGCCTCCAGGATGTGAAGGGGACCCACAAAAGCATCTCTCTTCCATCTTTCATTCTAAAGTTTGGGAAGCAGGATTCAGAGAGGGAGGGAAATTGGTGGCAGAGGCTGGTGCTGGCTGGAGACCTCACACACCTTCATCCTTCAGGTCCTGCTGAGCATCCATTCTGCTGATTCTCAGCTTCCAGAGATACAGGATCATTGCCATAAAGCTGGGGTCACTGAGGTCAGCAGAGAGGATGGTATTCTGATGTGGGGACAAGGTGAAGCCCAGACTCTTTCCTGGTGCCTGAGGGATGTCTTGGGTATTACCTTCATGCTGGCTTCCCAGGGCTTGGGAGGCCACCCCAGACCCCTCTTACATGGACAGTGAGGCCTGGACAGAGGGTAGTGACGGCAGCAGCCAGTAGACCCCCAACTGCAGTCCCCCACAGGCCTTGAAGCGGCAGGACCTAGGCCAGAAAGGCTTCCTCTATCCACGTGATAGAATTTACTCCTGTGGCTCGCCTACCTTGCTTTGGTCACTTACAATGGTCTCGGGTTTCCCTGGGGCCTCAGTGGTAAAGAATCCTCCTGCTAACATGGGTTCGATCCCTGAGTTGGAAAGATTCCCTTGGAGAAGGAAATGGCAACCCACTCCTGTAAAATTGCCTGGGAAATCCCACGGGCAGGGAAACTAGTGGGCTAGAGTCCACGGGGTTGCAAAGAGTTGGACATGACTTAACAACAACAACAGCAACGGTGTGATTTCGATTCTTGTGCTGACCGCTTTGCAGGGACCCTGTGCATCTTGCTCACCCAGCACCAAAGACCAGAAGAGGCCAGATGATTGGTGAATACATGGACGATCTCTGTTGGACTTTCAATCTGCTTTTCTCTCTTCTGGCCTTTAAACAAATGGAAGTTGTGGCTTTTCTGCTTGAGCAGCCTGCTCGTGGAAGCTGAGCAGTGGGACCCTGGCTTCCCTGCCATCTGGGAAAGATGAGAGGAAACCATCAGTTGCACAGTAGGCCGTGGCTGGAAGGATTGTGGTCATCATTATCTCAACCCAAGACACACTTGACTCACTGCAAACTCACTGTGGGACTCCAAGGCTCCCAGCCTCTCTTTGGTCATCTATACAGTGGGGGTGGGCTGGGGACATCAGCATTCCTGCCTCTCCAAGCTCGAAGCCACACAGCTTGCAGTGTCATTTCAGCTTTGTCTCTGAGCAGCTCTAGAACCTTGGGAAAATCATTTCATATCTTTGTACCTCAGTTTCCTCTCTTGCAAATGGGGCTAAAATAGTTTCTGTCTCTTTGAAAAGATATATGCATCTAGTGTTCATAGCAGCATTATTTACAACTGCCAAGATAAGGAAGCAACCTAAGACTACATCAATAGAGGAATGGATAAAGAAGATGTGGTGTATATATACACCATATATATATATATATATGTATATATATATGGTATACATGTGATGTATATATGTATGGTGTAGATATATATATATATGGTGCATATAGAGTATACATATGGTGCATGTATATACATACACACACACACACACAAACACAATGGGGTACTACTCAGCCAGTAAAAAGAATGAAATGTTGCCATTTTGATGTTTGATCAAATAAGCAGAGGTCTGGAATCTTGGCTGGGGTGGGGATGTCTCTTTTGAGTCCTGCTTTCCACAATCATCCTGAAAGTATGTGGTGGGGCAGGGTTCAAGCTCTGGTCTGTGACCCTGGAACCCATGCTTCCTTCCTCCACCCAGCTTGTCCCCGTCCTCTTGAGTTCATGTTGAGCCTTTGACTATCCTTTGCGGTAGATCCTGTAGCTCCCTCTGGATACAAGTCCCCAAACTCTCCCCTCTTCTAGACTTCCGTTCCAATAGGTGTTTGGCTCATTCTAGGATGAAATGTTGGAATCCAGCCATGTGCTTTTCTGCCACAGCAGACTCCACACTCCTGGAGGGCATTGTGGCACAGCCTGTGGGTTGCCCTATATCATGTTTCCTTTGTATCTCGGGGTAACTGATTCCCTGGTTTTTATAAGAACACCTGCTCACCCAGAATAAAAATAAGACATTCCATCTTCTCTTGCAGCTAGATATGGCCCTATGGCTAAATTCTGGCCGAAGAGCTATGAAGAGAATGAGATATACACTTTCTAAGTCAAGTCCTTACAGGGAAAGAGTGTGCTTGCCTCTCATCCCTTTGTCCATCTAGAAAGGGGACGGTGTGCCATCTTGGGTCACTTGGGCAGGACATAAGCTAGGAAAGCATACCAACCAGTTAGAAGAAGCCCAGCTCTCTGATCTGTCACCCATGTTTGCATGGCCAGTGTTAGAGCTGTTATACAGCAGAAAAATAAACATTCATTTTGCTTAAGCCATTGTTATTTTTTAGTGGGTTTCCCTTGTGCCTCATGTAGTAAAGAATCCACCTCCAATGAGGGAGACCTGGGTTCGATCCCTGGGTTGGGAAGATCCCCTGGAGAAGGGGAAGGCTACCCACTCCAATATTCTGGCCTGGAGAATTCCATGGACTGTATAGTCTATGGGGTCTCAAAGAGTCAGACACGACTTTCACTTAACTATTGTTATTTTGGTTTTCTATTACAAAATTTGGATGGCATCACCGATTCAGTGAACGTGAGTTTGAGCAAACTCCGGGAGATAGTGAAGGACAGGGAAGCCTGGTGTGCTGCAGTCTATGGGGCTGCAAAGAGTTGGACACAACTTAGCGACTGAACAACAAACGTAAAAGCTTTCACCCCAAGACAGCCATTTCCAGGTTGTTGACATGTCATATATGCCAATATGCCTTTGAGATGTGCTCTATAAACCCTGTTTTGGGGGGAGTGAATCAATGAGGCATAGCTGTCTGTATCAAAACACTGGCATTTCCATGACATTTTTCTATTTTGTGTGATAAATCCCTCTTTACTTCTGTCCACTGGTGAGGTTGGGATGAAGAGGTGGGGCAGTGATATTACCTGATGTCTCTGGGTCCCAAGAAGTGTTCAACCCCAAACTCAGTCTTTTCAGATTCTCTTGGTGGCTCAAACTTTATGGGGATATCAAAACTGGGGTCCTGGTCCACACTCTGTCCCCCGGAAGTTTCTGTTAGCTCCTCAGCAGTTAAGCGGGGTTAGGGCAAAAGGGTGCTTGTGTTGAGTTGTGAAGAAACAACCCGCCTGCAGTTTTCAGTCCTTGATTTGACAGCATCACCAACACAGCCACATCCTGGCAGAGTCTCCAGGTGAGGGGAGCATCATCCACAGAGCATTTATAGCAGCCCAGTGCTGGGTGGAGGACCAGAAATTCCTGTAGGTTCTTCTAGGCACAGCTTGTTATTCTAAAACAGAGTCCCTCTGACCTGTGTGGAACCCCAAGCCCTTCATTTTAATGCCTGCATCATCTCTGCGCCCACCCCCCTTGCAGAGCCAGGCTCCTCACTCCCTCTCAGGACATCCCAAAGAAAGTCAGTAACACCCCCTGGGCTTCACCCATTGGTCACCTGCTTCCAGACACGCCTTAGTTTCCAATTCCCAGGCGCTAGGTGTCAAATGTGTTATTAGTGACTCAGTAGATTTAGTTGCAGGATTAATGCCAGGACATGGTAAAGTATTTAAGGACATATTCCATGTATTATTTTAAAATGGTGATTAACAGTGGTTTTGGAGCATTTTGGAAGATTAATTAAATGACTGAAAACCACCTTCTGGCTTTGCGATGTTTGTTCAACAAAAGCGTTTGAGGAAATTAGGTGTAATTCAACCACCTCATTATACAATTAGTTGCTTAATTCTGTCTACAGGCATTCAGGGTCATAGTTAGGATGAAATGGTGGTTTCTAGAGCATGGCTGGGCTTTAGAACTGTCTCTGTGCTTTTTAGGGTGCTGTGGCCTTCTGCCCCCTGTCCCTCCATCCCCACTGGTCCACTGGCCTCCCCCTGTCCCCCCAGTCACCATGCTTCTCTGCAGCCCACTGCTTTGGTGCTGGCTCCTCTGCCTGCCTGTGTGGTCACCATTTCTGCTGTTCACCATGTCTTTTTAGTTTTTCTCAGAAGCACGTGGTAGATGGCACTCCTCTCCCCACCCCCTGGAAGCTAGGTGGCCCTAGTAACTTGCTTTCACATCATGGGCAGAGAAACCTGTGTCGTTTCTGGGCAGAAGCTTGCACAATCTGTATGAAATTCACCCCCATCCTTTCCCTTTTCCATGGCAACTGGAGATTTTCCAGACAGTGTCTTCTCCATCAACCTTGGGTCTTGAAGTGAGAAAGATATATTGCAGCCTACAGGCTTATGGACACCAAGTGTAAATTGGAAACAAATCTTTATTTCTTACAACACAGAGACTTGGAGGTTGTTTTTTTCTGAGCATAACCTAACTTCTCTTGCAGATAGAGTAGGGGGCAGTTTCCCCAGATTTTCCTTTGGCCAATGACTTTTTATTTTTGAGACTCTTCTCAAATATTTTATCCTCAGAATATTTTGCTTTGTCTGTCTCCTCCCAGCCAATTGTGATTGTAAGTCTTTTCTTGGTTTTCTTCAGAATATGTACAGCCACCGACATTATTTCAGTTGTCCACTTATTGTGTTCCATTATTTGGAAGTTGGGGGGTTTCCTTGGTGGCTCAGTGGTAAAGAATCCCCCTGCCAATGCAGGAGATACGGGTTTGATCCCTGTTCCAGGAAGAGCCCCTAGAGAAGGAAATGTCAACCCACTCTAATATTCTTGCCTGGGAAATCCCATGGACAGTGGAGCCTGGTGGGCTATAGTCCATGGGGTATTAAAGAGTTGGATATGACTTAGCAACTGAGCAGCAACAATTTAGAAGATGGGTATTTTTTCACATGATCATATAGGTAAAATCAGAATGTATCTTATAGTCCAGGCTGTGTTATAAAGGCCATGACGCTGTTGAATTGCCCATGTGTGTGAACATCAAAATAACCATCATCCAAATCTGAAGTTCCCTTCTGCAGTGGACACACATAACTAACATGCAACTGACCAGGGTCAGCATGTTAGAAGAAGATAGTGGATTGGATGGGAAGCTTCTGTAACCTTTATGCATGTCATGGATGTAGGGATGGAGTGGAGAACTTGAGCAAATCATAGACATTTAGCAACAATCCTGAAATGGGAACCAAAGCAGGAAAACCATATACAATTCTAAAGTCTGCTTTGAAGAGTCCAATGCTTGGGACTTTAAATCCTTTGATGGATTCTTGAAAGAAATGCCACATCATCAGGGTTATGGATGAATGCATGGATGATGAGAAACCGTGGAAAAAACCCAGACACTGATGACAGAAAAGTCAGGCTCTGTGTAAAGAAGTCTGAGGAATAATGATCAGTTTGTTTCACTTGTATTTTCATTTTTATGTATGCACAATAGTAATATGTGATAAAAAATATTTGTCTAAAGAAGTCTCAAAGAACCCTTTTGATAAGTAAAATAAAAAATTCTAAGTGATAAGAAAGCATTTGTATCATGGTTTAATTGGCAGAGTATTTTTCTTTCACAGTGGAACGAAAAATAACAGTGCCTATTGCAACTGTGTGTCTTAAGAGTTGATGAAATATGGTATTTCTGGCTGGGGCTGCTCTTATTTAATGACATCTGCTGTGTCACTCAATTCCATTTCAGTGGAGTTTAAGCAAGACCTCTGGCCATTTAGAAAATTGGCTCACTTGGCCTTAGAGGCACTTTGCTTTTAAATGTTACCACCTCAGAACTTCAGAAGGGCTCGAATTTTGCTTTGAATGTCCACTGGGTGCCTAAGGCTTGGATGCCCATAGGTTTTGCCCCTGGATGGGACTGGGACCCTTAACCCCTAGAGGAAATTCATCCATTCCTAGACCTTGGGTGTGTCTTATGTTACTATCACAAATTTTCTACTGAATTCATGAGTCACCTGGTACTATCATTGAGTTAATACTTTTCCCTTTGGAAACCTTTTTTCAATAATTACAAAAAGAGTAGAGAGAGGTTCTTCACCCTCTTTCATTGGTAACATCATAATAACTATAGTACAATATCAGAAGTGGGAAGCTAAAAATACAATTTATTAAGGTGGAGACCTTAGTCAGATTTCACCAGTTTTTGCATGTATTCATTTGTATGTGCAAATACAGTCTATGCAATTTTATCACACGTGGCCCCTGTCAAGATACAGAACTGTCACCTCCTGGTTTATAGTCTGTGGGAAACTGAATAGAATTTGTATTCTGCTGTTGTATGAAAACTGCATAAATCTTATGTTGAATTGGTTCATAGTGCTTTTCAGGTCTTATACCCTTCTACTTTTCTATTTATTCTACTTAATTTTGAGAGTATGATATTGAAACTCCAACTAAAAATCTTAATTCATCTACTTAAAAAATAATTGTAACATATAGTGGGACTATATGGAACTCTATTCTATATTTTCCAGGTCTTATGTAAATGTGTTATCATACTTTCATGATTTAAAAAAGAAAGAAGGAAAAAAGATATAAAACTGTCAGTTATGATGACCCCTTCGTGGTCTTACCGCACCCTCCCTCTCTATGCCCCGGTCCACTAATCTGTTCTCCCATCTCTATAATTTTGTCATGTTAAGTTGAATCACACAGGATGTACAACTATTTTTTTCCACTTAGCATAATGCCCTTGACATTCATCCAAGTTGTCGAGTGTATCAACACTCGACACTTTTTGATACACTTTTTGATACACTCGAGTGTATCAACACTCCAGTCTCTTTTTCTTTATTGCTTAATTATATTCCATGGTGTAGACACACTGCAATTTATTTACCTGTTGAAGGATATTTGGGTTGTTTCCAGTTATTGGCTATTACAAAGAAGGTATCTATAAACATACATGGATGGATTTGTATGTGAAAATAAAATTTCATTTTTCTGGGCAAAATGCCCTAAAGTGTAATTGCTGAGTTGTCTAAATAAATGCATGTTTGATTCAGAGAACGGACCTATGGTTGCTGGGCTTGGGGGAGGATGGGGGAGGCAATAGTTAGGGAGTTTGGGATCGACATGTCCACACTGCTATATTTAAAACTGATAACCAACAAGGACCTACCGTGTAGCCCAGGGAACTCTGCTCACTGTTAAGTGGCAGCCTGGACGGGAGAGGGGTTTGAGGGAGCATGGATACATGTATATGTATGGCTGAGTTCTTTTGCTGGTCACCTGAAACTATCACAACAGTGTTAATCGGCTGGCTACACTCCAATACAAAATAAGTTAAAAAATAAGTGCATGTTTAATTTCATAAGAAACTGCCAAATCATTTTTCAGAGTGACTGACCCATTTTTCACACAAACCAGCCGCTGGTGGGTGATGCAGTTTATTCACGTCTGGACCAGCACTGTACTGTTTTTTTAAAATTTCATCTTAGCCACTCTGACAGGTGCACAGTGATGTCTCATCATGGTTTTAGTTCGCATCCCTTGTGGGAGATCCATTGAGCATCTTCTCAAATACATTCTGGCCGTCTGGCTGTCCTTTTGATGGAATATCTGTTCATGTCTGCTGCCCATTTTCTAATTTGATTTTTTTTTTCACTGTTGAATTTTGAGAATTCTTTATATATTCCGAATACTAGTCTTTTGCCAGATACATGGCTTGCAAATATTTTCTTCTTTTTTTTTTTTTAAATAGAGACTTTGTTTTGTGGGGAGCAGTTTTATGTTCACATCAAAACTGCAGAAGTCGGGAGAGTTCCCATATGCCCCCTACCCACCCACTCTGGGTCAATATCCCCCATCAGACGGTGCTTTTGTCACATCTGATGAACCTACGCTGACAGATCACTGCAACTCACAGACTCTAGCTTTCCTTAGTGTTCATTCTTCCTGCTGTATTTCCTTGAATTTCGAAAAATATACAAAGACACGTGCTCATCATTAAAACAGGCTTCCTTATCACACATGCCCTGAGAATGCTCTGTGCTCTGCTATTCCTCCCTCCCTCGTTGCCTTTAGCTGTTTGCTATCGCTTGTCTTTTTTTTTTTTTAAACTGTCTCTGTAGTTTTGCCTTTTCCAGAATATCATCTGAGTTTTCTTTTATGCTATTTTCTAAGAGTTTGATAATTTTGCATTTTGCATTTAGGTCTATGATCCACTTTGAGTTAATTTTTGTGAAGAGTCTAAGGTTTGTGTCTAGATTCATTTCTCTGGCATGTGGATGTCCAGTTGTTCCAGTACCAGCTGTTCAATAAAGCTGTTTTTCATGTTCTTAATAGCATTTTCTGCAGAGGAAAAGATTTAGATTTAATGATGTCTAATTTCATTGGCTTTTTTCCTTTATGGATTGTGATTTTGGTGTCATGTCTAAGAACTCTTTGCCTTAACTTTAGGTCCCGAAACTTTTCTCTCATTTTTTTTTTCTCTAAAAGTTTTATAGTTTTATATCTTACATTTAAATCTACAATCCATTTTTGAGTTACTTTTTGTATAAATTGTGGGTTTAGCATAGATTTTTTTTTGCCAAGAATATCCAATTGCTCCAACATCATTTGTTGAAAAGATTATCCTTCCTCGATTAAATGCTTTTGTGCTTTTGTCAACATTAGTCAAGCATATTTGTGTGGCTCTATTTCTGGTTCTTTGTTCAGTTGTATTGATCTTCATGTTTATCTACATCAATACAGCACTGTCTTGATTACTGTAGCGAGAGAGTGAGCCTTAAAATTTGATAATGTGATTGTTCCAACTTTATTCTTTTTCAAAATCACTTTAGGTCTTCTAGTTTGTTTGGATTTCCATATAAGTCTCAGAATAGAATTTTTATTTAAATTGGCTATTAAGATGCATTTAAAAGGGATATACACAAGTTGGATCTGTTATTTTTATCGAAATTAAAAATATAACTAGTACAATTTTGAAAAACTCACCTGGGACTTCCCTGGTGGTGCAGTGGATGAGAACCCACCTGCCAGTGTAGGGGACAATGGTTTGATCCCCTGTCTGGGAAGATTCACATGACATGGAGCAACTAAGCCGTGTGCTGCAACTACTGAAGCCTCCACGCCTATAAGAGAAAGCCACCAGAACAAGAAGCCTTCACACCACACCAAGGGGAAGCCCCCGCTTGATGCAACTAGAGAAAGCTGTTGCTCAGCAACAAAAACCCAGTGCAACAAAACCAAATAAATAAAAATCAGCTGAAGACCATGTGAAATGATCTCAGAAGCCACTCGATTGGCCCAGACCCTTCCCTCCTGGTACCTGTGTATTGGGAAAGGGGCTCTCTGTGGAATGCCGGTGGTGCTCCCTGGGAAAACACACAAGACCCCGCTCCCTCACCCAGGGCTGGCTCAGTGGTGGTTGACCTCACAGTCATCTACAGGATGGCTTGAAGCCTAGGAATTGGCCCAGAAGGTAGGCTCTGCTCAACTGTAAGGTCTTTTATGAACCAAGTGAGGCCACTGGATACTCCCTGGGAAAGCGTGAGTGTCAGGGGAAGGGGGCTGCTGGTGGGAACAGGGTGGCAGCCATGGGGGAGAGGACATAGGAGGGAACGAGACACTCAGGAAGCAGCAGCCACTCCTGTGAAGAGCAGCTGATTCCCCAGTGGGACACGCCTGAGTGGGAATCCTGGACCTCCTCTGGCCTGTCCTCACAGGGAGGGGGGCAGAGCTAGACCACCAGGCACACTGTAAAATCCATTAAACATAACCGCACTAGGTTCTGTTGTTGTTTTTTTTTTTTCCCTAGCGTTTTATTTTGTATTGGAGTATAGCCAATTAACAATGTGATAATTTCAGGTAGACAACAAAGGGATTCAGCCATACATATCCATATCCATTCTCCCAAAAACTCCCCTCCCATCCAGGCTGCCACATGACATTGAGCAGAGTTCCCTGTGCTATGTGGTAGGTCTTTATTGATTATCCATTTCAAACATACCCAGTGTGTACATGTCCATCTCAAACTACCTAACTATGCACCCCATGTAAACAAAAGCAGAGATTAGCTTTTGTTTATCCATCATCGTTTTGCTCCTAGTGCCAAAGTGCTGGCACAGGGAAGTTCTCCAATACACAGCCGTTGCCTGTTCTGGTTAGTGAATGGGTAAGTGGTGAGGGTGGAGAAGGACATGGCAGTCCACTCTGGTACTGTTGCCTGGAAAATCCCGTGGATGGAGGATCCCGGCGGGCTACAGTCCTTGGGGTCAGACACGACTGAGCGACTAACACACACTCAGTGGTTGGGGAGGCACTGGGATATCCAGACTCGCAGGCGGCCTTGCTCTGCTTTGGCTCCTGGAGGAAGCTGATGTAACTGGTGCTTGTGGGTCCCATTCTGTGTCCACATCAGAAAGCTGGCTGGTTGTTTTTTCCTTGAAAGCCTCTTTGTGAGGGCACTGGTCTCAGCCTGGAATCCCCCACCCCCACATCCTCCCTTCCTTCTCTCTTGGGATAGCCTGACTGGTCCTGACCCTCACTCCAGTCACAGCAGGACAGCCCCTACCTGCCTCTCCCAGGCTCCCACCCACTTGTACTTCTTCATCATCCAGGAAAATCTGTTTCCAGGGCCAAGGCCCTGGGTCCTGCCCTCGGGGTCCTACCGGAGTTGGGGTGCAGAGTGAGAAGCGGCCAGTTTTCTTCCTCGAGGTTGGGCAGTCATCTGGAATACACATTTGAACTTGAATTTCACTCTCCTTTTGTCAGCCTCCAATAGTTTGCTGTGTGCTGGGGCTTGCATGGCAAGCCCGGCCCAAGATTTCTTTGAAAGAAAACCCCCGACCAGGCCCGATGCATTAGTGTTGTCAGCACAACCGTTACCGTCCTTCAGAGAAAGGTCAACAAATAATTTCAGCTTTGTTTAAAGCTTCTTTAATGGATTCTGTAAAATGCTCTAATTACCAATGATTGTCCGTCGAAGTGCTTGCGAGCTTTTTAAAGATTTTCTGCACCCGTTTCACTTTGTTCACGTGGAGTTCAAGTTCTCTGGTGTACTTGAGCAAGAGGAAGCATTTCTTTTCTTTTTCTTATTTATTTATTTGCTTAATCATGTGATTTGGAGTGTTTACAAGGCCAGCAGGCTTTCTCTCTTCTTGGTCTGAAGCAGAAAGCTCTTACACGACTTCCCATCTGTTTCCATTTTGCCCCCCAATCAGAGATGAAATGCCACCTAAATGATAAGGAAGTCTCTTTCTTACCAAATGTAACATAACTGCTTTCTGCTTTACTCAGAATCCTCGTGCGCATGGTCTCACTTGAGCCCTACCAAGGGGGCTGAAGGACTCACTCAGACTGGGTCCTTCACTTCTGCTGGGCTGTTGACCTTCAGGATGGATCATTCTCTGCCTCGGGCCACCCTGTCCATCTTCATAGGCTGTTCGACAGTATCCCCAGCCTCTACCTACCGGACACCAGTAGCACTGTCCCTAGTTGTGGCAACCAGAAATGTCCTCAGATAGTCTCAAATGCCCATGAGGGCAAGATCACGCTTGGCTGAGGAGTTTTCACATGAAGAGGCCAACGCCCAATGCCCAATGCCCCCATCGACGGTGAGCCATAGAGCTAGAGTCTCTTGGCACTGATGGGCCCAGCAGCCCCCGAATCCAGTAGGGTGCACCGTCTTTTCCTCCCCTACTCCTGTTCAACTCCCTCCATCATGGTCCTTTCTGACCTGAGCGTCTCTATGCAGCAGGTCTCTCTCCTGGAATTTCTGTGTTTCACACCTCTTCTATTCTGGTTCCCTAAGTCTCACACTGTCCAGGATCAGATGTGCCATCTGATCCTTAGAGTGTCCATCAGGGGTCTGAACAGGGTGTCAGAAAGCTCCCCCAGGGAGTCTGTGCCCCCACCCCACCTCTGCCACCCTGCTAGTTTGGGTCAGCTCTGACCTCAGGCAAACCCCACCCCTGGGCTGCAAAAGTGAGGTGGAGACCCCCTGGAAGGGGAGAGAAGCTGCACTGACTCAGCTCCACACAGCCCCGGGGAAATTGTCCACTTTCCTCGTGTTCCTTGTCCAGCTAGAAGCACAGTCTCCAGTTCATGGGTAACTAGCCAGAGCACCCATGTTAGTAACAAGCTTAGAGTGTTCTGAGATGGTGACCTCTGACCTGCCTGGTTCCCAGGATCTCGCATTACCTGTCCTCTCTTGGCTGAAAGGGTTGATTTGGGATCAGGCCTCCACTGGGGGGTGGGGTACATGAACGTGTGTACAAAGTGTGCATACATATGAGTGTGTTGTCATGGGTGATGGTGGTATTTGGGGAGAGGGGATTCTTTCATCTAAGGTCTACATGTATTGGAAATAGTGGATTAGACAACATTACACAGGATTCTTTACTGAAGGACTTCTCAGAGTCTTTACTTGCCAACATGCTCTGTGACTATCTTAGAGTGATACAGGATGCAATGGTTTCCAAGGTAATTTGTCCACAGGATTTTTTTTTTTTCCCATTTTCATGGAGTATCTTATGCCACCATTCAGAGTATTCCTTGAGAAGGCGTTCACTGGATATGAAAGTGCACCTCTTTCCCCTTCGTCAGCCAGTTCCAAGGTAGCTTTGCAACCAGGAGGGATCCAGGTGGCCAAATACAGATGTACAAACCCTCCTTGGGTGTGATGAGTCTCAGTGGCTGGAATCAGGGCAAAACCCCAGAGAAGAGAAAATCCTTCCCAAATGTCTGGGCATGCCCACTGTGGCCTGGGGGCTGGTCTGAATGACCTGACCTTCCCGTCCAGCTCAGTGGCCCTAAGGGTAAATGGTGTGGCCAGAAGACATGGGGTGATGGGGTAGGGGGAGCCTGGAGAGAGAGAAACCCACCCTTGCCCACCTTCTCTGAAACTCCAGAAGAGAGGTGCAAGGGAGAGTGTGCAGGGGGAAAGAAAAACAGAAGATTCCATTTGTACCGGATGGTTTTGTTTTTTTATCTGTTTGCAAATGTTCAGTGTAATGGTTTGAAACCCAGCCGTGTAGCTGCCGCCGCCCACACACAGAGCTGCAGTACCACTGAGCATCGGCAGGCAAGCCGTATCTCCAGCATCGGCCATTACACCCGAACCCACACCAGGGCAGGCTGCACCCCTACCCCCTGGGTCCCTCCAAACCTCCCCCCCTCCGCCACCCTGCACCCCTGACACCCACCATCCTCCACACACACAATTAAAAAAAAATTTCCAGCACTCGGTTTCCTCTAGAGAAGGCAGAAAGAGAAGCAAAGGCAGACATGGGACGAGGAGGGAGGAAACTCTTGCCTCATCGGAGCCACCGGTTTTCCGGAGAGCGCGGCAGCCCCCACCTGCCTGTGGACTGACCACTTCAAGGTGAGAGAGGTCTTTGTGATTTCTTTGTGCACCTGGAGGTCTGGGAGGCAAGGCCAGATGAAGGGAGCTTAATCACTGAGCCTTGTCTGTCACCTCCCGAGTGATTCTATCAGGCAAGCATGATGGATGCTCTCTCCCAAGCACACACAGTTTTCTGTGACACAAGCCCCCACTCAGGTCCCTGTGAGCACCTTGGAGTCAGGGGGCTTCTCAGGCCCCCTCCTCCACCTCTCAGCACAGCCTCCTGAGCCGAGACGTGGACTAAGGGCTGACCCTGCCTTTGGCTTGACCTGTTGATTTCCGACTGAGGCCACTGACCTTCCTCCTTGGAGTGAGCGCTGACCCCAAAGTGGGTCCCTACAGAGTGGTTCTCCACCTATGGGGCTTTGGGAAACCTGTCTGCCCAGTGGCCCCAAGCCCGGTAATCAGAAGCAATCAGACCCAGCTGTCCAGCTAATCTCTATGAAATAGGCTTCCTTCCCAGTAGAAATCAACAAAGTTTAAAATAGAACGGACTGTAATCGGAAATGAAGCTATAGAGTTGTGTGTGTGTGAGGCAACAGGCAGCAACATCCGTATGGAAAATGTTAAGGACAAATTACATAGCTCACCGCCATGGGAGCCAGGAAAAGAAATGATTTCCTTGCTTATTAAGCATGTTTGTGGGTCGGAGGGGAGCTGAGTGGGGACATCTCCTCTGGACACTTTCAACCTCTGGACCAGAAGAAGAGGGATTAGAGAAGAGCGACAAAGATGGAAGGAAAGGAAAAAGGCCATAATGTAACGTACTTGGAGAAGAGAAGCAGAGAAAAAAAGCTCCGAATTCTGTGCAGTGAGGGATGAATCAGTTGGCATAGGTTTATTTTTAGTCTCTAAGATCTGCTGTTACAGTTTGCCTGGCATTAATTAATGTCATAGGCGTGTTTCAGACTCCGAAGGTCCTCAGCGCGTCACTCAAACCCGGAGGTGTCGACCCTCATGTCTGGGTGCTCTCGGGCCTTGGGGTCTGGTCTCTGCACAAACACGAGTCCAGAATGTTGCGCTCTCTGACCTTGCCCTCTCCGGGTGTATCCGTTCATCTCCTGGCTCCAACCCGTGGATGTCTGGCCACTGGCCAAGGGAGAATTGCAATTGTTATGCTTTGTTTTTCAAAAAGGAAAGGCTGTACGGAGTCGAAATTGGGGGAAAAAGATGTTGGATCATGGCTTGGAAAAAAAAAATGGCTTTAGGGGCATCTCTACCACCACAGAGAAGAAGGACGGGGCTCCCTAATCTCCACACTGGGTGAATATTGACGAAGCGTGTTTTGTAAGCAGAGAATCGCTCCCAAGGTAGTTAGGACGAAGTGTAATATTTTAGCAGGAACTCATCATGGGGCTTGGAAGTGGTCAGATGTTGGCTGAAATCTCACCTGAGGCTACTTACCCTGAAAACGCCTGTTCATATTTTGGAGCCCAGGCTGTACTGAAAGAGCAGTTTAGATGCAAGAGCTGTCCTGAGCAGGGTGCCTTGCTCTCTGAGGTGAAAACAGGATAACAGCTGGCATGAGGAAAAGGCAAGTGTGAGAAACAATGCTGAGCAGTAGTGGAACCATTGAGCCAACTGTTTGTACATTTGCAACAATTATTAGGTCAGTAAGAAAGTGCGAATGCATCCCAGCCCCTGATTCGAGAGGACATCTCTTATCCTTTCTTAAATTAATCCAAATATCCCCCCACGACCCTACAGTCAGACTCAGTCATTGATGAGTAGGTGTTCAGAGCCGCCTATGTATGGTCTTGATTTAGCTCCTGAGTCTTTCATGGTTGGTCCATCTGAGACAGGGGCATGGACAACCCCACCCAGGAACATCCCAGGGCAGTGGCTGACCTCTCTATGGAGTGAAGAAATACAAAGAGTGTGGCTGATCTCTGATGGCCACTGGGCAGGTTCAGTGCTCAGGTCCTTAAGAGAGATTAGCATCACTGAATTTGAGAAGTTCTTAAGAAGGAGGGTCAGGACCACCGAGAGGGTGTAAGTAGGCAGGGAACTGACTTAGGTGTTTTGTCAAGATTGGGTTCTGTCCTTCAACCCAGGCAGCGGACTCAAGGATCCCGAGTCCACGCATGTGAGCTGTGTGTGTCTGGGTGAGTCATGCCCTCCTGACCACACCAAGCTCCTTGAACATGGCCCATCACATCCTCTACCAAAGCTTCTTCAGCAACCACAGTTGGATTTTTCTGGGCTGGGAACACCTAGCTGGCAGGGGGTGATGAGTGGGGATCCAGTGGATGGGTAACGGGAATTCCGTTCTAATGGGAACCTCTGGTTCCTTCCAGGTTTGCCATGTGTGTGGCCACTGATGTACGAGATGGGTGCCCACCTGGGCACATCAGACAGGGCAGATGACAGACCTTCAGGCTCTTGTCACCTGCTTGAGACCTGACCAGAGGATGCCCTTAGAAAATGAAGTGAAAGCTTCCCCCGGTGCTGAAAACCTGGAGTCTTTAGCAGCTTTGTAATTTGTTTAAGTGCAGAGAGGTCTGATATGCCAGGCCAGTTGAAGGGATAAGTCCAAAACTATGATCAGAGAAGGTGACTGCTGCTGCTGACTCTGACTGCCCGGTGTTATGCCAGAAGGAGATGCTTTGCCTGCATCTCTTTTTCTAGTCCTTGTAATGCCTGGGAGGCTGCAGCCATCCCATCACCTTCTGATGGAGGAGGAAACGGAGCCTTATGTATGTTATTTTTTGCAATGCCTTCCACAGTAGACCCACCGATCTTACTATAAAATAACTCTTTCCCCTAAACAAGGCTTGATGAAGAATTTTCTGCTCCCTCACTCCTGGGTGAGGCACGTGTTTACCTGTGGTGTCTGCAGGTGGAGTCCTGCCTATTCTGGAAGTACAGGGGCCTCATCGGAAAAGCCAGAGCTCAGACCGCCGAAGGGAGGCCTGGGGGCCGGAGGGGTGGCCTCCCTTGCAGGTTTGTGCTCACTGGCAGGTGAAGGGCAAAGGCTCCCCAGCCCCGTTCCTTTCCTGCTGAGTTCCCACCCCCAGCAAAGGTTTGCAGCTAGGCAACTGTCACCTATGATCCTGGGAAGGGCCAGTTGTCTGCAGTGCGATGCAGAAACTAGACAGGGGTCCAGCATGGAGGCGGTCGTCCCACGTGAGGGGGTGGGGTTCTCCAGGGCCCCTAGCTACAGGCCCTCCCTGCCCCCTTCCTCCTCTGTGGCCGCCATGGGCCTCACATCCTGGGGGGGTCCCTAGAAACAGGGCCTGCTGATGCAAACACATGTGTCTCTCGCCACAGGAAACGTGGGCTCACGTCCACAGTGATAACCACCGCGCTCCTCCCAGACACAGAAGAGGAACAGGTTTTCGATGTTTAACTAAATTAGGAAACACGTGTTCTCCCTCCCCCGTGTATCCTTCTGGCAGTTCTCAGTTGACCTCATGTGGAGCCTCTGCTCTCGCTTTCTGTCCTACAGTGGGAAGCTGGACAATTAGGCAGTAAAGCCCTGTTCCTCTGGTCTTAGCTAAAAGCTGGGAGAAAACATGGTATTAGTGATACTAGAAATCAATGGGTTTCTAGTTTCTAGATACTAGAAACCAGTGGATCTGGGGTCCTAGGTAGGGCTGTCCGATAGAATACAGGCACCCAGCTGGACTTCAGGGATGCTGTGAATTCTCTTATACTATAAGGATTGCACAGGATACACTAGCTTATTCTTTGTTGTTTCTTCTAGACTCAAATTTAACTAGGCATCCTGTCTTTTTTAAATTTTTTACTTTAAAAACATTTAGTTTTATTTATTTATTTGGCTGTACCAGTTCTCACTTGCAGTCCGCAGGATATTCAGTCTTGGTTGTGGCATGCAAACTCTTAGTTGTGGCATATGGGAACTAGTTTCCCAACCAGGGATCAAACCTAGGTTCCCTGCATTGGGAAAACAGAGTCTTAGCCACTGGACCACCAGGAAACTCACTATTCTGCATTTTTTCCTTTTCCTTTTTTAAAAAAATAATTTTATTTATTTATTTTTATTATTATTTTTTTGGCTGTGCTGAGTCTTTGGCTGTGCAAGCTCCTCTCTAGTTGCAGCAAGTAGGGGCTACTCGAGGAGCACAGTTTTCTTAGGTTTCACATGCAGGGCTGCTCTTGCTGCAGAGCACAGGATCTAGGGAGCTACAGCTCCAACAGCTGCAGCATGTGGGCTCTGTAGTTGTGGCTCCCGGGCTCCGGAGCACAGGATCAGTAGTTGCGGCACTCAGGCTTGGTTGCTTCTTGGCATGTGGGATCTTCTTGGACTAGGGATTGAACCCATGTCTCCTGCTGTGGCAGGTGGATTCTCGCCCACTGAGCCCACCAGGAAAGGCCCCCATAATGCATTTTTAAAATTTGATGTATAGTTGATTTACAATATTAGTTTCAAGTGTGTAGCACAGTGATTCATTTAAAGATATATATATATATATATATATATACCCATATACATATATATTTTTTCAGTGCATTCTGCATTTTTATATATTTGCCACAAGTAGTAGTATGGGCTTCCCTGATAGCTCAGTTGGTAATGAATCCACCTGCAATGCAGGAGACCCCGGTTTGATTCCTGGGTTGGGAAGGTCCCCTGGAGAAGGAAAAGGCTACCCACTCCAGTATTCTGGCCTGGAGAATTCCATGTACTGTGTTGTCTACGTGGTCGCAAAGAGTTGGGCAAAACTGAGTGACTTTCACTCACTCACTCACTCTCTCACTCAGTAGTAGTATCTATAGTACAGGGTATGCCCACGCAAACTTGAAAAACTTGCTCTGGGAGGAGCTGGGGTCAAGTTCTCCATCAGATTAGCTCCCTGGGCCCTGAGGAGAATAAAGTTGCCTATGTGCTGTAGTGGGTACCTGGCTCTGGGCACACAGTAACATCTTATATGCAGGGTGGTCTCCTTGGGATTTTCCTGGGGAGGCATGATGAAATTCGCTGTCCCGGGGAGCAGCCAAGACCCAGGGATGCTGGCCTGACTTTCCAGGTGCTCAGATTCTGCCTCCCTGCCTACGACTTTCTGACAGTGGGTGGGTAAGCAGCACAAGCGCCTAGGAAAATCAAGCTTTGGAGGAGCAGTAATAACAGGTTAGCTTGGAAACGCTCTATGCAGAGAAGGGAAGGCTGTATCAACACATGCAAATTATATTCAAATACACTTGGCCGCCTGGCAGTGTGTACCTGTGGGAGGCCATGAGCTCATCCCACCTGCACCCCACTACTGTCCTGGGTCTCTGGCTATGGCAGGTGTACTGGGCTGAGCGCTGCTGGGACCTGGTGAGGTCTACATTCCTGGAACATGTTTGGCCTGGGGCAGGAGGTGTGTGTGTGTGTGTGTGTGAACAAGTACACACACGTGTTCTCTGGTGTAGCTGAGGATGCAAGAGGGCTGGTGTGGAGGTGGATGCATTCGGGGGGAACACATTGATGTGTGCGTGACTTGCCACTGTAATCTGTGCACGCCCAGCCAGACACACAGCTCCTGTCTCTCAGGATAAGCCCTCCTTAGGCTCCCCTGGGATCTCTCTCCAGAGAGGAAGAGACAGTCCCTCTTTCTGGTCATCCTTCTGCCAAGACGCCTGGGATGGATGCTGTTGATGAAATAGTTGCAGCTGTAATGTTCCCACTGGCTTCCACCATGGCTACCCAGGTGGCTCAGTGGTAAAGAATCTGCCTGCCAATGCAGGACATGCAGGAGACGCAGCTCAGTCCCCGGGTTGGGACGAAAACCTGGAGAAGGACAGAGGAGCCTGGCAGGCTGCAATCCATGAGGCCACAAAGAGTTGGACATGACTGAGCACACACACAAAAATGCTCCCATTAACATTGACTGGGATTAGAGGTCCACCCGCCTTTTGGGGAGCACCATGAACTTAATTGACCCAAGTGCCTGGGGTTATTATCATCCCTGCCAGACAGAGCAGTCTATGAAGGCTTTGAAAGATAAAGGAACTTGTCCACAACTAGAGAGAACGGAGTCCAGGTCCAACCCTAGGTGCCCTAAGACCCCTGCTCTGAGATTTTGGGAGCTTGGTAGAGCCCTGTCCACTGAGGACTGATACCTGAATCTTGGGCACAGACTTTTTGGAGAGAGTGAATTCTCACGGGAAAGTCTTCACGGAGATTTGCAAGTTTTAAGTGAGATGGTTTGGGATTTGTGCTTTTAGAGTTAACAGGGTTGGCCTCAAATATTGGTGCCAACTGCACCCCCATATGTTGAGAGATGTTTCCCAAGAAAGCAGCTGAGCCCAGGGACCGATGATGGAGGGGTGGACTTCCCCAGCCCATCTGTCTTGTCTGCTGAAGAAAGGAGCTCGGGTTAATGGCTAAGCATGGTGACGTGAGCCTCTTCTCAGGCTCCCCAGAAGACCCCAGATCTGAGTTAGGTCTGAAGGTCTGGAGCAAGGTGATGTGGTGCAGACGGAAGGACGGACGCAGACCTCAGGGCTGGGAGTGGCTCCCGTGGGGCCCCCATGCCAACAGGAGCTGAAAGGCCATGGTGGGCTGGGATGCAAACAGGAAGTGGAGTTTGGGACGGGGCCGCAGAGGTGTGCAGAGGCCAGCACCCTGGAGACCATGCAGGGAGGCTACTTCAGGGAGCTGTGACCGGAGTGAGGACGCTGGACGGGATTCTGTTTGGAAATCAGCCCTCTGGTTGTGGGAGGAGTGTGGTGTTTACAGGGGGCCTGGGGGTGAAGGGCGATCACTGGACCTTTGCTGCTGGTGGGCACACAATCCATTCCCATCCTGCTCGACTGCCTTCTCCACCCACAGCCCAGCAGGCTGAGCGGCCCCTGCAGACCGTGTTCCTGAGTTCACCCCTCTTGGCTCCCTCTCCTTCCCGCCTCCAGAGAACACGTGCACTGGCTCCCAGCCCACACTGCCCTGAGTTCTTCCCCTCAGGGCCAAACTCGGCACAACTGGACCCCACGAGAACAGGAAGAAGGCAGTGCAATATTAAGCATGCCTGAGCCCTGCTGCCTGACTTTTGAGAAGGTCAGGGCCTGATTTTTGTTTGGCCCCCACTTCCCTGGGCTGGGCTTCCCATGGAGCAGAAGTCATGGTGGGAGGAACTGATTGCCTCACGGAGCGGTCTTGCTCCCAGGCCCAGTGGGGGAAGTGCTTCATGGTGCAGGATGCCGCCCCCAGACTTGATCAGGGGACTGGACAAACACACCTGATGGTTCTAGCCACCCCTGCCCCCACCAAGTGCATCCGAGGAAGGACAAGTCAGAGGTTGAGCATCCCTGCCATGCTAAGCTCTGGAGAACAGGAAGGTCCTGGAGGGAAAAGGACATGGTAGGAAGTTGCTTTGGCCAGCCCAGCCTTGGAGAGGGAGTTACTGCCCCACTGTTTCGTGCCAGGGGGAACTCTTTCTCTGAAAAAAGCTACAAACAACCTTTGCTCTCCCAGCACAGCTGGGAAGTCGATCTGACAGTTGCTTATCAAGTACCTGCGTGGAGCTGGCTACATGTGTGTGTGCTAAGTCACTTCAGTTGTGTTCCACTCTTTGCAACTACATGGATCATAGCCTGCCAGGCTCCTCTGTCCATGGAATTCTCCAGGCAAGAATAGTGGAGTGGGTTGCCATGCCCTCCTACAGAGAATCTTTCTGACCTAGGGATCGAACCCATGTCTCTTACATCTCTTGCATTGGCAGGCAGGTTCTTTATCACTAGTGCCGCTTGGGAAGCCCTGTGGAACTGGGCTAAAAAGTTAAAAATTTGTCACCACCTTCAAGGAGTGCAGCTGGTGACAGAAGCTGTTGGGTAAACCAGTCATTGCAACATGCTGTTTGAAGTGCATGGGGAAGGATGTGCAAGCTACTGGGGCTCCCTGAGAGAGGAGAAGGCCTGGACAATTGGGTCACGCCTCACAGAGGATGCAACATCTAGACAGGCTGGATCACCTTTTCCTGCTCGAGGGAGAGGAATCGTGAGTCCAGAATGTAGTCATACACATGGATCGAGCTTGTAGAACAAGTATATAACAACTTTGGAACAGGAACTCATGTGGTCCAGTCTCAAAGCAGCTTTACAAGCCCCAGACAGGGGCTTGTAGGAGACAGCAGATGATTTATCTGATAGGCAAGCAGCAAGGTCCTTTGCTTGAGTTTCTTCAGTGCTGGGGAGGAGTCTCATGATCCACAGCAAAACTTGTAACATTTCTTCTTTCTTTTTCGTCCACGTTCCCTCCTCCAGTGTTCCTCTTCTCCAAACTCTGATGAAAAGCTTGTTCCTCTGTCCTGACCCTCTTTCTCTCAACCGATTTCCCAACGTCCCTGCCACGTCTTAACATCACTGTTTGTCGCTCAGTCATGTCCGACTCTTTGCGACCCTGTGGACTGTAACCCACCAGGCTTCTCTGTTCGTGGAATCCTTCAGGCAAGAATACTGGAGTGGGGCTTCAGTCTTGCCGTTCCCTTCTCCTGGGGATCTTCCCAACCCAGGGATCAAGCCTTGGTCTCCTGTGCTGCAGGCGGATTCTTTACCATCGGAGCCACCTGTGGCCTCAAAAGCTCTACACCCCTTGTCCTCTGATTGGACTTTGGCTTCATCTTGTAGCATCTTCCTCTTTGCTATTGTTCTGCATATCCATCAGCCTCCTGCTGGTTTTAAGTTGCCCAGTGGGTACTTATCCCAGGACCTTTGCACATCAAACTCCCTCCATTTGGAACAACTCACCCTCAGATTCCCCCTTGGCTGAATCATCCTTGCATTTCAGCTATCCTCATGTGTCACAGCACTCCATTTTTTTTTCTTTATCACTTATCTCTATCTGAAATGACTTCACTCACTTATGTGTTTTCTTCTATATGATTGTCTCCTACTCCAAAAGGTGAGCCCACAAGTGCCGGGGCCTTATCTTATTTTCCCCTGATCCTTTGAACCAGAACAGAAACTTGGAACCTGTTTGGTGTTCAAGAAATAGTTGGTGAATGTGTGAGTTAGCTGTGGAATGCAATTTCCCAGGAGTGGGTCTGTTTTCTTCCTCATGGCTTTTTTTGGTTGGTATCTGCCTGTTTGGTTTTTGTCCTTATTTTTCCTCCAGCATCTTGAACATGCATCACAGAAAAGACGAAGACCAGTTTGTTGTTCAGTTCAGTCCCTCAGTCATGTCTGACTCTGTGACCCATGGACTGGAGCATGCCAGGCTTCCTTGCCCTCCACTATCTCCTAGAATTTTCTGAGGTTCATGCCCATTGAGTCGGTGATGCTGTCTAACCATCTCATCCTCTGCTGCCCTCTTCTCTTTTTGCCTTCAATCTTTCCCAGCATCAGGTTCTTTTCCAATGAGTCAGTTCTTGGCATCAGGTAGCCAAAGTATTGGGGCTTCAGCTTTAGCATCAGTCCTTCCAATGAAGAACAGTTCAATGATGGCAAAACCTTCTCTGGGCAGTGGGAGGTGACAGGGCAGACTGGACAAAGCACAGCTTCGCCTGGACAGGAAAACAAGCCAACCCACTGACTCAGAGGACGTGAGTTTGAGTGAAGGACAAGGAAACTAGGTGTGCTGCAGTCCATGGGATCGCAAAGAGTTGGACACAACTTAGTGACTGAACAATAACAACACGTAAGGGACACACCCGGAGGATGGGACGGTGGAAAAGAAAGCCAGAACATGAGCTCAGAGGCCACCAAGAGAACAAAATCCCTGGGGTCTCCTAGGCCAGGACTTGGACTTGAGGAACAGTCATCATTCGGTTTCTTGAGGACAAAGGGATACTTGGCTTGGAGAAGTAGCTGGCAGAGGCTGATATACAAATCTTGGTTTTAATCTGTTTATTGAAATGTTTAAACATATCATTTTTGTAAATACATCTGAAAGACACTGATTAATCCATCTCCTAAGGGGTGGGTGGGGTGGGGGTCTTAGCACCGCCATTTTGTTCCCCATCTGGATCAGTGAACTCTTCCCCTTAAAAAAAAAAAAATAAGAAAACAAACTCCTTACATAAGAAAGTTTTGACAGAGGGTGGAAGAGGGGAACCAGTTTTTCTTTTTATCTCTGAAATGTAGGGCTTATTCTTTCTGGTCTAAAAAATTAATCTACAGAAACAGTGGGTGATGCCGACAAAAATCACTTCAGGTGATGATTAAAAATCAGATCAGCCAAGTGCTCAAGAGCCCCAGCACGCCTTCCTAAATAGGGATACTATGGGGAGAGAACGAAATGCACATTGCCTTCGCCCGGCTTTTGGTCTGCCACTCAGGCGCTTCTGTTCTCTCTAGCTCTGGGAAAGCAGAGTCAGGGCGACAGTCTGGGGAAATGAACTGCTCAGGCAGTTATGGCAGGAGCATCAGCAACAAGGCAGTAATGGGCCCCAGAGGCTCTGAATCTTTCCCCAGATATAGTACGATCATAGCCCGGTGTGAGCCGGAAAGCTGGAGTGATGGGAGCTGTTCTGGAAAAGGAAGGGGGCGTTTGTTTGCTGACTAGGGGTGGAGGAGGACAGTTTTGGGGAAACTGTCTCAAGAGTCAGAAGGACATTGTCCTGATGAACCTGTGCCCCCATCCACTGAACCACGGCCAGGGGTATCTTCCTGTTTCCTCATTCAACCCTCCCTTGAATGGATCTGGACCAGAGAAACCAACCCAAACCCAGCCCATCCCTGGTATCAGAAGAGTCTAAGGGGCTGGCACAGTGTCTGACCTGACATTTCCCAAGATTGGTATCTAGACCTGGGGTACTATATATATATTTTTTTAAATTTCCTCACTTCTGTAAATTTAGGTGGAACCACTAAATATTCTTATTATTTTTTAATTGGAGGATAATTACTTCCCAATGTTGTATTGGTTTCTGCTGAACAACAGTGTGAATCAGCTACGTGCTTGCATGCTAAGTTACTTCAGTCGTGTCCGACTCTTTGTGACCCCATGGACCGTAGTCTGCCAGGCTCCTCTGTCCATGGGATTCTCCAGGCAAGAAAACTGGAATGGGTTGCCATTCCCTTCTCCAGGGGATCTTTCCGACCCAGGGATTGAAACTGTTGTCTCTTACGTCTCTGTCTCCTGCATTGGCAGAAGGGTTCCTTACCACAAGTGCCACACGGGAAGCCCTGAATCAGCTATACATATATACATTTGTGTCTATACTATATACATGTACAGAGGTATCCCCTCCTCCTTGGGCTTCCCTCCCCTATCCCCCTCCCCTTGCACCCCACCCCTGTAGGTCCTCACAGAGCCCCGAGCTGAGCCCCCTGTGCTGACAGCAGCTTCCCACTGGCTCTGGTTTACACGTGGTCATGTATGCAGGTCAATGCTACTCTCTCAATTCGTCCCACCGTCTTCAGGAGAAGGTGTGTCTGCAAGTCTGCTCTCTACATCTGCATCTCTATTAAACATTTTGAAGATAAACTTTGTATCTTGGAGTCATGTTCTGTTTACAGGAAAGTTGCAAAGTTAGCCCTTTGTCCCACTGTGAGCATCTGACATGCACACAGGGCTGCACACTGACAGAGATGTAGTATGTTGACGCACGACTGTAACTGAATTCCAGACTTTATCTAGACTTCCAGTCTTCCCTGGATGTTGGCTTTCTATTCTAGGATCCAGACGAGGGTCAAATGGTATCGTCTGACATATCATTTTAAAAAGTGACTACCAAGGGAGTTATTTTAATGGGTATTGCAGAAGTATATCATGACCACATCAACTGTGATTACAGTTTGTAAACAATTAAATGACAAAAAACATGTCAGTTTGAAGAAATATGTTCTAAGTATAAATGAAGATGACGCTCAGCTTGGGGATGAAGATCCGGCATGCAGTGGTCTGGCTCCTTTTCATCACCACTGCCCTCCCCCCGACTGAAAGGGAGGGCATGGTGTAGGGTCCCCCAGAAATCTGGTTGTAGAATCCCGACTATGAAACTGGCCCAAGGGAGACCCCCGGGCCAGCAGCTCTTCCACGATCCAACAGCGCCTCCTTCCTCAGCAGGAGGAAGGCAGGAGGTGGAGGTGGGGGTGCAAGAGATCCTCTGGTGGGAATAAAGTTTCCATCTCAATTGTTCAGCTGACCCTTGACTCCCATTATCATGGATAATCACAAACTGGCTGGATGCTGCGTGTTTTACATAAAAACGTGGTTGAAGTGGCCCTGAGGACCCAGAGGCAGGTAATAGCATGGGCTGCTCCTGCGACTGCTCTTCAGGGGGGTTAGCTTTTCCATCTGCACAGAAATGAGAACAACAGCCGTGGGGACGCGTCACAGCCCTGTGGAGGGCTCCCCTCAAAAGGAGCTCTACAGGTGAACCTCATTTCTCACTACACAGGGATTGCAGTTACAAACCTCTTTTGATAAGGAGAATGTTAAGGGGAACAGAATCCAGAGAGCAAAGAGGCTTAAATGAAAACCCTATTGCATGTTCCCAAGAGCGCGTGTGTGCGCCCCTGCCTCCCGCTTGAAGCCCACTGTGAACACTCTGCAATTGATAAGCTTGGAGACTTGAAGGTTTTCCATCCCGGCAGGTCCCACCTGGCTGGTAGGTGTCTATGGGCCCCCATGCAAGGTCTGGATTTGGCTCAAGGCTGGAGAAATTTGATGGCATTTGTCTCTGGCTAGATAGTGTCCTCCGGCTGACCCTATGCAGGCCATCAGGTGACAGAGGGAAGCCCAAACAATTACTTAGGACACCCCAGGAAGACAACCCTAGAGGGATGAGAAATGTGGGGGCCCATCTCAGGAGAGTCGAAGGAGAAGGGTGGCTGTCTGTCCTGACTGGTCTTGCGTAGTCTCTTCTTCACAAGTTGTCCTGCTGCACGCACAAAAGTGAAAACAAGCAAACAACAAACAGATACATCCACGCATTTCCTTTCATTTAACACATGCCCTGGGGACTGCGATCTGCTCTAGGCCCAGTTCAAGGGTTTGCAGAGGCCCCTGGAGGAAGGGGAGAGAAGGGCTGGCAGCAGGATGTGGAGAGAGGACCGCACCTGGAGGCGTCTTGCAGTCACTTCAGATTTGACTCATCCGAAGCCTCGAGGAGATCTTCTTAGCGCCCTGCTTGCTGGTGAGGCTGAGCCGGGTCCCCGGGCCCCAGATTTCCCGCACAGACTCATCCTCCTGCGCAGTCTTGGGGGAGGGCTGCTCTCAGAGCTTCAAGAAGGGGGCCAGGTGCAGCCACCCTGGGGATTTGTGCCATGTGGCTGCATCTCTGGGGGCTGGGGAAGATTCTGGGCACTGAACCCCAAAGGCAGGAAGTGATTAGGCTCCCCCGGCCCCACTTCTGGACAGGAATGTCACTGAACCCCAGAGGCAGGGGGTCATTGGACTCCCCTCATCCCCACTGCTGGAAGGGAATGTGTGTCAAGGGGCACAGGGGCCACGCAGCATTGACCTTTGTGTAAATTCCTCTTCCCACCCAGTCTTCCTAGACCTGCGGGACATCTGCCGTCCTGTCCTGGTTTTGCTGTCTTTCCTTTTAGCTGCACCTGAGAGCTGTACTTTAGAGAACTGTCATTACAGACTGCAGTTTTGCCAAACGAGCCTTACTCTTGGCAAGGGAGTGACATATTTTTTTTGTTTCCTTGAGAGAGGAAAAAAAAAAAGGCCCAAGAAAGCAAGTTCACAATAATTCGGAAATGATTTTTCTTTTTCTTTGGTGACTGTTGTCACAGGCTTACTGGGTTGGTTATCTGCTGCTCAATCTGGACAGTTGAATTATGTGACAGTACTTAGAAAAATTGGAAGGGGAGCCATTGTTTATTATCTTGAGATATAATTCACATACCATAATGTTTCCTTTCCAAAGTCTATGATTTAGTGGTTTTTAGTGTATTCACAAAGTTGTGCACTTATCTCTATGATCGAATTCCAGAACATTCCACTCCCCTATCCCAAATAACCTCTGCACGTAGCAGCCGTCACTCCCCTCCCTAGCCCCAGCCCTAAGGAGCTATAACTCTACCATCTGTCTCTGCAGATTTGCCTTTTCTGGACATTTCATATACATGGAACCAGACGACATGTCGTCTTTGGTGTCTGGCTTCTGCCACTCAGCATAGCTCTGGGGTCCACTCAGCGTAGTTCTGGGGTCTACTCAGCATAGTTCTGGGGTCCACTCAGCATAGCTCTGGGGTCCACTCAGTGTAGCTCTGGGGTCCACTCAGCATAGTTCTGGGGTCCATTCAGCACAGCTCTGGGGTCCATTCAGTGTAGCTCTGGGGTCGACTCAGCATAGTTCTGGAGTCCAGTCAGAGTAGCTCTGGGCTCCACTCAGCATAGTTCTGAGGTCCACTCAGCATAGCTGCGGGTCCATTCAGTGTAGCTGGGGGTCCACTGACGTTGTTGCAGGGTCGGGATTTCATTCTTCTGTTGCCTCATGTCTCCATGGCATAGATATGTGAGATTTTTAATCTAATCATCCATTGATATGTTTATTTTCAATTAACTCCAAAGTCATGATTTTTTAAGTTACTTTTGTACAGGAAAGCTTTCCCATTAAGCTGTCTTCATGAAGTGTATTCACACTGTAACTTAGGAGGAAAAAGAAAAAGTAAATCAAAGTCCTTTCCGGATGTAGAGACAGATTCTTTTCTGAGGGCTTCCTTGGTTATGGGGGACTGTCTACTGGCTTCTCAGCCCTTTCTACATCCTCCCCGATGGCTCTCTACTTCTGGGAGTTTTGCCTTACTCCAGGGGCAGGCCCAGCTCTTCAGCTCTTCCAGTCTTCTCCTCTCCCTTCCCTGGTCCACAGCTGTCCCATGGCCCGCTCTCTCCCTTTCGGGGACAGCCGGGTACTCATGAACCTTTGACCTTCATGCGTTTCCAAGCCTCCCAGCTTGCCTCTTGCTGCTACACCTTGCCCAGAAAATTCTTTTTCATCCTGCAACACCCAGATCATCTATTTTCTCCAAGAAGTCCCCCAAACTGTCTTTCCCTGGGCTTCCATGATGCTTTATTTTTGTGTCGTGGTCAGGGGAGTGGTTCTACGACATTTAACAGTGGGAAAACTGTAGGTACCGATACATTGGATTGGATGC
Source organism: Ovis aries (assembly GCF_016772045.2). NCBI lineage: Eukaryota > Metazoa > Chordata > Mammalia > Artiodactyla > Bovidae > Ovis > Ovis aries. The sequence goes on along the minus strand of NC_056066.1, from coordinate 56,921,786 downwards.
TGGTGGCAGTGCTGGGATCCGGGGATGCTGGAGGGTCCCGGGGAGGGGAAGGGCCGTTGGAGCGGTGCTCATGCTACACCACTGAAACACTGCCTCCGGCTTTCCCGTCTTACCTGCATACTACCTGTGACCACTTGCACACCTGGTGGCTCACATAGCTGGGGAGGTACCTGAGCACTGATGCTGGAGGTAGAGGGAGTGGAATCCACATGAATCTGCAGGATGGGGTTCTTCCAAAGACCAGTTCACTCACCCAGGTAAAATTCCTCCCCAAGCCCAATCTAGTTCAGCGTGAGGCTTAGATACATGACCAACTGGAGGTTGAGATGCAGAGTCTTAATCACTGGACCACCAGGGAAGCCCTGAGACTTTTTTTTTTTTGACCATATCAATAGCTGCAATTAAAAAAAAAATTGAAGTTGATTTACAATGTTGTGTTTCAGGTACACAGCAAAGTGATTTAACTTTATATATATACACATGTATATATGTATTCTTTTTAAAGTCCTTTTTCATTGTTGATTATTAAAGATACTGAATATAGTTCCCTGTGCTATAGGTCCTTGTTACTTATTTCATACATAATGGTGCATGCGTGCTCAGTCTCTGAGTCACGTCTGACTCTTTTAGACCCCATGGACTGTAACCCGCAAGATTCCTCTGTCCATGGAATTTTCCAGGCAAGACTACTGGAGTGGATTGCCATTTACTCCTCCAGGGGATCTTCCCCACACAGGGATCAAACCTGTCTCCTGTGGCTCCTGAATTGGCAGGAGGATTCTTTACTACTGAGCCACGTGGGAAACCCATATATAGTGGTGTGTATCTGTTAATTCCAAACTTCTAATTTATCTCTCCCCACCCTTTCCCCTTTAGTAACCGTAAGTTTGTTTTCTATGTGACTTAGAAATTCATTTTGCCTCTCAATTTCTACCACTGAGAATAATTATTATTTATGTACTGAACTTGTACATACTGTATTTTTACATATTTATGGATTGTATTTATTATACTTTTCAATGCTTCATCACTCCTGTGTTTTCTCCTTCCAAAGTTAGAGCAAGGCAGGGACTAGAGTGGGGAGTCAGAGAAAACTCCACCACGGATGCAGAATTTAGGGGTGCCCCAAACTGAAGTCATCAAGATAATGTTTTCATGTGATGTATTGAAAAATTAATGGTACAGCAGAAACCAACACAATATTGTAAAGCAATTATCCTCCAATTGAAAAAGTAAATTAAAAAATATTAAAAAATGAATGCAAGTGATTCCAAATTGAGCAAATTAGCAATACTTTAAATAAAGATAATATCACAGAGATTCTTGTCAGGCCTTCTTCACTTGCGGTGGAAATACTCTACCTGGGCCCTGAGAACCTGCAGTGTTTTGTGGGGAGGTTCTTGGATGCTTCTTCCAACCCCACCTCCAGGAAGACAACCACGCTGGCTCTACTTCTTACCAGCCTGTATAGAACAAACACGGCTCTGATATGCGGGGTGCCACACCTCCATTTCCCAGCAGCAGGCTCAGTAGATGCGCTGTTAGATCAATAGTCACAATTACTGAAGGCCTCAGCAGAAGCTGTATTTTTTTTTTTCTCTCCCTCTCTGCATCTCTCTCTTCCTGTTTTTTAAACGTTGTTACTGTGACATTAAGTGATGTATAGAAAAGAATTGACTTCCTATTTCTGAGCCAGACCAAGTTTCATCTCTGCATGCGTCTCCTCCAGGTTGTTCAAAATGGTGCTTTTCTCACTTAAACCTGGTGTTGACTCCAAGGCCAAGCCACGGGAGGTCATCCTCTTTTACTTTATTTTCTAATACACAAAGAGGATGCCTCTGCCCTCTGAGATGCTGCCTATAGAGTGGGCACCATTTCAGCAAAGAAGGTAGGAGGCAGGCCATGCCAGCGCCTCTCTGCTCTGAGTTCTTTTCTGGGGTCACGGATGTCTCCCCAGTTTCAGGCCAGGTCATTCGTGTTTGAGTTGGAGCACCACTGGCTGCAGGTACATCTCTCTTCATCAAGGTATGTAACATACTTCACGAGGTAAGCCTATAGATGATGCTAGTTTTTTTAAAAAACAAACTCTTTTTTTTCTTTACCCTGTACTCTTAATGATGTATTTATCTTCAAGCATACAGTTAAAAAGAAAATACTACATAAAACTGGGCTTGACCCAGTTCAGTAATTGTCCTGTGTGCTTACCATCACTGTTCTTTTTGTCAAAATATTTGCTGCAAATCATAATGGCTGTCAGAAACTGAGTCCGCAATCCGTGTTCTACTGAACATAGAAAAACCTATAAGTAAATTTGTTGCTGTTGCTTGGTAAGCAGTTCTTTTTTTTTTTTTTTTAGTGATGGATCTAATTAAACTGAAGGTGTGAATTGGTTAGGAACATTAGTTCTATTAGCCCAAGAGTTAGAAAAAGAAAACATACAGTATAATCTAAGTATCAAGGTATTTGAGAGCCATACTATTTATAGCAGCTCTACTGAGCAACCACCCAAGGGGAGCATTTTTCAATGAGATTTACAAGGGACCCTGGACCTGGCACCATGTATTTATACATATATTTGGGTTCCCAGCGTCCAAAATAGCTAAGAGCTGGAGGGTCTGTCAGATAAGCCCTGGAGCCCAAGTCCTGAGAGGTGGCATGCCTCTGGGCTCCCGTCGCAAATCTTCCTGTAAGAATGAGAGCCGAGATGTTATCTGCCGGAATGCAAGGGGAGACAGGATGCAACTTAGAAGAACGATAACGTTGGGCGACTGGGAAAAGCAGAATCAACGTCAGGGCCAATTTAAAATAATGTGCCTTTTAACTAATTCTAGCACCCTAGCTAAGGGTAAGCTTTTAAGATCACAAGACTGATACCCATCAGAGCAAGTGTTTGGGTTCTGCACGAGGCTTGGGGACTGTGGGAAGATTCTGAGAAGCCAAGAGATGAAGGTTTGCTTCCTTGGTTTTACTTTGACCAGAAAGACAGAGGAGGGGGAACCCCCCAAAACTTAAATAATCACTGCTTAGTTGCTGAGGGGAAATGAGGCTGCCAGGAGGGCCAAGTGGGTACCAGCCAGAGGCCCTTCTCATGGTAGAAACCACAAGCATGAATGCAGAGAACCAAGACTGTAGAAGGGGGATGGGGAGGTCTGTGTCGGATTAACACAGAGAAAAACACCCAGCGCAGAGTGCCCACCACCATACACATTTACCAGTTGTCTGATCCTCTGAACAAGTGGGCATAAGCCCTGACCTTCAGAGAAGGAAAACATGGCAAGGAGAGTCGAGGTGACTTTTCCAAAGCCACAAGAGGTTGGGAATTCCCTGGCGGACCAGTGGCTGGGACTTGTCACTTTCACGGCAGTGGCCCGGGTTCAATCCCTGGTCGGGGAACTAAGATCCCACGAGCTGTGTGGCATGGCTGACAAGGCCTTGTATGTGCATGCGTGTGTGCTGTCGTGTCTGACCCTTTGTGATCCCATGGACTACATCTGCCAGGCTCCTCTGTCCATGGAATCCTCCAGGCAAGAATACTGTAGTGGGTTGCTGTGTCCTCCCCTAGGGGATCTTCCTGACCCAGAGATTGAACCTGAGTCTCCTGCACTGGCAGGTGAATTCTTTACTGCTCAGCCACTGGGGAAGCCAGTGATGCCCTACAGTGCTTTAAAAAATAGTTTACAGAATCATAGAGTTTGAAGGGAGCTGAGGAAAGAGTCAAAGACAGGTATGGGAACTCCAAGGTCTGGGAGTTCTGTCCTTCTGGGTGTGGCTGAGCAAGGATGACCGAGTTTCTCTGAATGGTCAGTCAGGAACCTCTACAGAGTCTGTCAGGGCAGCCTTTCCTCTGCTTTGACTTGCAATGAAGTGAGAAATCTTTGAGGGTCTTTACTGATATCATATTGTCATTATAATCATTTGCACTCATATAATGGTGGAGCCTTGCCGTTTATGGCAGTGATGTAAAAATGAATATAAGGGCACTTGAGGACAAGTGAATCGACCTAAAGAAAATGATGCAGAGGAAAATGATATGCATCAAGTCAGTGTTTCTCCAAGGGCAGCCTTATGGTGCCCAGGCCTAGGGATATGGTTTTAGGTCTCTAGATGCTGCAGTAAATAACATGGGCTCACGTGAGACGAAGGTCACTTCCTGTTTCAGTGCTCTTTCTTTTTGTTTATTTATATTTATTATTTTTATAAAGTAGGCTTTTGTTTTGAGATAATTGTAGGTTCCCATGCAGCTGTAGGGGTTCCCTGGCAGCTCAGACAGTAAGACTCTGCCTGCACTGCAAGAGACCTGTGTTTGATCCCTGGGTCAGGAAGATCCCCTGGAGAAGGGAATGGCAACCCACTCCAGTATTCTTGCCTGGAGAATTCCATGGACAGAGAAGCCATGCGGGCTACAGTCCATGGGGTTGCAACGAGTTGGACATAACTGAGCAACTAACACTTTCACTTTCTTTATTTCATGCTGTCGTAAGAAATAATCCAAAGAGATCCCATGAACCTTTTAGCTAGGTTCCCTCCATGGTAACATCTTTCAAATCACAGCCTGCATGTTGATTTAGTCAAGATACAGACTGTTTCATCACCGCAGGGATATCCAGCGGCCACACCCACTTCCTCCCGCTCTCCTCTCAACTCCTGGTAACCTTTCATGTTTTCCAGCTCCATAATCTGTCATTTCAAGACTATTATACAAGTGAAAAAAAAAAAGAACTTCCATAAGAGGTAGCCATTCTACTCCTGGGTATAGAAACAAAAACATTAATTTTAGAAGATCGATGCACCCCAACTTTCATAGCACCATTTTTTTTTTTTACAATTGCCAAGGTATGGCAGCAACCTCAGTGTCCACCAAGAGATGAATAAATAAAGAAAATGTGGTGTATACACAGAATGGAATATTAGCCGTAAAAGAAGGAAATGATGCCATTTGCAGTAACATGGATGGACCTAGAGATGATCATAGCTAAGTGAAGTCAGAGAAAGACAAATACTGTATAATATCATTGACATGTGAAATCTTACAAAATACAACAAACCAGTGAATATAACAACAAAAAGCAGACTCACAGATATAGGAACAAACTAGTGGTTTACCAGTGAGGAAAGGGACGGGGGATGCGGCAACACAGATCTAGGAGATTAAGATGTGCTAACTCTCAGCGATAAAATAAGCTACGAGGGTATACTTACAACAAGGAGACTACAACCAATACTTTATAATAATGAAATGGAGTGTAACCTTTAGAAATTGTGAATCACTATATTATACACCTGTAATTTATATAAGACTATAAAGCAACTACATGTCCATTTTAAAATGGAAAAAAAAATAAAATAGGAAAAAAAAAAAGAAGAATGTCATGTAAATGAAATTACAGTGTCTGGCCTTGGGGTGTGGCTTTTTTCACACAGCATAATTCTCTGGAGATTCATCAATACTGTTCCATGTAATAGTTCACTCCTTTTGATTGCTGAGTAATAACGACATGGCTGGACCACAGCTAATTTAAATGTTCATCTGTTGAAGGACATCAGGGCTGATTTCGATTATCAGCTATTACACATAAAGCTGCCATGACCATTTCTGCACAGTCTCCTGTGTGAATCTAAGTTTTCATTTCTTTGGAATAAAAGGCCAGGAATGTAATCCCTGGGTTAAATGGTAGTGGCAGATTAATTTTTTTTTTTTTAAGACGCTGCCAAAGTTTTGTCCAGAATGGCCTTATCACTTCATTTTCACATCAGCCATTCATGTCATCTTTCCACATTCTCGCCTGCACTAGGTGTTATCACTGTTTTTCATTTCCGCATCCTGATGGGTGTGCAGTGATATTTCGCTGTGGTTTTCATTTGCATTTCTCTGATGGCTAGTGGTGCTGAACGTCTTTTCATTCGCTTGTTTCCATCTGTACATCTTTGGCGATGGGTCTTTCTTCATGTCTTTTGCTCACTTTTTGATTGGACGGTTGTTGAATTTTTTTTTTACATTTAATTTTATTGTATATTGGCATATAGTTTGAATCTTTTTTAAACTTAAAATTTTTTTTATGTTAGATTTTCATACTCTAGGTTTAATTCCCTGGTCTAATATATGGCTTACAAATACTGTCTCCTGGTCTATAGCTGATGTTTTATATCCTCTTCAAAGCAGGGATTCTCATAGAGCAGATATTTTTAATTTTGACGGAATTCAATTTATACATTTTCCCTCTATGGCTCATGCTCTTGGTGTCAAGTCTGAAAACTCTTTCCTATGCTCTGGATCCTAAAGAGTTTTCTCTTGTTTTTTTTTATTCTAGAGTTTTTATAGTTTTATAGTTTCTATTTAAACTTCACATTTAGAGTTAATGTTAATATAAGTAAGGTCTGAGGTGTAGTTGAGGTTATTTTTTATCTCTGGATGTCAGTTACTCCAGCACTGTTTATTGCAAAGATTACCCTCCCCTCACCAAATTGCTTGAACTTTTGGTAAAAATCTGTTGGGCCTACTTGTGCAAGTCTATTTCTGTATTTTTCTTTTTTTAATTCTGTTCAATTGATCTATGTGTCTGTACCTCTACCAGTAAGGCACAGTCTTCTTTACTGTAGTGCTGTAATAAGTTTTAAAATTTATTGAAAATTTAAACTGATTCCTCCCATTTTATTATCCTTTTTCCCAAACTGAGTTGCCCTAGTTCCTTTACCTTTCTCAATAAATTTTCAAATAATCTTGTTTATGCCCACAAAAAAAGCCTATGCGGATTTTGATAGGAATTGAATTAAGTCTCTCTAAAACTCTGGGGAAAACTGATATCTTTACACCTCTACTATGGCTAGTCTTCCAAACCATGAACACAATCTATCTCTTTATTTCTTTAGATTTTCTTTGAGTTTTTCATCAGTGTTTTGTAGTGTTCAGCATATAGGTCCTGGTTATGCTTTGTTAATTTTACATCTAAGTATTTCAGTTTTTTGAGTGCTTGTAAATGACATTGCATTTGAAATTTGGGTTTCTGATTGTTCATTGCTAGTATACAGAAGTGGGATTGATTCTTGTGTGACTTTGCTGAACTTGTTAGTTCTAAAAAGCTTTTTTCCTTTTCTCTCTCTCTCTTTTTTTCTGATTTCTTGGGATTTTCTACATAGATGATTATGTCATCTGCAAATATAGAAAGTTTTGTTTCCTCCTTTCTTGCCTCTGTGTCTTTTATTGTCTTTCTTGCTGTGTTGCACTGGCCAGAATTTCTACATCTCTGTTACATAAAAGTGCTGAGTGATCTCTGTATAATCCTGTTTCTGATGTTTAGGAGGAAGTATTCAGTTTTCCATCATTAAGGATAACATTTTTAAATGCACTTCATCAAACTGAGATGCTTTCCCTCTATTTCTATTTTCTGAGAAAGTTTATCAAGAATAGGTGTTGACTCTTGTCAAAAGCTTTTTCTCCAGCAATTGATATACATGTGATTTCCCTCCTTCTTTCCTCTGTAAATATGATAGATTAAACAGATGCAGGCCCAGGGCCCTGGGCCATGGGCTGTGTAATTCTTTCTATATTGCAGAATCTAGCTGCTGATATTTTATGAAGGATTTTACATCTATATTCATGAAGGGATAGTGCTCTGTAGGTTTTGTTTTGTTTTGCTTTTGGACTGTCTTTGCTGATTTTGGTGTCAGGGTAATACCTAGCTTCATGAAATTAATGGGGAAATGCCCCCTCCTCTTTTGTTTCCTGGAAGAAGTTGTATAGAATTTGTATTAATTTTTCTTTAAATTCTAGGTAGAATTCTTCAGTAATACTATCAGGATCTTAAGACTTCTCCTTGGGGTGTTTTAAAATTACAAATTTGGGGGGCCTCTCTGGTGGTCCAGTGGTTAAGACTTTGTCTTCTAATGCAGGGGGTGTGGGTTTGATCCCTGGTTGGGGAGCTAACATCCCACATGCCTTGCATCCAAAAATCCAAAACAAAGAATAGAAGAAATACTGTAATAAATTCAATGAAGATTTAAAAAAGATAACAAAATTACAAATTTGGTCTGCATAATAAATACAATGCTAATCAAATTATCTGTTTTATATCTGGTGAATTTTTGCTGACTTGTGCTTTTCGAGGAATTGATCCATCTCATTTACGTTATCACATGTATGTGGATGGAGTTATTCATGGTAACCCTTGTGCTGTCCATTTGATACTTGCAGAGTCTGTCATGATATTCTGTTTCATTCCTGATGTTGGTAATTTGTGTCTTCTGTCTTTCTTCCTTTCTAAATCTTTGTAGAGATTCTAAAGATAAATTTTATTAAAAATTTATTTTATTGAAGTATACTTGATTTACAATGTTGTGTTAATTTCTGCTGTATAGAAAAGTGATTCAGTTATATATATAGGTATATACATTTATTTTCAAGTTATTGTCCATTATGGTTTATTACAGGATATTGAATATGGTACTTTGTGCTATATAGTAGGATCTGGTTTTTATCCATTCTATACATAATAGTTTTCATAAAGATCAATTTATTGATATTATTAAAGAACAAGCTTTATTTTTCATTGACTTGATTAGTTTTCTGTTGTAGTTTAATCATTTTGTTTCCTTTTCTTTATTATTTCCTTCGTTCTGCTTATTTTGGGTTTCCTTTACTTGGTTATTGGTACAGGAGCTTGGTTATTGATTTGAGATTCTATCTTTTCTTGAATAAGCATTTAATACTATAAATGGCCTCTCAGCACAGCCTTAGCTGTGTCCCATAAGTTCTGAGATGTTATATTTCCAGTTTCATTCATTCGCTGTGTTTTGGACTTCCCTTGACACCTCCTTTTTGGCTTGTGGGTTATTTAGTAGTTTGCACTTTAGTTTCCAAGTGTTTGGAAATTCTCCTGTTGTTGTTCAGTTGCAAAGTTGTGTCCGACTCTTTGCAACCCCATGCACTGCAGCACATTAGGCTTCTGGGTCCTTCACTATCAGAGTTTGCTCAAATTCATGTCCACTGAGTTGGTCATGCTATCTATCTCATCCTCTGGCACCCTCTTCTACTTTTACTTTGAACCTTTCCCAACATCAGGGTCTTTTCCAATGAGTTGGAACTTCGCATCAGGTGGCCAAAATATGGGAGCTTCAGCTTCAGCATCAGTTCTTCCAATGAATATTCAGGGTTGATTTCCTTTAGGATTGATTGGTTTGACCTTCTTGCAGTCCAAGGGACTCTCAAGAGTCTTCTCCAGCACTACAATTCGAAGGCATCCATTTTTCGGTGCTCAGGTTTCTTTATGGTCTGACTGTCACATCTGTACATGACTACTGGAAAAACCATAGCTTTGACTATAGAGCAATAGTACAGGGTTCTTTTTGAAGGGCACTTAGGCTTCCCTTCAATCAGAGGCCTCTGGCTCTGTGAACTGACTAAGTTCTGAAGAGTGGATGAAGGGCCAAGTCAGGTTACTAGTGACCACACAACCATGCATAGAGTTTCTTGTTATCCAGATCAAGCCATATCCTAGGGACTGACCTCCTATTTTACCCCCAGTGGCACCCTGGTCAATCAGCTACCATGGAAGATGTCTAGGATCCAAGGAACTCTGACTCCTGGCCCCTCCCCATGGCCCTGTGCTGGATGCGCCCACTTTTTCATGGACAGTTAAGTGCTCCCACTTGGCCTCTGCTCTCCTGGGATCCCCAGTGAAATTGGGGAGCCCATCTCAAGGCTGACACCCCCTAGACATACGTGACCTCAAAAGAGAGCAACCACAGAGGTTTTCAGGGATATGAGTGCAATGCCCTAGAGAGGAGAGGGCCTTTGGGTCTTCTAGAAAATTGTGGTTGGGGAGTGGGTGGGTAGGTCTGAACGTGGCACACAGTACATCCAGGCCAGCCTTCCTAGTTACCTGAGCTGCTGAATTCCTGCCTCCATATCAGACCAGAGGAGTTCTGGCATCTCAGTCTCATGAAATCTAGGTCACCATTGGGTCCAAGTTTCTGTTAACCAACCAGGGAAGCTACAAAACCACATCCAGCCACTCAAAGAATACATTAAGTTGAGAACTTCTGATAAGCACCTCATCAATGAAAGTGGCCCAATCACTGATGGTCTTTCTATCCCTTCTGTTATAACACTCTTAGGATCTACTCCCAAACATGGATTCCCAGGTTTCTGCTGATATGTGTTATCAAAGATCTACAGCTATTTTGGTATATAAGCTATTTCCTCCTGGGTAAAGCTCAGGGGCATTATGGACTCAATGGACATGAGTCTGAGTAAACTCTGGGAGATAGTGAAGGACAGGGAAATCCAGTGTGCTGCAGTCCATGGGGTCACAGAGAGTCAGACAAGACTTACAACAACAATAATATACAATAAAAACAATAAAATAACAATAAACAACAATAACATAGCCTGTACCTGTTCCCTGAATCATGCCAACATGCAGCTCTAGTTACTGACAAAAGGGTGGGGGGCTGTGGTGGGCTCTGAGAAGAGAGGGCATCCCCGTTCGAGGCATCTATTAATGCCCCAAGGGAGCATACCATGGGGTTTTCAAGCTGAGGAAGATTGGTCTTCTTGGACTTTGGAGGAAAAGCTACTGCTACTGGTCAGAGAGGTTCAGAGTGACTTGGAGTCGCTGCTGTCAGTTTCTCCAGGTCCAATCAGATGGCCTTATTCCAAGTTTCAGGATCTCATTCTTACCTGATTACTGACCTAATTTTCACCCTAGACCCTTAGTGAGACTGTGAATCCAGCTGCCATTTAAATGCACAACTTGCACCATTAAATTTTGTGTTTGATCTTCTGTCATGTCAGCCCTGAAATAAATTCTTTCAGGGCTGTTGTGGAAGCTGTCTGATTCTCAGATCATGACTTGAGGTGGGAGTTAATAGACCCGGGTTTATAGTTTTCTAAGTGCTCAATGTCAGTCAGAAAAATTCATCTCATACCACATTCCTGATTGTCATCGTCACTGATGTGTGGCTGGTATTCCCAAGGCATGTGCCCCCATTGGCACTTTATCATGAGCAACCACAGGTAATAGCTTGATTAACTGTGATGGCACTGCTTGTCATGGGTTGCAAGCATCCCGTTTCTCATAGGCAAGGATCTAACCTCACACTTAAGTTCAAGGGCATGATCCCATCTTTAGGGATCTGTCTCTTGGGGCCCCTTCCAGTACTGATTCTGTAGTACGTATATCTAATCAGGAGATAGACATCACATAGTTGGTTACATGGGGGAAGTTTAGGATAAGGATGATTAAAATAAAAGAGTAACTATAAGATGTAAGAGGGCTTCCCAGGTGGTGCTAGTGGTGAAGAACCTGCCTTGTCAGTGCAGGAGACATGAGAGATGCGGGTTTGATCCCTGGGTCAGGAAGATCCCCTGGAGGAGGGCATGGCAACCCACACCAGTATTCTTTCCTGGTGATTCCCATGGACAGAAGAGCCTGGAGGGCTACAGTCCATAGGGTTGCAAAGAGTCAGACACAGCTGAAGTGACTTAGCATGCACGTACGCACAAGACTTAAGAACATTGTTTATAGTCCCTAGGATTGCGAGAGATTGTCCACAAAAGGGCAGATTTTGGATGGAGTTCAGATTTCAGTGAAGAAGTTGTGACTTAGTCACCCAACAGCAGAGATGTTGGCTAGTTTAGCCCAACTGGAGCTGGTCTGGAATTGCTGAGCACACAATAGGTAACCTTCTGGAGTGTGAGTCAGAAGCAGGCAATGACAAGAGATGTGGGTGTGCATTGGGAGTATAGACACTAGTGGGGACAGAGGCAGTCAGAGCTCATGGGCTGTGTGGAGGGAAGTCGGGCTTGCAGAGGGACTGGCCAGTCTGTATGGAGCCCCAGCCACAGACAGTTGTGCTTTGCCTGGATGGGTACCCAGTTTCACTGTCAGGAAGGCTGCAGCCACATCCTTTCCAGCCCAAGGTTCTGTGTATGGTTGCAGAGAGATGGCATCTGTGGCCTGTGGTTCAGGCGGGCTCTGTCGGATATCCTCGTATTGATTATGTGGTTGCTATTAGTATTGCATTATAGATTCATAACTCATCATAGTCTATTGGTGTCACTGCTTTACCAGCTGAAGTGAAATGTAGAAACTACCTCCTCTACCTTCTCCCACTTATATTTAACTGTCTTAAATATTTCTTCTAAATGCATTAGTGTTTTCTGTTTCAAACATCATTTGGAAAATTCAAAAGGAAATATTGAATTTATCTCTATTTTCTCTCTCTCCAGTGTTCTTTCTTCTTCTTGAAGTTCCAAGTGTCCTTCTTTTAGTAGTAGTAATGTTATTTTTACAAGAATGGATCACACCATTAATTTATAATGACTTTTTATTTTATGCTATTTTATTTGAAAAATTTTTTGCCACACCACATGCCTTGTGGGATCTTTGTTCCCTGACCAGGTATTGAACTTGGCAGTGAGAGTGTGGAGTCCTTACCACTGTATCACCAGAGAACTCCCCCTTCCTTTATTATTTCCTTTCTATGTAGAGAACTTCCTTTAGCCATTCATGCTGATGATAAATTCTCTGTGTTTTATTTGAGAATGCCTTCATTTCCCCTTCCTTCTCGAAGGGTCTTTTTGCTGGATATAGAATTTGTGGTTGACAGTTCTTTTCTTTAGGCCCTTGAAAAATGTTGTGCTACTTCCTTCTGACCTCAAGTTTCAGACAGGAAGCCTGCTGGCATTAGGATTTGTTTTTCCCCATAGGAAAGTTGTCATTTCTCTTTTTCGGCTTTGAGGAAATTTTTCTTAGTCTTAAGAGTTCAGAAGTTTGACTGTGATGTGTTTTGGTGAGGATTTCTTTGGTTTATTCTGTTTGAGATTCACTAGTGTCCTGATTCCATGGGTTTATATGTCTTTTGTCAAACTGAAGTTTTCAGCTGTATTTCGATGAATATTGTTTTTATCCCAGTCCTGTGTCTCGGCTCCTTCCAGAACTCAGATGATATGAATGTTATAGCTTTTGTTAATCTCATAGGTCCCTGAGGCTCTGCTCATTTTTTATTTTTCCAGCCTATTTTCTCTCTATTGCTCAGACTGGGAAACCTCTATTGTTCTATCTTCAAGTTCATGGCTTCTTTTTTCCCCCTCCCTTCTGTTGTGCTGTTGAGCGCACCCACTGAATTTTAAGATTTGGGGTTATAGTATTTTTCAGTTCTAAAATGTCTATTTGGTTGTTCTTTTACTTTTGATTTCCTTCCTGAGACTGTTTTTATTTGTTTCAATCCTATTTGTAAGTATTCATGGAGACATTTTTTCATGATGGGCCCTCTAAAATCTTTGTCAGATAATCCCAACACCTGTTGCATCTTGGTATTGGCATTTATGGGAATTATCTTTCTTTACTCAGTTTGACATCTTCCTGATATGGAAAGTGATTTGATCAAAACTTAGTCACTTGGGTACTACATTATGAGAGTCTGGATGGATTAAACCTTCTGTTTTTACTGGCTTCCTTTGATGCTGCTCAGCAGGGGGAGAAAATGGAGAGAAGTGCAGATTGCCCACCTGATTTCTATTGACCCCCAAGGGTGAGCTCCTCATTACTGCTTCATGGGGTGGTCATCCTGGCTCCCCACTCAGTTGTCATGGGTGTCTCCCTGGAAAATAGGATGCCGTGTTATGGCTCCTCACAGGCTTCCGCTGACCCCATGGGTATGAATGGCCTTATTGATATTGAGGGTGAGCATGCTGGTTCTCTTTTGAGTAATTGTATAGTTCTCCTTCGTTTTCCCCTCCAGTTATTATAAGCATTTATTTGTTGGTTGTTTTTGTTTTAACTGATAGCAGACACGGCATGATGATCTATGCCTCATACTTCTCGGCCAGTGACAATAAATGTCTTTTCACATGTGTCTTTAAAAAGTTAATTGCTTTTATTTTTAATTTTAAAAATTAATAGACAAATTTAAAAGAGTGGTTTAAGTTTATAAATGGGCTTCCCTGGTGGCTCAGTGGTAAAGAATCCACCTGAAATGAAGGAGCTGTAAGAGACACAGGTTCGATCCCTGGGTTGGGAAGGAAATGGCAACCCATCCAGTGGGTTCTTGCCTGAAAAATTCCGCAGACAGGGGAGCCTGGTGGGCTGCAGTCCATGGGATCACAGAGAGTCGAACATGCACGCATAATGACATGTACCCAGTACTACAGTACTATGCCGGACAGTTTTATTGCCCTTCAAATCTTCTGTGCCCCATGTATTCATCCCTTTCTCCCCCTCATCCCCTGGAAACCACATATCTTCTTACTGTTTTCATAACTTTGCTTTTTCCAGAATGTTATATAGTTGGATCATACAGTCCAACTATATAGCCTTTTCAGATCGGCTTCTTTTGATTAAAAATATTCATTTGTGTGTCTTCATTTCTTTTTATGATTTGATAGCTCCAGTCTTTTGTCATTAAAATTAAATTTTAATTAAAATAATTTCTTTTTAATGTTGAATAATATTCCACTGTCTGGATGCACCATGATTGACTTATTCACCCACCTACTGAAGGGCATCCTGGTTGCTTCTAAGTTTTAGAATATTATGGATTATTTAGAATATTTAGAAAGTTATAAATAGAATCATTTGTTGCTTTAAACCTGTTTGCAGGCTTTTGAATGAAAATAAACTTTTGGCTAACTGGGTAGATATAGTGAAACAAATGAAAGTGTCAGTCACTCGGTTGCATTCAACTCTGTTACCCGTGGACTGTAGTCCGACAGACTACTCTGTCCATGGGATTTCCCAGACAAGAACACTGGAGTGGGTGGCCATTCCCTTCTTCAGGGGATCCTTTCAACCCAGGGATCCAACCTGGGTCTCCCGCATTGCAGGCAGATTCTTTACCATCATAGCCACCAGGGAAGCCCGGTGATATATTATCACCTTTCTTTTTACTTTTCAAAAGTTGTAAAATATGCATAACATAAAATTGAGTATCTCAACCATATTAAAGTGCAGTTCTGTGCTTCTGAGTACATTCACAGTCTTATGCACATAGTTCCCTGTTAAAGTAATGCTAGCCCAGGTGCCCAGGGATTGGGGGAAGCAAGTGGTTCCCCCACACAGCACAGCAGGTGACAGGCAGCCAGGATGGACTGACGTTTGGAAAACTTGCAACTAGAATGACAGTCTTGGTACCCACGTTCTTTCTGGAAGTTCCATCTGCTGAAAATTCCATCTTCATAGTCTTGTCTCTCAGGCCCAGAAGGTGAGTTTTTAAAACCTATTTGCAGCATGCCCACTTTGTCTTTTTGCCCAGGGCCCCTTGTGGGTTGCTCTGAAGAAAGGGGCCTTTGGAAATAGTCACTTTCCTCAGGTTCCTCCCACCTTTCTGTTCATCTCCCCTTAGAGGAACATAGCTTTGGTGAGTGGGAAGCCCACACGTGACAGATGGAGGAAGCGAGGAGTCCGAGAAGCTCTCCGCAGGGTGGACCCTCAGGAGGGCGAGGGGGCGGGGGCAGCGCTTGGCAGTGGGTCTAGCTGAGCAGGTGGTCCTCCTAAAGCCTTCCTGGGGCACATGCTTGATGGCGATAGGATGGCTTCCCACCCCCTTGGTTCAGAGTGAGAATCATCAGCGCAGTCCTTTGCAGTTTTCCTGGGAAAAGTGCCATGTCCCTGCTCCCCAACCTCCGGAAGGTGCTGGTGGGCTTGCTACCTCCCTGGCAGTGATCAGCTGCTACTAAAAGGCGTCAATTTTGCTGTGATCACGCAACAGGCTGCAGAGAGCAAAATAATCATTGTGGCAGGTGTGTCAGAGATGTAGCGCTCTTTTTCTGGAATTTCTATTTTGAAGCCTCACTTCTCCCACCTCAAGGCAGTCAGTTCTGGACTTCTTTTCTCTCTCCCCTGATGATGGGCTTATTTCAGGAGACAGGTGGTGCTCACTCAGCCCCCACCTCCCCTCACAAGCCAGCCCCCCTCGCTGAGTCACCCCTTCTCCTGCATTGCCCTGGGTTTGACCCACTTTCCGGGTCACTCTCAGACCCCTCTTGGGTACTCTGGGAGTTGTTCTGGGCTGTAGCCTTCTGGGCTCTAGGGTTCTGGGCATAGAACCCTGGGGGCTTCTTCCATCCCTCCCACTGGACTTGTGGCTGCAGCTATTGCTATTGTGGGTCTCATCACCTCCCTCTGGCTTTTCTCCTTCCCACTTCCTCCCAACCGAAGGATGGTCCTCATCAGAGTCCCCTTAGGGTTTAGGCTTTGGAATTTACAAGTCTGTCCTCTGTTTTTGCCGTAATAACTCCATTGGAAGCCTTGGCCATTCATCCTTCTCTACATTTACCATTTAGGAACAAATTGCAGGCAGTCTTGCTGGGGATGAGATTTTCTGGGGCCACAGAGCCCACTGGGTGTGTCTCCTTGATTAGCTGGACATGCCAGCCATTGTGCCTTCAGCCCCCAGTGGGGTAACATGTTTATATGATCTATTGTTCCCCAACCTGGTTAGGTGAGGGCACGTAGGGCCCTCAGTGAGGACTTGCTTGATGATACACTCTATTTTTTAAAAATATTTTTTATTGTGGTAAAAGTCACATAATATAAAACATACTATTTTACTATTTTAACATATTTCACTGTATAGTTCAGTGGCACTAAGTATATTCACATTGTCATGCAACTGTCACCATCATCCGACTCCTGAATTTTTCACCTTCCCAAACTGAAACTCTGTCCCCATTAAAGACTAACTACCCCTCCCCTCTTGCCTCCTCTCCACCTCCCCAGCCTGAGGCATCTATCAGTGTACAGTCTAACTCTATGAATTTGACTCTTCTAAGTACCCTGTACAAGTGGAATCAGACAGTATGTGTCTGCATCTAATGTATATTGGAATGTATTTTTAAGGTTAACTTAATCTGTGGATAGCACACTCCTTAAAGCTTCCTTCACCCTGCTTTCCCACTCCCCTGTCAGTGTTATCTGAAATCACCTCCTAAACTGAATCCTTATGATGCATGGCCTTCTTTCTTGGGAACTGCACCTGAGACAGCCTCCCTTCCCGGAGGCTCTGAAGGGAGTTGGCTGCGCTGACTGATGGGGAAGAGACAAGGGGTAGGAGGGAAGGTGGGGAGGGGAAGATTCGCTCATTAACAGTTCAAAATATTATGGCGTATCACTGGAAACTCAGATGAACCAAGCACTTCCTCCCTGCCTGATGCCACCCTCGATGTTTCCATACACGTCATTCATCCGATCCTCCCAGCAGCTGCGCTCGAGTGACCTGGGAGCCAGGTGAGCAGAGATAGGAAGGCGGGTCTGATGGTTCTCCTGGGAAGCACCTGGAAATTTCTCAGCTAGTAGAAAGGACATGGCACCTTCAAGGAAGCCTCACCTTCCCTTCATAGCAGTGCTTAGAAGTTCTAGTAGCTCCTACCCCTCCCTAGGGATTTCTGTCTTTAAGTCTTTCCTTAAAAAATTACAAGGTCTCAAATCTGTGAGATCTACAACACAGACAGGTTTATGAGGAACAGAGAATAGGAGTGACAGTCTTGGGACGAAAAAGAGAAAAAGGATTAATTGTAGCATTTTCCAATTTCTGTGGTATAAATACTTCCACTGAAGCCAATCCCAGGCTATGAATGTGACATGTAGCTATGAAGTTGTGTCCAATTCTTACGATCCCATGGACTGTAGGGATCATACAGGCTCCTCTCTCCATAGGATTTCCCAGGCAAGAATACTGGAGTGGCTTGCCACTTCCTTCTCCAGAGTATCTTTCCCCTGTGTTGTTGCCACCTTTTGGCTCTTTTGAATTGTGGCTATCAAATTTTATGTCTATGTTTTTATTTCAATACCTATTTTTAATTCTTTTGGGTATATATGAAGACGTGGAATTTCTGGGTCAGGTAGTACATCTATGTTTAACTTTTTGAAGAGCTGCCAAGCTGTTTTCCACAGAGTCCCTTGGACTGCAAGGAGATCCAACCAGTCCATTCTGAAGGAGATCAACCCTGGGATTTCTTTGGAAGGAATGATGCTAAAGCTGAAACTCTAGTACTTTGGCCACCTCATGCGAAGAGTTGACTCATTGGAAAAGACTCTGATGCTGGGAGGGATTGGGGGCAGGAGGAGAAGGGGATGACAGAGGATGAGATGGCTGGATGGCATCAGTGACTCGATGGATGTGAGTCTGAGTGAACTCCGGGAGTTGGTGATGGACAGGGAAGCCTGGCATGTTGCGATTCATGGGGTTGCAAAGAGTCGGACACAACTGAGCGACTGAACTGAACTGCACTGAACTGCATCATTTTACATTCTCACTAGGGTTAAAATTTTCTCCACATCCTCAGCAACATGTTATTTTCATTATTATTATAACAGTGTGCTAGTTGACATGAAGTCATATCTCATTGTGACTCTGATTTACATTTTCTAATGACCAGTGATATTGAACATCTTTACATGTGTTTTTGGCCATTTGTATATCTTCTGGGAAATAGATGGGGAAACAGTGGAAATAGTGTCAGACTTTATTTTTGGGGGCTCCAAAATCACTGCAGATGGTGATTGCAGCCATGAAATTAAAAGACGCTTACTCCTTGGAAGGAAAGTTATAACCAACCTAGATAGCATATTGAAAAGCAGAGACATTATTTTGCCAACAAAGGTCCATCTAGTCAAGGCTATTGTTTTCCAGTGGTCATGTATGGATGTGAGAGTTGGACTGTGAAGAAAGCTGAGCGCCAAAGAATTGATGCTTTTGAGCTGTGGTGTTGGAGAAGACTCTTGAGAGTCCATTGGACTGCAAGGAGATCCAACCAGTCCATCCTGAAGGAGATCAGTCCTGGGTGTTCATTGGAAGGACTGATGCTGAAGCTGAAACTCCAATACTTTGGCCACCTCATGTGAAGAGTTGACTCGTTGGAAAAGACTCTGATGCTGGGAGGGATTGGGAGCAGGAGGAGAAGGGGACAACAGAGGATAAGATGGCTGGATGGCATCACTGACTCGATGGACATGAGTTTGGGTAAACTCTGGGAGTTGGTGATGGACAGGGTGGCCTGGTGTGCTGCGATTCATGGGGTCACAAAGAGTTGGACATGACTGAGCAACTGAACTGAACTGATATCTTCTTTGGAGAAATGTCTGTTCAAACCCTTTGCTCACTCTTTGTCTGAGTTGTTTGTCTTTTTGTTTATCCTGCATATGATTTGCAAATATTTTCTCCCATTCTGTGAGTTGTCTTTCCACTTTCTTGATAATGTCCTTTGATGTACAAAAGCTTTTAATTTTGAAAGAGTTCAATTTATCCTTTTATTTTAATTGCTTGTACATTTTGTGTCATAACTAAGAGCCCATTGTCAAATCCAAGGTCATGAAGATTTACTCTAAAAGTCAAGAAGATGTTTTCTTCTAACAGTTTCATAGTTTTAGTTTTTACATTTAGGCTTTAGATCCATTTCAAGTCAATTTTTATATGTAGCGTGAGGTAAGGATTCAGTTTCATTCTTTCGCATGTGAATATCCAGTTGTAGTAACTTTGCTTTTAACATGCTTTATTGAATTGCAGATTTATATAATTTAACTTTTAATTGTGGGCACATTTGGGCTTCCCTGGTGGCTCAGATGGTAAAGAATCTGCCTGCAAGCAGGAGACTTGGGTTTGATCCCTGGGTCGGAAAGATCCCCTGGAGAAGGAAATGGCTACCCACTCCAATATTCTTGCTTGGAGAATTCTATGGGCAGAGGAGCCTGGCGGGCTACAATCCATGGGATAGCAAAGAGTCAGTCATGACTGAGCATGCGCACACACAAATAATGCATAATTGTCTAGTGTAAGCAAGACCAATGCAAGAATTGAGACATATATACATGCTAAAGAATTATGAATTGTTTATCTGAAATTCAAATTTAGCTGGGAGTTTTATATTTTCATTTGTTCAGTCTAGTAAGCATCCCTTCAGATCGGTTTTCTTCCCTGTTGTCCTCATCCAACAGCAGAGACTCAGCACTCCAGAGTGGAAGATGCTGATTCTCTGCCCACTCTATAGATCTGAAAACCAAGGCCCAAATGAAGAAAGGGACTTGCGCCAGTGCATGGGGTCACTGTGGACTCTGAGGCCCTTGATGAGCTGCACGACTTTCTTTTGTCTCGAAGTCAGCACATTTTCTGAGTGTCTCCTCTGCACAGGGCACTGTGCTGGGTAGGGGGATGCCAGTGACAAGCCCACCGCATACCTGTGCGCAGGGCAAGAATCAAGAGTTCTCTTTGGAAAACTAAATAAAAGACAGGATTCAGACAGACCTGGGTCTGAACCCTGCCCTGTCATGTTTTAGCTTCACGACAAGTCACTTCCACTTGCTGAGCTTCAGTTTCCCCCTTTTTTTACAAGAGCGTAAGGGCATTTTTTTTGAGGGAGGATTGTTGTGGCTTCAGTAGAGGTGATGAAATGCCCAGTGCGGGCAGGCAAGTGTGTACTGTACAATGAGAGAAGAGAGATACCCACAGTAAAGTCCGGTTGTTGCTCACAGGTTTCCCAGCACCCCGGCCACCCAGATGATGTGGGATGGATGTGCCAGAACTTGCCTGTCCTACCTCGCCTGCCAGGGACCAGCCGGCACCTGCTTCTGCCCCCCCAGGGGCCCCGGGTGGGCAAGCATCGCCTCACTTGACCCTGGGCCCCGTCATCCTGCCTCGGGAGCAGGGCTTGGCCCCCACCGTGTTCCTGAAGGCCCTGCCCATCCCGCTGTACCACACAGTGCCTCCCGGAGGGCTCCAGCCGCGTGCTCCGCTCGTGACAGGCAGTCTGGACGGGGGCAGCCTGCCCTTCGTTCTCAGCCCCCTGCTGCAGCCTGAAGGGCCCGGTCCCACCCGAGCAGGGAAGCCGGTGGCCCCGGGGCTCACAGTGAACATCGTGGGCGCTCTGCCCATCCTGTCACCGGGCCTGGGGCCCGCTCTGGGCAGCCCAGGCAAGGTGCGCAACGCTGGCAGGTACCTGTGCCCACACTGCGGCCGGGACTGCCTGAAGCCCAGCGTTCTGGAGAAGCACATTCGGTCCCACACTGGGGAGCGGCCCTTCCCCTGCGCCACCTGTGGCATTGCCTTTAAGACCCAGAGCAACTTATACAAGCACAGACGGACCCAGACACACCTCAACAACTCCAGACTCTCCTCGGAGTCCGACGGTGGGGGGAGCAGCCTCCTAGAGGAAAGCGAAAAGGCCGCTGAGCCCACGGGGGCCGACCGGGCGCGATCACAAAGACCCCTTTCTCCCGGCACCCACGCCGCTGGGCACTGCGCGGTGCCCACCGCGCATGTGTCTCTGGTTGCCAAGAACCTGGATCGGAAGTTGGACGCTGTTCCCTGCCGGGGGTCCACGTTTGATATCAAGGAGGCCCCTGTAGACTCTGCTCCCGGGCTCCCGCTGGCCAGCCCGCAGTCGAGGTGGAAGCTGCCAGAGCCTCGGTCCCCGACGGCCAGTAGGCCGAGCTCAGCGCTGCAGCAACAGCAGGTGGAGAAGCCTGGAGACGCCAAGCCCTCGGAGGGCCGGCTGCGGAAGTGCGAGAGCACCGACTCGGGCTACCTGTCCCGTTCGGACAGCGCTGAGCAGCCGCCGGCCGCCGGCAGCCCCCTGCACAGCCTGTCGGAGCATAGCAACGAGTCCGAGGGCGAGGGCGGCCCCGGGCCCGGGCACGCGGAGCGGGTGGCGGGTCTGGAGCTGGAGAAGAGGCGGCTGGAGGAACGCATTGCCAGGCTCATCTCGCACAACCAGGCTGTGGTGGACGACCCCCAGCTGGCCCACGTGCGGCCCCGCAAGACGGTACTGTCCAAGCAGGGCAGCATTGACCTGCCCATGCCTTATACCTACAAGGACTCCTTCCACTTCGATCTGCGGCCGCCGGGACCCGGGAGGCTGCCGGCCGCCTTGCGTGCCGCGCGCTCCACCTGCACGCCCCCAGACAGGGCGCGCCCCCTCTTCTTCCACTCGGTCCCCACGCAGCTCTCCACTGGCACCGATTGCGTGCCAGTCACCAGGAGCAACTCACTGCCCTTCGTCGAGGGCACCGGGACGTGGCCGGAGCCGCTGGAACCTCAGGACGCCTGGCCCCGGAGGCAGAAACCTCTGAGCCCCAAGCCCACCCCCGCCCGCCCAGCTGATGCCCCAGGCGGGCACCCTCGGGCCCTGGTCAGACAGGCAGCGGTCGAGGACCTGCCGTGCCCCCTGACTGCAGATGCCCTGGCCCCCGTGGAGGACCCAGAGGGAAAGAGACCAGCTGCTGAGGAGGTGTCTGCCAGCAAGGGCCAGGCAGCTGCTAAGAAACGCGGCCAGAGGAAGCTGAAGATGTTCTCACAGGAGAAATGGCAAGTGTATGGGAAGGACACGTTCAAGAGCATCTACCAGAGAGCAAAAGCCAGCCACCGTGGAGGCAGAAAGGCTACCGAGGCGACAGTGGGCGGTGGGGCGGCCCTGGAGCGTCCTCTCCAGCAAGAGGCCACGGGTGGTGGGGACACTGTTATGGGGGCCAAGCCAGGGCCGTGGGCAAGTCCGCCAGTCCTGGCAGGCCTCTTAGTGACTGAGCCCCACAAGCAGGGGGAGACAGTGGCCGGAACAGGAGGCCCTGACCAGCTGGGCTCCAACACGGCCGCCTCACCCCCCGCCCTCAGCAGTGGAGAAGCCCTCTGTTTAGGCAGCAGGAGCCCTCTGCTTCCTCCACATGAGGGCCCACAGCTGGAGTGTCAGCAGCTCCCAGCACCTGGTCCCCGCAAAGGGGGTGATCTAGAGGCTCCCAGGCCAGACTCCAAGCTGGAAGGTGGCACCTGCGGTGGTGAGGGCACCACGGAAACCTGTCAGCAGGCCCATGTGGTCCCGAGAGGGCCTGGCGGGAGCTCAGGAGAGCCTAAGCCCCTGGACGACAAGCTCCCCTCAGAGAGGAAGAAGCTGAAGGTAGAGGAGCTAAGCTGCCAGGAGCTCCTGGGAGCAGGAGGAGAGACTCCTGGTGGCCCCATGCAGACTGCCTCACCACCACCTCAGAACCAGGACACTAACCCCGGGGAAAAGCCGGGGGGGCTGCCTGGAAGCGGCAACTGCACAGAGAGGGTCATGTCTGGAGCCCTGAGGTGGGAGGGTTCTCAAGACACGGAGCCTCCACCATGTCCCCCTGGGTGTCCCTCCCAGATGGCCTCCCACCCTCCGGCTCTTCACACCCTCACTGGCCCGGTGGACATGGCCTTTCCTCCCCAGTACCTCCTCAGGTTTCCCCAGCGAGACACCTGCCCCCTGTCGCCTGTCCCCCAGAAGCTAGACCAAGGCCAGGACTCTATCTGCAAGAGAGGGGGGCCTGAGGTACAGACATCTTTTGCTGAGTCAGGGCAGGGGGCCCTCCTGCCTCCCTGTCCTGTCTCAGGCCAGGCCCCAGCTGGAGAAGACAGCTTCTGGGAATACCCCAGCTGGTCCAGGTCATGGGACCAGAGAAAGGGGGTACAGAGAGAGGAGAGGGGCGGCTTGAATGCTGGTATACCAACAGCCAGCGCCCTCAAAGGGTCAGCCTCCTTCTTGCCTGCCCCAACGTGCGAACCCTGGAGGAGTGGGACCCATGAAACCCTAGAAACCTCCAGGAGCAGCACTGTGGCGAGGGCTGGGCCCTCTGGGGGTGTCCTCAATTCCTGGGAGCCCACTGGGGAGCTGCGGGCACCTTCTGAGAGTGCCACTCAAGCCCCTCCTTTGGGGTCTCCAGCAGAGCTTAGCCCCTGCTGCTCCCACCAGGCTGGCTCCTGTCTCTCGGCCAGCACGGCTCCCCACTGGCCTGAGTTGGCCTTGTGCACCAGTGCAGAGCCTTCCCGGAGCCGTGGGGTCCAGGGCTCTTTTCCATCGCTGAGAGCCGAGCCCCGGCTCACGTGGTGTTGCCTGAGCCGCAGCCTCCCCCTGCCGATGGAACAGAAGGAGAAGGATGCTTCTGTGTACCTGGGCTTACATTTACCTGGAGGTGGCCTCCAGGGTGAGGGTCCGGACGCCTGGCTGGTGAGCAAAACAGTGTCTGGAGCATGGACCAGGATACGCCCTGGAGATGGAGGGCAGATGCAGATATCGAAGGTAATACCAGTTTTGCCCCAGGGCCCTGGGAGCCGAGGGAGGATGTTTGGCAGGCAGGACTTGTGATGATGGAGAGAAAGTGTGAGGCCGTCTGGTATAGCCTCCGCTGTCCTGTAGAATGTCTTCTCAGCCCACTTCCAAGGGAGTGAATAGAGGCCCCAAGAGTAAAATAAAATGAAAGAAAATCATGAAAAAAAGTTTCAAAGGAAAGAATAACTGTACCTACCACTCTGGGTGATATCTTTTTCATAACGGGACATAAACCTTGACTAGGAGCTTCCTGGTAGCAGAGGCAAAAAGTAAAAATGAAATGCTCCTCAGGGGAGCTCTCTGGGTAGTCAACAAAATCAGAAACCCTTACTGAGAGACAGACACCAGGAAAAAAACTCTTCAAAGGAGAGCATTATCATTCCAGGGATTCCAGAAAAAATAGTTATAATCAGATTCTACTGATTCCCGAGTTTACTGGGAGCCATGGCAGAAAGGTTAAGGAGCTGAGTGCTCTAGAGGGTTGATTAATCCTTGGTGATTAAAAAGGCTTAGAGTCCCACCATTAGAGGGACCCCATGCACCTGGATTGTATCACTGAGGATGCTGTCCCACCCTGGGATGTCTTGGACCAGTGTGACTGAAGAGGGTCCTGTAGCCTCTGTCCTAATTTAATCATGTGGAACAACAGGGCCTGGTTCTCTGTAAGCAGAGCTTACAGGCTGCTCTCCCTGGTAGTATTGTCTTCATCCCAAGAGTGGTGGGTTAGGAAAGATTGTGCTGGGCCTGAGAGAGAACCTGAGTTAGCCTCCTTCCTCCAAAAGGCAATCAGTTACTGGGCGTGGATTTTGCTGGAGGAGGGCAAGGAGACAGCCACGGTATCACCAAAGGTCAGGGCTTTCCTCTGCAGATCCAGCCCAGGCAGTTTCCAGAAGATTCTGCCCAGGAATGCACAGACCATTTAGCAAGGCAGTATTTTGATGCCTGATTTCTCCAGACAGGCATCCTGTCTGCAGTGGGAGACCCCTCTGTGTTGTTCCCACCACAAGGGCTGTGAGCAATATGACGCCAGCATCACTGGTATTTTCAGCTCTCTGACCCAACAGCCCAAGGGATGCTGTCCTGGGACCGGGTGTCTGAGCCAGAGTGGAAGAAACGACGGTCTCGTAGAAGAGCGAAGATACCTCGTGGGAGCAGCAGGTGGAAACATCTGAGCATCCACTCTAAAAGGTAGGGCGTGTGGCCTCCTCTGTCACTTCCCCATGTGACACTGTCACTGCAAACTGCAATTTCAATAAACCTGCAAAGAAAACTTCACCAGGGATTCAAAAGGCATCTCTGTGCCCAGAGAGAAAGGGAGAGAGCGAGAAAGAGAAACTCAGAGAGAGAGAGAGTCCTGTTTAGGAACTGGGATGTAGAGTTTCATGGTTATAGGACTCAAATGTTTCCCCATCAATCCACTGGCTCTGTGTTTTTCAATGGTGCCCTTTTCAAGGCCAGGCATCCAGCAAATATTTGAAACAACTGAGTGGAAAACACATCCATTCAGTGTAAGTCCTGAAGAGAGAGCGTGTTAATTATTTACAGATTTTATTGCTTTTTTAATTATGCAAGTGATGCATGTCCTTTGCAGAAAAATTAGAAAATACACATGAACAAGGAGAAGACAATAAAATATCTTAGTGATCTCACCATTCAGAGACAATCACATTTAGGTGTGTGCCCTTCTAGACTTTTCTCTGTGCTCTGAGTGCATACGTAAACTCCCAACTGCAAATGAGGTGGGGGGTAGGGGCAAACACTCCTCTTTTAGCATGACATTCTGATTGTCTTGCCTCTTTGCTCAAAACCCTTCACATTGCCCACTGTGTGCAAGTTAAAAAGCAAATTCTTTAATCAGGACCACGACTTAGCTGCTAAACAGCAACACTGCCCTGCACCCGCTGCAAAGTTTTTCTGTCCCATTTTCCCATGGTTGTTCCCTTCCCCCTCAGTGTGACTTGTGGTCCCAGCCCTCATCCATCTTCATTTGACACTCTGAACCCAGATCCCTGAGGCTCTCTTGCACCTCCACACCATACCTCGCCCCCCAACGATGTCTCCTTCCAGGAGTGCTTGGCCTTCTCCTCTTATTGTAGGTGTTTGATCCAGACCTAGGTGCTCATCAAGAGGCCACGCAAATCCCTAATGCTTGCCTTCAACTACTCAGAGTCTCCGTGGCTGGAGATGACAAACCCTCTTTTGAGTCCCCTGCCCGTTTCACATGTCTGCCAGGACCACGTTTCCACAGCTGGCTTCACTGAAGGTTTACTGTGTGCCAGGCTCCCCATTTTTCTCATGAGGACACTGAGACCCACAGAGAGATTGGGCAGCCTCCGCAAGGACCCAGATCTGAACCAGCAAGCCTTCCTCCAGTGCTTATGTGTGAAATAGCAGCTTGCCCTGGTGTTCCCAGCCCATAACAGACACGAAAGTCGCATAGCATTTTTTGGAGATTTTTTGTGATGCTGTGTCAAATTCAGTGGGTCTGAGTGCTATCCAAGAGTCTGCATTTCTTTTTTTTTTTAATTTTTATTAATTTATTTTTGCTAATTTTATTAAAATTTTTTAAATTAATTTTTTCTTTGTTTTTAATTGAAGGATAATTACAATGCTAATTCTACTTTTAATTTTTTTAAATTATGAAAATATAACACAGTTACAGGAGACTTGGAAAATGCAGAACAAAGTTACATATAGTTCCATGATATATTATTTTTTTAAGTAGATAAATTAAAATTTTTAGTTGGATTTTCCATATCAAACTCTCAAACATTAATAGAGTGATTATACAGAGAAGTAGAAAGATAGAGTAGACCTGAAAAGCACTATGAACCAATTCAACATAATTGAGAGCTATACAATTTTCATACAACAGTAGGGTACAAATTCTATTCACGTTCCCATAGACTGTAAACTAGGGGGCACTGGAACATATCCAGGGACATAAGACCAGGTACAAAAATTTCATGGTCTAAAGGTATTGAAATCATATAGAGTCTGTTCTCATCACTGTTAAATTATGTTAGCGATCAATATCAAAACATATTCTGGGATAGGCTACCCACTCCAGTATTCTTGGGCTTCCCTTGTAGCCTAGCTGCAGGGAATCTGCCTGCAATGCGGGAGACCTGAGTTCGATTCCTGGTTTGGGAAGATCTCTTGGAGAAGGGAATGGCTACCCACAACAGTATTCTGGCCTGGAGAAATCTATAGACTGTATAGTCCATGGGGTCGCAAAGAGTCAGACACGACTGAGTGATTTCACTTCACTTTCACATATCTCCAAGTGCAATATGACATTTATTGAGAGAGATCTTTGGAGAGTCTGTACTTCTAACATGCTCCTCAGTGATGCTGAGGATGCTGGTCCAGAGAGTGGGCTTAGAGAGCAATGCTACATCACCCTGACCACAGCCCAGGAGCACAGGTGTGTGGCTTTGCTCCCACATAGCAAACGACACACTACACGACATCTAAGTGACAATGGCAAGCCTGAAATCTCCAGACCTCAGTCAGGGTCCTAGGAGATGTGGAGAGGGCCACAAGGCTGGGGGTGCCTCGTTTATAGCCTTCTGTTCCCAACGCTTGAACTAGACTGGTTGAACACATGTTCATCACGATCACGTCCGCAAAGTCTCTCTAGCCATGGAAGGTAGCGTATACACAGGTTCTGGGGATTAGGATAGGGCCATCTCTGCAGGGGTGAGTGGGTATTAATCTGTCTCTGACACTCTCTGTCTCCATCCATCCCCTAGATGTGAATGACTATATTATAGGGTGTGTGTATCCATTTATATATCCATCTACCCACTCACATATGTATGTATGCTTGCATATCTATATCTATCAATATCTATCCATCCATCTAGCTACCTACCTTGACTATTGATATATTGATATATTGATATCTGTCTGTCCATCCATTCATTCATCCATCTACCTTGTCTATCTATTTATCTATCTATCCATCCATCCACCTAGCTATGCTGTCTATCTATCTATCAACCTGTGTGTTCTCTCCTTAAGAAAGAAGCCCATTTTTAAGTTCATGCCCCCATTTCCACTCCATTTGTCTTTAACATTCTACAGGAAATGAAATACTGTGGCAGATCCCCCTATGGGTCCCAGCTCACAGAGTGTTATGAAACTCATGTATCAGCATGTTCTCTCTCTTTCTCTCTCTTTGCTGTGCTGCACAGTCTGTGGGATCCTAGCTCCCCGGCCAGAGATTGAACCTGGGCCCTCGGCAGTGAGAGTGTGGAGTCCTAACCACTGGACTGCCAAGGAATTCCCATCTTTTTCTCTTTTTTTGAAAAAATAAGAATAAAGAAAAATACGGAAAATTTTAGAAAATCTATAACAGATTCATGGGTGATGATCCAGAATTAACAGATGTTAACATTTTATCATATTTGCTTCCGAGCCTTAACAAATAAAACAAATAAAATATTACTTTATGTAGTATTTAAATATTACATAAAATAAAGGAAATAGAACAAAAAGATAATTAGGTAGCTTTATATGTTTGGTGCTATTTCCATCCATGTGTTCATACCTTATAATCAATGTATCCACTAATATATAAATTGTTTAGTGTCTTTAAAATATATATGTATATGTGTATATTTATATATATATCACATTGAATTTATCATCTTGCAGTTTGATGTTTAAACTTCATATTGTAGTTTTGAAGATATAGCCATGTTGATACATACAGATACAATTTATTCATCTTAATTGCTATAGAGTATTCTATCCCATGAGAATAACACGTTGCGTTTTCCATTCCCATATTTATGGACATTTACATTGTTTTCGGTTTTTTGTGTATGTGTTAACTTTGCCGTGAACATGCTTATGCATGCCTCCTTAAACACCAATGTGAGAGGCTTTCTAAGAAATATACCTTAAAGTGGAATTACTGGGTTATAAGATAATTACATTTTCAACTTGACAGTGTGAGAGTTTGCATGCTCCTATATTCTTCTTACTAATGTCAGGAGCAGACTCTTCATGTTTTGCCCACCCAGAATGTGTAGGATTATGTATATATCCTAGAATTGCATATATCCTTTGTCTGTAATACATAACTACAGGTACTTTCCAAGTCTGTTATCTGATGTTTAAGCCCATGCATTTCTATTTACCCATGGAATTGTAAACATTCTGCCTCTTCATTGCCTTTGGCATGTCAAATCTTTCTTCTGGGATTGTTTTCTTCTGTCTGAAGCATATTCCTGGGAGCTTCCTTTAGAGAAGAAAAATCTCACTTTTTATGAGTCTGAAAATGCATTTATTTCATCCTTGTTGTTGAAAAATATTTTTGCTGTGTCTCCAGTCTTAGGTTGACTGTTATTTCCTCCTAATCCATCAAAGTTCCTACTGCATCATCATTTAGTTTCCGTTTTATGGAGAGAAGTCAGCAATTCATCTACTCATCTACTTTTTGAAGGTCTCTTTTCTCTGGGTACTTTTAAAGATCTTCCTTAATCTTTGGTGTTTCATACTTTTACTTTGATGTCTCCAGATACACATCACTTTAAATTATTCCATTAGGAATCCCTTGGGCTTCTAATATTTGTTTGCTTGTTTGACACTGTGTGTATGCGGGCTCAGTTGTGTCCAACTCTTCTGTCCAGGGGATTTCCCAGGCAAGAATACTGGAATGGGTTGCTATGCCCTCCTCCAGGGGATCTTACCCAGAGACTGAACCCGCATCTCTTGTGTCTCCTGCATTGGCAGGCAGATTATTTACCAGCTGAGCCACCAGGGAAGCCAGTAAGCCGAGGTTTTGGGAACTTTGTGGTGGGTTTCTCCAGTAATTTGTTTTGCTTCTGCTAGGTACCTGGGAGCACCCATTGACCGCTACTTTAAAGAAAATTCTTGCTTGTAGTTTTTTCCATGTCCCAGTGTAGTGTGAATTCAGATTGCAAACCCATGAGAAGATAGACTCAGTGTTATAAAATTAACAGGAGAGACTTTTGCCCCCTTTACTCAGTGATAAGATTGGAATTAAAAAAAAAGTTCTCTGGGCCGGTGTTGGGGGTAGGGTGTATTATTCTTAATTCACCGAGATATTGAGGATATAACCTCTGAGGTCTCAGCTTTACACAGGACAAGAGTTCAGGTCTTCCGGCCACCTCCCACACAGGGTAGATTCTGGGTTTGAATTCTGCACCCCACACTGCCCCACCAGACCATGAACATGGAACAACAGGCTCCTGTGGTTTGGCAAATGCCCTCAAAATGAAAACATTCTCACTTTTTTTAGGTTTCTATTTTCACTTGGGTTTTTGACTTTTAAATATATCTTACCTCCTAATCAGAACACCAGTACATTTAAATATAAGTTGTAAATATTTTCATATTTTAATCTGCATTTTTAGTTGGTTTCAGTATCAGGGTAAATAGGAAGGTAGGCAATCAGAGTAGCTAGCCCACTGTACTGTGGAAATGGACTTCTATTTTTTAACCTTGTTTATCCTTTCTGGCTTCCGCGGTAGCTCAGGCAGTGAAGAATCTGCTTGCAGTGCAGGAGACACGGGTAACACCGGTTTGATCCCTGGGTCAGGAAGATCTCCTGGAGGAAGGCATGGCAACCCACTACTCTTGCCTGGAGAATTCCATGGACAGAGGAGCCTGACAGGCTACAGTCTGTGGGGTCGCAGAGTTAGACACGACTGAGTGACTAACACTCAACACTTAGACCTCTCTGATCATCAAGAAGTTGCATATTTTGACGTAGTCAGATGGAGCTCCTTTTTCCTTCATGGTTATGACTTTCTGATCTTGTCTAAGAAATTTTTCCTTAGTCTCCCGGGGTAAAATGATATTCTCATGTTCTTTCTTTATCTGTATTAACATTAAAGAAGGATTTATTTTTATATTTATGTAGAAAACAATGGACCTTGGGTCAAATTTAGCTCTTGACTTGTTTCTTTATACCCTTGTGAGGAAGGCATGGTTTCTACATTTAGAAAAATGCATATAGGCATATATGTGTATATACACAGATATTTGCATAAAAATATATAAATGTATACATATATGAGCTTTCTCTGTGGCTCAGACGGTAAAGGGTCGGCCTGCAATGTGGGAGACCCAGGTTCAACCCCTGGGTCGGGAAGATCCCCTGGAGAAGGAAGTGGCAACCCACTCCAGTGCTCTTGCTTGGAAAATCCCGTG
The DNA here is from genome assembly GCF_016772045.2 of Ovis aries. NCBI lineage: Eukaryota > Metazoa > Chordata > Mammalia > Artiodactyla > Bovidae > Ovis > Ovis aries. Next base: position 56,890,546 of record NC_056066.1, on the reverse strand, counting down.
GATGGTGGAGCCTGGCAGGCTACAGTCCACGGGGTTGCAAAGAGTCAGATACAACTGAGCAACTTCACTTTCACTTTCATATACCTATATATAAATATGTATTTATGTATGTGTTAAGTTGCTTCAGTCGTGTCAACTCTTTGTGACCCCATGGGGGGCCCAGGAGGTTCCTCTGTCCATGGAATTTTCAAGGCAAAAATATTGGAATAGTTTGCCATGCCCTCCTCCAGTGGATCTTCCTGACTCAGGGACTGAACCTGCATTGGCAAGGGAATTCTTTACCACTAATACCACCTGGGAAGCCCATAAATATATGTGTGTGTATATACATATATACACATAAAAATATGTGGTAGAGACCACATAGACTTTATATGGCTGTAAAGTCTAAAATATTTATTATCTGGACCTTTACACGAAAGGCTTATAGACCTCTGGTCTAATCCACTTTTTTCACTTTTTTGCTGTATTTTAACTTCCTGTGTATGCTTGGAGTTTATTTCAGGACCCTCTATTCTGTTTCACTCATCTCTCTGCTACCATCTCCAAATATGTAATGAAAATGGGTGTTTTCATTAATGAAAGTACAGGAGTTAAAGGAGAGGGATTAGAAAAGACAGGATCTGTCTTCAGAGCGGAAATGGGAAAATGTAAAAAATTCATACTTGGACACCTAATTGCCCTGATGTTAACTAGTAGAGGTGTAGAGATTCTGAGCGTCCACAGAAAATGTCTCAGCCGTGCCCAGAGCAGGCACTGGACCATGGAATTGGATTTTATTGATTAATTTGTAACTGTGTACAGTGCTATCTGAAGCATGAAACGCTCAGAGACTGGTTCTAGGAAGCTCCTGACAAATGAACAATGAATTGTGACGCCCTGAGTGAATTGGGATGAACAAGGAGGAGATTGGAGGTTATGTGGGCAAAGGGCGCTTTGTAAACCCTAAAATGCCCGTTAATCACGGAAGCGGCGAAAACACTGACGGCAGAATTCTCCTAATTGATGGTGTTTTTCCTTGTAAAGCGGAAGTGTGTGTGTCTGCTCACTTAGTCATGACACAGTCTCCTCATTCAATGAGATAACTCTGAAGTGAGGTGGAGGCACAGACCTGGTGCTGAGGCTCATGCTCCCCACGGCACCAGAGGCGACTCCAGATCCTGCGTGGTAGGGTGCTGAGGGTCTGCCATACCTTCCCACCATTTCTGTTTGCTTGATTACTCCTTGTAGGATTAAGAGAGGGTCACATGGCAGACCACGTATTCCTTCTCTGGGATCAGCATGTATCAGACCTGCAAGTCTGCCTCTTTGGATCTATCTTCTAAGACTTGCCTGATAGAAAGGGCCGTGGGAGTGGAGGGCCAGGGTTGGGTTGGAGCAGGCGGGGTGTTCAGTGGCTTTCAACCAGCATCGAGATACATGACAGCCCTACCTTGCCTGCTCTCGTGAGCCTCCCAGTGGACTCCAGAAAAGTTGGTATCCATTGCACTCGTGGCCTTGGCCCCCCGGTCATTAGGGCCCCAGCTGGTGCTGACCCAGAGCAAGAAGGCTTCTTTCTGATTGGTCTTTCACGAGGTCTATCAGTGAAGATACTGTGCTAATCTTACGTAAGTTATGTTAGCTCTTAAAGGAAGACCTACAGAGAGAGACCAAGAGAGCAGAGGGTGTGTCAGGTATGAGTTGGATTTAAAATCTGGCCCTTAAATAGCCGACTCAATGACATGAGTTTGAGCAAAAGGACAGGGAAGCCTGGAATGCTGCAGTCCGTGGGGTCACAGAGTCCGGACATGGCTGAAGCAACTTAGCATGCACATGCATATTGGAGATTTGGTAAATGCGCCTGAGTGCCGCTGGGGGAAATAGGCGGGCAGGATTGAGAGGAGGAGGAGCAGGGATGACCCTGGAATCTTGCATCTGAGGTTGGGCTCCCCAGAAGAAGGGCCTGAGATGGGGGTGTTGGTACAAGTGGTTCACCTAGGGAGGGTTCTCAGGAGGCTTGTGAGGGGTGAGGGAAGCAGGCCAGGCGAGGGAAGAACTCAGAAGAGATATGGGGTCAGAGGTCCAGTCGTGCTTGACCCCACGGGAGCGCTAGACTGTGACATACGTCACAGAGATTGTCCTGCTCTGAAGCAAAAAGACTGGGGTCTCACACCCGGTGACAATGGCTCAGGGCCCTTCCTGGAGGTGTGCACACTCCTCCAGGCCTTCCAGGCAAGCCGGTTCCCACTGGCCAAGGGCCGCGCTCTTGAGAAGGTGGTAAGAGTGCGTCCCTAGCAGCTGACACCTCAACAGCTGACATGGACGAGTAGCCAAGGCAGTAGCTGGCACCTGCTGGAGCAGGAGGGGCCTCGCAGGACAGTGATGGTGAGCTTGCAGTCCTGCCCCATCCCGGCTGTCCACCCCAGGGGGGATGCTGCGCTAGGAGGGGTGCTCACACAATGTTCTGGAGAACCCAGGAGAGAAAGAAATTGACCCTGCCCACGATTAAACAAAACTTGCTTTGAAGATACTGTCAAGGTCCACTTGGGCTCTCCCCCAGGGCTGAAAGGGTCTAGATTCCACCGCAGCAAGACCCGAGTCCAGAAGCTGCAGCTCTCCTGGCAGTCTCCTAGTTATTTCCATCAAATGCAGTCCTTCGCTCTTGTCCGTTTTCCGAAAGCAGACCTCCCTGCAGTTCAAACTGTGCCATTCTTAACACCTGTGAGCTCGTGTCGATCACCTGCTGACTTGGGGCAAAGGTGGACCCACGGCACATAGGCGAGGAAGGTTCCCGCATCCCTGCACCATCCTTCCTGCCTATGTCTCTGTACTTGGAAGTCACTCTCCCCAGGGCCTGCAGCAGCCCAGGCTGGTTTGACGGGTTTATGATTATCAGAACAGCAGCCCTGTGGCTCTTCACCTGGGCTCAGATCACACTTTCAGGATCCTGAAAGTGAGGTCTTGACAAACAGGAGAGGGTTGCTTCAAAGAACCAGGCAGGCATCCATGGGGAGTGACAGCTCCTGCCCAGGGCCAGGGAGGCAGTAGTGCTTGCAAGTGGAGCCTCTTCCAAACATGAATAAGATGAAGAAAAAGTCACTTTGTCCTTGTTGCTGCCGTGAAAATCAGTGCCCAGGAGGATACGGCACTCTGCAGATCTTATTTAAAATTCTGCCAATGGCCCTGGTGATGAGGGGACTGCGGCTGGATGTTGGCAACAGCTCAGACAAGTGAGAAAGGAAACTCGCCAAGCAGGTTGCCTCACCTTCCTCTGCCACCAGGTGGTTCTTAAGAGCATCATGGTGGGAACAGAATTCTTGTAAACTGAGCCTTGGGAAGGGAGACCTTGTAGCTTGACCAGGCAGCTAGAAGCGGTGCAGATGTCTTTTCAAAGAGCTGACCACTGATAATGGTCAAAATGGTGCAGGGACCTGAGTTAAGAGTCCCAACTGGCTACAGGGTTGCGAGTCAGGGCACATGACAGGTGGTTGGTCTGTCTTTCAGTTCCTTCACCTGCCACGAGGGGGTGCTAGACTAGCTTGCCGGTCTGCTTTTGGCTGCACATTCCTACTGGTAAAACATCTTTAGCCTGCACCCAAGAAATGCATGGAGAAGGAAGTGGCAACCCGCTCCAGTGTTCTTGCCTGGAGAATCCCAGGGACAGAGGAGCCTGGTGGGCTGCCGTCTATGGGGTCGCACAGAGTTGGACACGACAGAAGTGACTTAGCAGTAGCAGCAGCAAGAAATGCATAACTGTTTATTTACCAGTTAATTATACATATGTTCTACTCCCCTAAAGTATTATGTACATTATAAAGGGCATGCAACAATAGATATAAGAAACTCTAGGTGAAAAGCTCAGTATTTTTTTTTAATTTGTTGAAGTAGTGTTGATTTATAGTGTTGTGTTAATTTCTGCTGCACAGCAAATTGAATCAGTTTATATACATAGGCTTTTGTGGCTCAGCAATAAAAATTTGCCTGCAATGCAGGAGATGTAGGTTCAATATGTGCATGGGGAAGATCCTCTGGAGAAAGAGATGGCAACTTACTCCAGTATTCTTGTCTGGGAAATCCCATGAACAGTGGAGCCTGGCAGGCTAAGTCCGTGGGGTGGCAAAAGGAGTTGGACACGACTTAGCAACTAAACAACAACTCTATGCATTCTTTTTTCTATTCTTCTCCAGTATGGCTTGTCACAGGATATTGAATATAGTTCCTTGTGCTCTTCAGTCACACCTTGTTGTTTATCCATCCTATATATAATCGTTTGCATCTACCAATTCCAAACTCCCACACCCACCCTAAGTCTTGGCAACCACAAATCTCTTCTCTATGTCTGTGAGTCTGTTCCATAGATGAGTTTTATCTGTGTCCTATTTCAGATTCCACATGTAAGTGATATCACATGGTCTTTGTGTATCTCTTCATGACTTACTTTACTTAGTGTGACATTTTCTAGGTTCATCGGTGTCACGGCAATGGCATTATTTCATTCTTTTTTACAGCTGAGTAGTATTCCACTATATGTATAAACCCACACCACATCTTTTTTTTAATCCCTTCATCTGTTGATAGATATTGAGGTTGTTTCCATGTCTTGAGTATTGTGAACAGTGCTGCTAAGAACACAGCGGTGCCTGTATCTCTTCAAATTACGGTTTCATCTGGATATATGCCGAGGATTGGGACTGCTGGAGCTTATAGTAGCTCTATTTTTAGTTTTTTAAGAATGGAATCTCCAGACTGTTTTCTATAGTGACTGTACCAGTTTACATTTCCACCAACAGTACAGGAGGGTTCCCTTTTCTCCACACCCTCTCCAGCATTTGTTATTTGTAGACTTTTTAATGAGGGCTATTCTGACTGGTGTGAGGTGGTACTTCACTGCAGTTTTGATTTGCTTTTCTCTAATAGTTAGCAATGTTGAGAAGCTCAGTATTTTCTTTCTCTGCCCTTGTTACACACCTCCCCCTCCCCCGGGATGTGAAGGCTCTGTTTTGGAGGTTAGACCAGATGACCTGGAAGGACTTCTCTAGGGGGAATGTCCGTGATGCCCAGTTTTTTCAGAGGAGACCCTTTGGACCCAACCAGCCCAATAATGGTAGCTACTAGTCACTTGTGGCTCTTTAATCCCATTAAAATGAAATTGACCAGAAAGCTCAGTTCCTCAGACATATGAACTACATTTCAGTCACTACAGAGATGCCTGTGGTTAGTGGCTACCATGTTGGTTGATGCAGAGTACAGAAGGCTTTCATTACTGTATAAAGTTCCACGGGACAGCCTGTCACATAAGCAGTCAAGGTCATATATTCAGTGTTTAGTTACAGCAACTGACCTTGATTAAGCACGTGCTGTGTGCTAGGTGGTGTGGGAAGCATTTTCCAGATGCTGTCTCATTTCATGCTTACAGAGCCGCCTGAGTTGTGTCCTGTTGTCATTCTCACATCCTGGCAGGAGAATGAGGACTGGAAGGAAGAGGGGTTCCTGAGAGCTGACGAGCTGCCTGGACCTCATGCCCTTTGTGCTCTCCCAGACTCCCCATGGGAGCCTGGACTTTTCCCTGAGAGCATCCCGACTGGAATTTCTGTGCCCACGAGCCCCAGGGTCCAGGCTTTCCAAGGTGCTCATGCCGCCTGTGCTTCTTGTTCCCCAGGTACAGAGGGAATTTCCTGCAGAGCCGTGTCCAGCTGAGAGTCACTAGACTGCGGAAGCCACACTGGGGTCTGAGAAAAGATGGCCATCCACCCCGAGCCAAGGGCCTGGACTCCTGCAGGACCCAAGGGCAAGCTTCTTCAGAAATGGCAGGTAAGACTTGCTCTCCTTGGAGGTGGATCCAAACTGGGCACCATGCTGCTGGGGACGTGAAATGAGCAGAGGCAACTGTCCTTGATGTCTGAAGCCTGACATCCAGCAAGGGTATGGATACTTATGGGGTGATAACAGAAGTGTTACTTCTGTGGGGCGGTCAAGACCCTAAACTGGGGGAGAGGGTCCTGAGTGGGGGATATTGGGAATCAAACATTGAGACGCAACAAACATCCTTGAGTATGGAGGGCCTGAGTCAGAACTCTGGGTGCCTCCATCTTCCCCCCATCTTCTTCTCTGAAGAAGAAGCTCACTGGACTCTTTCTGCAGGGCCACTGTGAGGCTAAATGGGTCAATGGATGGGCTTTCAAGTAAGCGTGAAATAAAAGTAGCAGGAGGAGCTGTAATGAGAGAGTGGCTGGGAACATTGCTTCCATGGGAGGCTTACAAAAGGGGCTCTTCGTGATGCTCGGAAGTAAAGGCTGAACTAATGGAGACTGCTTCCTGGAAATGGGCTATTTTGAGTTGCAATCACTGGGCAAGTCACTTCACTTCTCTGGACTGCAGTTTCCCCTCCTTCCTCCCTCCACTGGACATTCGTGCGCCCAGCCTTAGCCTTGTGGGCAGTGTTTTGATGGAGGCAGACCAAGACCCTGTGTGAGAAGGTGGTGGGATCCCATCTGGCCAGTGGTGACTGAATGAACTGTCTTTCGTGGCTGATTGTTGTCCGTCTGGCTCAAGGGCTGACCCGGGGTTCTGCCTGCTGGTGGGGACAGTTGGGTAGGGTCCCCTCTTCTCAGCCTCTGTGAAGCCCCGCCACCCCCTCAGGAAGATAGTGCTTCCATGCTGCCCCTTGACCCCTCGCCCTACCCTTGCAATCCCCGTGCCCTCTCCTAGGCAAGGATGAGGACTCGTTTTTTTCCTCAATGAGAGTTTAAGTCAAAGTAGGTATTTGTTCCAATGGATGGCCAGTTGTGGAAGGAAAAGCACTGTCTTCTGATGGAACATCAAGGGTTAAGACCTTGTTGCTGGGCAGCCGGCCAGACAAAAATGCAGTCAGGGGATTGGGCTTTGCCTTTTCTCCATTTTCTGTGATTCCTCATGTTGAACTCCATTACTTGCCTCCTTCTCAAGGAGATCCAATCCAGGGACCTGCCCATTAGGGTGTGCTTGGGTGATACGACCCCCAAGAAAGCCCAACAGAACCCACCAGAATTTTGCCAGTTGCCCCAAATGGCAGTGCTTTCCCACCAGCTCTCTTTCCAGCACCATAGAGAGCTGAGTCAAGCTGGTCCTGGAAACTCACGTCAGCCACCATGTTTCTATTCCTAAGCTCCATGCTCAGAACTGAAAAGGAGAAGAAGACAATGCCTGCCCTTGATGAATGAGGTACAGGGTAAAGACAGACAGACAGACAGGCTCGCTGTCCATCCTTTGCTTCAATCATGTGGGGAGTGACACTGGAAGTCAGCAAGCTCCCTCCTGGGAACCTTCTGTCTGTAGAGAGGACGCTGATAGAGGTCTTACCCCCACAGTGGCTCAGGATGAGGGTCAAGCAAGGTTGCGTACAGCAAGGAACTCTCAGACTCTAAAGTAGATGAGAAATGTTGATTCTTAGCTCTGGAGCATCATAAGCATACGTGTGTAAGGTCTGGGGCTTCCCAGGTGGCTTGGTGGTAAAGAATCCACCTGCCAATGCAGGGGACACGAGTACAATCCCTGGGTGAGGGAAGATGCCCTGGAGGAGGGAATGGCAACCCATTCCGGTATTCCTGCCTGGAAATCCCATGGGCAGAGGAGCCTGGCAGCCTACAGTCCATGGGGTTGCAGAGAGCTGGACACGACTGAGGGACTGAGCATGCACACATGTGTAGGGTCCGGCATACGCTGAGTGCCGAGAGCATACACTGAGTGCCCAGAGCATACGCTGAGCGCTGAGAGCATGTGGGGTGCATGGTACTCAGTGTCCCTGTTGTTTAGTGAAGGATGAGGTCAGTGTTTCAGGGAGGAGCCCAAGGGGGCAATTTCTCAGCAGAGAGATGGCTTCTTCTGGATGTTCAGACATAGGGGGAATAGAACAGATGCTCTCTGGATTGGTAAATTGCTTCGGGCTGCGGAAGAAATTGCCACAAACGCAGTGGTTTAAAATAACAACAATGTATTCTCTCTCAGTTCTGGATGCCAGAAGCTGCCAATCTCTCCAGAGCCTCCAAGAGGGGATCCTACCCAGCCTCCCAGTTTCTGGGGGCTCCAAGCATCCTTGGCTTGTGATTGCACCCCTCCAGTCTCTGCTTTCATCTTCACACAGCTTCTCTCCTGTGTTTCTGTGGGTCAAATGTTCTCCAGTCTTTCTCTTATAAGGACACTTGCCATTGGACTTAGGGCTCACCTGAAATCCAGGATGATCTTACCTTGAGATTCATAATTTAATTTCATGTGCAAAGATGTTTTCCCAAGTAAGGTCACAGTCACAGGTTCTGTGGGTTTAGGACTTGGATATATATGTTTTGGAGGGATAGGCACAATTCAATCACGAACCACCTCAACAATTTTTCCCCCATCTGAGAACCAACAGAAGGGACCTCAAAATGTGTTTCTAAGTGGAAAAGGCAGTGGCATTCATGGACACTCATCGTCTGTGCTCTCCTTGTGTGCAAATGGCTTTGGCAGGAAAGTTCTCTATAAACCTAAATCAATATGCATTCATTAAAACAGGATCATGCAGCCCACCTCCCAGTAGGACATATTCACACCTGCAGGCATGTGGTCCAAGTGAGCTTCAATCCTGAGACCGGTGTGCTGGGTCAGGGGCCCCCCTTAGCTTCTCTTTGGGAGAAAGACCTGGTGGCAGTCTGGATGAGGGCAGGCAGGGCTCCACATGTGGTTGAAATGCAGTCACCACCTGTTGGTCCAGCCCTTTGCTCTGCCTGGGGAACTGTCAGCCCAAAGCAGGGAGCTCTCCTCTCCTCCCGAGAGGGTGGAGGCATCTTCCATACGTCCTCCAATGGATGTGGTCACTTCTTCCTAAGATGCACGTGTACCCCGTGTGCTCATGGTGACCCAGGGGCCTCAGTACTAGTGGAGAGACCAGCTGGAAAGTCTCTGATCTTTCACGGTCCTCCTCATCCTGTCTTCCCTTCAAAAGCTTCTCTCGACCTCAGGGACCAGCCCTGCCACTCCATGTTGAGAACATCACACTCAGTAGCTTTCTGATCTCAACACCAGCCTGTTCTACCAAAACCCAGGGAATGGGGGATAAAACCAGGCCCAAACAGAAAAGAAAAATCAGCAACAAAATCTAAATGTGGAGCTAAGATTGGGAGGCCAAACGCAGGGCAAAGCCCACTGGGAACATAGTCCCCTTCCACCCCCACCCCCATGTAGGTAATAATGTTGCAGCAGCAGAGCAGGTGGTAATAACAGATGACTGTGCTTTTGTGTTTGTTGTTGGAACAGTTGAGCCAGAGGTCTAGGTCACAGGTGCCCATTTTCAAAGGGCTTCCTCCCCCACGATTACGAAGCACATGGAGTGTGTCCATTAAGGGCAGTGGGAGTCTGTGGGGTGTGGTCTAAGCATTGGCCCCAGGGAATATTAATCACCCCTCGTTCCTGATTGAAGTGTCAAAGATGGAGCACGGATGTCAGGTCCGATAAACCAACAAGCATGGGGTGAATGGGCCATTGTGGACACCGTTGTGTTGGAGGGGGGGTGGAATGCGTTAAAATAAACACCCCCTGGGAATCAAAGGAGCTCAGAGAGCTTACTGCCACCACCACCCAAAGCCAATATTTCACAGCAGAGTGACGGACACTCTGAAAGTGTTGGGTGTCTGAAGATGGAGTGCCGTTAATAACTTCAAAGGAACCTAGAGATAGGCCTTGGTCACCCACGATTTACAAACAACTTTCTTGTCTTCTTTGACCTGGCAGGTCCTGGTTAGAGAGATCAGAGCTGGCTTCTTGGTGAGAGAGCTGACCCCACTGTGTGTGTGTGTGTGTGTGTGTGTGTGTGCATGTGCAAGTGTGCACACATGATTCTGTGAGTGTGTGCAAACATGTATATTTTTGAGGGGGGAGGACCTGGTTTCCTCAGCACAGCAATGATAGGGTGGTTTGTTTGGGGTGATCTGAGGGGCTATAACATGGGGGAATTTGAAACCCAGCAATGAAATGGAGAGTAATCTTTTGATGGGGGTGCAGGGTGGAATTTCCCAATTCAAATCTGGGAAAGAAAACCTTTGGCCCTCATCTTTGAAGGTCAGCTAAATCAGCAAAACATTTTCAAAGAAGTGGCCAGGAATACTTGTGTCCAGGGCCTGAAGTAAGATGTTGTTACGGATTCTTTCTCCTTTTTATTTTTGGAGAGTCTTCCTGTCAATAATTTATGAAGATGACAGAGAGGATGTTTTTGAAAAATATTTTTTAAAAGGATGCTTAATTTCCCTCTTTCAACTATTCCAATAACTTGGGACTAATCATTCGAATTAACAGATGGCTTGGCAGTGAAGTCTTCTGCAAGCAGAAGGCCAGAGGAGTTATGAAGGATGGAGACCTAATTTATAAGATTTTATGATGATTGGCATCTTTGAGACTCTTCTGAGAACTGAACTTTTTATTTTTATTTTTTTGACTTTCCAACACCACTGAATTTAATAATATTTTTTTAAAATCTTATTTTATATTGGACTATACAATGCATATGGTTGCAAAGAGTCAGACACGACTGAAGTGACTTAGCATGCGTATAGCTGATTTACAATGTTGTGTTAGTTTCAGGCGTATAGATAGCCAAGTGGTTCTGTTATATGTGTACATATATCTATTCTTTTCAAAGTCTTTCCCCATTTAGGCTATTATAGTATATTGAGCAGAGTCTCCTGTGCCATACAGTAGGTCCTTGTTGGTTATTTGTTTTAAATATAGTAGTGTGTCTATGTCAATCTCAAACTCCCAGTTTATCCCTCCCCCTCATCTTTCCCCTTTGGTAACCATAAGTTTGTTTTCTATGTCTGTGAATCTGTTTCTCTTTTATAAATATTAGTAATATTGTATCTTTTTATTTTTTTAGATTCCACATATAAGTGGTATCTGGTATCATATGATATTTGTCTTTCTCTGACTGACTTCGCCTAGTATGATAATCTCCAGTTCCATCCATGTTGCTGCAAATGGCATTATTTCATTCTCCTGGTATGAATGTCACATGCCTTTTATTTATTTAAATTTTTTTCGTATTCCTTTCTGTGATGGTTTATCCCAGGATGTTGAATACAGTTTACTGTGCTATACAGTAGGACCTTGTTGTTCATCCATTCTATATGTAATAGCTTGCAGCTGCTAATCCCAAACTTCCAATCCAACTCTCTCTCCTCCCAAACTAGTGGCTTGGCAACCACTAGTTTATCCTCTAAGTCCCTGATTCTGTTTCTATTTCATAGATAGGTTCATTTGCATCATATTTTAGATTCCAAAAGTAGGTGATATGATAGGGTATTTGTCTTTCTCTTTTTTACATACTTCACATAGTATGATAATCTCTAGTTGTATCCATGCTGCTGCAAATAATAACATTTCATTCTTTTTCATGGTCCCATAGTATTTCATTGCATACACACACACACACACACACACACACACACACACACACACACACATATACCACATCTTATTTATCCATTCATCTACTGATGGACATTTGGTTACTTCCATGTCTTAGTTACTGTAAACAGTGATGCAGTGAACACCAGGGTATATGTATCTTTCGAACTATGATTTTTCTCTGGATATATGCCCAGGAGTGGGATTGCTGGGTCATATGACAGCTCTATTTTTAGTTTTTCAAGGAACCTCCATACTGTTCTCCATAATGGCTACACCAATTTACATACCCACCAACAGTGTAGGAGGGTTTCCTTTCCTCCACACTCTCTCTAGCATTTATTATTTGTAGACTTTCTGATGATGGTCATTCTGATTGGTATGAGGTGATTTCTCATTGTAGTTTCAGTTTGCGTTATTCTAATAATTAGTGATGTTGCATGAACTTGTTTAAAACCTAAATTCAGTGATCCACCATCCAAGTTTCCAGCAAAGGAGTGAGGGGAGCTGAAAGTTTCTTTGTAGATTTCAAGTAGCCTTGACTTACCAGACACTTATCAAGCATAAGAATAGGAATGGTGTCTACAACTCTGAACAGAGGTTCTTACGCATAACATGTTTGACAACCACTGAGGGCAAGGAGGGTAAGCAGAAAGGTGATCCATCCATCCAGGTGGCCCTGGCAACAAACAGCAGTTTCTAGTGAGGAATTTTCAAATGTCCCTGCATGCCCATGAGGTGTGTGCCATTTAGTTTCTGCGTTAATTGTCTGAAGTTGTGACGACATCTTAATGGATTGGCTTGTTGGGGGATTAACTAAGATATTGGAGTTGTGTCTTCTGCGTGGTGTGGGAGGTCGTGTTTCAGAAATCAGGGTTTAGGTTAAATGTGCGATAGGTCCCTGCTGGAGTGGTTTCTCTTCTCACCTGAGCACCTATCTGCCTGATGCCATTTGAAGAACTGGGGGAGTTGTTTTCCATTTTGCAATTATTCCATGTAATTGACGTCAGTAAAAGGCCATCTTTTGTACCTGAAGGAGAAGTTCACTACTAAGCCTTGTCATGAAAATGATCTGTTTATTTCCCAGGTTAGGGTCTTAGGGACTTAGGAAAGGAAGCTTTGCAGGTGTGTGTTGTGTGACAGCTTGCACATTTGTCTTCTCACGTTGGAGTGTTATTTTTCCATTAGAAAAAGTCACTGAAAACTCACATGTCCATACAAAGTGGGTGAAACTACCTGAGCAAAAGCCCCTACCGATTCGCTTCTGTTGTGGTTATACAATTCCTGATGTGTTTCTCCTGATGAGGTCACTGCTCTGAAAAGAAGACTTTTCAAAAGAATACTTTTCAGAACATGGGGAGCAGCGGGGATGAACTCAACATCATTCAATTCTATTTGCATTTCAAATGGGACATTCTAGTCTCCAGGAGCTTAAAACTCATCAGCAGTCAGCCTATTACCCTTTTCCTAATATCACAGTTATTGACCCTGGGCTGCAAAAAAGGATCTCATAATGAGATTTGTCCTGTTTTTGTGTTTATGTGCACATTTCTTTCTCTCTAGTAGATGACATATCAGCTTTTATTTATTTTTTATTATTGAAATCCTTTGTGTCAAAAGGACCTGCTCCATTAACTGAATCCTGTTCTATGTACTCTGATGTGCGGATACACTAAAACACTCCTTGGTATAAAGAGTGTTCTTATACCTTTCCTTAGAAACGCATTTCGTGGAACTGAATGGAGAATGCTGATGTGGTTGAGGTTAATTATTCGGACTTTTGTGGGCACATTGGAAGTCGTGCTGCTTCTGCCGGTACACAGACTAAAATTGGAACGCTGAAGAGGAGCCCAGCGTGGCCCTGTGCCCAGATGACACATCTGAAGTCATATTGATTGAGAGAGATGCTTTATTGAACGATAAGAACTCCATAGAGTTTCTGGTTTTGCAATTTCCTGCAGCTGGCCTGGCTTCTGGCAGTAAACACCGTGAGATTCAGGGTAACATTTCAAAGTGAGATTTTAGAGAAATCTCCCAATAACTAAACTCAGAAGGCACTTTCAGTTCAGGAGCTGCACCCACATCTAATCCCCCCAACAGACTTGAGATGATTCATTTTCATTTTCAGAGGGCGAAACTGAGACTCAGAGTCTCCAAGTCATCCAGTGCCACCCAGATGATGAATCCAGGGTCCACGGTGTTTCCTGAATTCAATAATTCATGGACCATCTTCAGAAATGTCCCATCTGCATGTCATCTGTGTGATTATTTGCTTATGTGATCCACTTAAGCTCACTGGCAAAACCCATAAATTCTTTTATTTTCAATAGAAACTACTTATCAATGCTGGAAATGGAAAGCCAGTATCACATGCCATTAAGAGAACTTTATAGAAAGAAAACACTATGAACATGTTTTCCTGGCAAATAAATTCTGTCTAGATGGTTGTGGGTGAGAGCCCTAGATACACTCTCTTTGCTTAAAAAGCGACCTGGAAGATTTAAGGAGACGTTAGAGATACATTAGCATCCAATTGGGACTTTCTTTCCCTGATAAGAGGGTTGTAGGGAGAACAACCTTTTCATCGGGTGATTCCATTTTATTCAATGCTAAGCTTGCGACTCACCCGCCACTCGGGGTCTGAGTCCCTCCCTGGACTTTCTTGTGCTCTCACATCTGCTTTCCTCTGTCAGTAACATCCCCTTGGCTTCTGCTGTCTTAGCTAGGATTTCCTCAACTCTTGTAAGGCCTTCGCCTGTATCAGCTCAAACTCTGTGTTCATCAGAGTTGGGCTGGAGAAGCTGTGGACCAACATTCTGCAAAGACCCTTCTTGGAGACTGAACTTTTTCTGCCTCATGGGGGTGGGAGCTTAGTGGTGTCAGAGGTGTCCTAGGCAGGTTCAGACTCTGCATTTATAAGTCTGAGATGCTGACCCAGAGCCTTCTGTGACCAAAGGAGGGATGATGGGAAATGCCCAGGGTGCAGAGAGAGGAGAAGGAGGGACCAGGAGCATCTGAGACCTGGGTGGGGGCTCATCCTTCTCCTGAGGAGAGTGAGGGGCCATTGGAGGATGAGGAGGGCAGAGAGCAGACCATCCATTGTAGGTGAATGCGGAGAAATGATTGGGGCAGGTAGAGTGGATGCTAGGAGGCAGATGAGGAAGTTCCTGAAACAAGTTGGGCAGGTTTGTGTTGAAAATGAAATTGGAAAACAGGGATGCTCCACCTAGAGGAACAGAAAAGTTTAGTTTTTAATTATGTGAGTAATGATGAATCATACATCTTTTAACACATTCAGTTATGGTAATGAGGCTCATGTTCACTTTGACCACCACCCCCATTCCCCATGCCCCCCACAGCCCCCCAGATGAAACTACACTTTGGAATAGGAAGGGACCTGCCAGAGTGTTGTTTCTGTGCGTGTGTGTGTGTGTGTGTGTGTGTGTGTGTGCGTGTGTGTGTCTAATAGGAATTATACAACACTACCCATCTCATTGTGCAACTTGCCTCGTTTTACTCAATGCCATTTTGTGGTCTTCCCATACCGTTAATACATACAGAGCTATCTCAGCCTTGTAAATAGGGACAGAGTCTCTCTGGGTGGGGCTGCTGTGACTTTAGGCAGTCATTCTCTTAACAATGAATAGTTCATCTTATTCCTAGTACTTTACAGGGACCCACTGTCCATGACTCCCAGGCCCAGGTAGGGAGTTTCTCTAGGGAAGACCCAAGAAGAATTGCTGAGTCTTTGTTATGTTGCACGTTTACAATACTGTATTTTATCTTGGAATATCGATTTATAATGTGTTAATTTCTGGTGTACAGCAAAGTAATTCTGTTATACAGATATATAAGGGATATATGTACCTATTCTTTTTCAGATTCTTTTCCATAAGTTATTACACAGTATTAAGTACAGTTCCCTGTGTTATACAGTAGGTGCTTGTTGATTATCTACTTTATGAATAGTAGTATATATATGTTGACTACTTACGTATAGCAGTGTATATGTAGTAGTGTATATATAATCTCCTTACTTACCCTTCCCCTCTCTTTCCCCTTTGGTAACTGTAAGTTTGTTTTCTATGTCTGTGAGTCTGTTTCTCTTTTGTAAATAAGTTCATTTGTACCATTCTTTTAGATTTCACATATACATGGTATTGTATGATGTTTGTCTGACTTATTTCACTTTGTAGGATAATCTCTAGGTCCATCCACGTTACTGCAAATGGCATTATTTCATCCCTTTTTATGGCTGAGTAATATTCCACTGTGTATACATACACCACACCTTCTTTATCCATTCATCTATTGATGGACATTGAGGTTCCTTCCATGTCTTGGCTGTTGTAAGTGTTGCAGTGGACATTGGGGTGCATGTATTTCTTTGAATTATTTTCTCCAGGTATATGCCCAGGCGTGGGATTGCAGGATCATATGGTAGCTCTATTTTTTAGTGTTTCGAGGAACTTCCATACTGTTCTCTATAGTGAAAGTGAAAGTGTTAGCTGCTCAGTCATGTCCGACTCTTCTAAACCCCACGGATTGTAGCCTGCCAGGCTCCTCTGTCCATGGAATTCTCTAGGCAAGAATAGTGGAGTGGCTGCCATTTCCTCCTCCAGGGGACCTTCCTGACCTAGAGATTGAACTTGGGTCTCCTGCACTTCAGGAAGATTCTTTACCATCTGAGCCACGGGGGAGGCCCATGTTCTGTAGAGTAGCTGCCCCAGTTTACATGGAAGAGGGTTTCCTTTTCTTCACACCCCCTCCGGCATTTATTGTTTGTAGACTTTCTGATGATGGCCAGTCTGACCTGTGTGAGGTGATACCTCACTGTGGTTTAGTCATGTTGCGCAGTTTTAGTAGGTATTTCCAACTTGCTTTCTATTTCACATTCCCATCAGTACCTTTCCTATATTAGAGTACCTTTTCCTTCTTTGATCTTATCAAGCTTAAAAAAATCCCAAGATGTGTAACAGATGCTAACTGGAAAGCCTGTTACCAGGAGGGCCTTTCCACCCCAATCTTGCATCTCACTGCAGGGAGAGGGGGTCCACTGCCAAACAGACCATGAGGAAGGCTGGCAGAATCTGGTGGAAAAAAACATGGAGGGATGAATAGACTATCTTGTTTTGAAATCACAGAGAAGTGAGTTTCTCTTGAGCAAACTTTAAGTCCACTGGGTACAATTTGATGTTCTCTCCAAATATTAATAGATTTGTTCCTCGGCTGAGGCACGATGCCTCGGTCTGCTCTGAGAAAAGTCCGTCACTGCAGAGGACACAAGGCCACACAGGACTTCCTCTGTGCCGAGCCAATTCATTAGACCTGGTGAGCAATTTGCAGAAGAGATTAATTGATTTGCAGGCTGCTGAGCTCTGAGCATTACTCAGCTACCTCCCAGAATGCTCAGGCCACCTGGGAACTCGACCAAGCAAACAGCAATATGTGAGGCTTTAGTCAAAACCTGAGTGGTATCTTCATCCCTCATTATGGATGAGATGAATGTCTGGAGAGACATGTGAGATGAATGTATGGAGAGATGAATGTCTCAGCCTTCTCTGGTTTACTGTGGGATCTGGGGCCACAGTCCAGACTCCTGGAATAAAATGAGAAGGCTCACAGAGAATATGATAGCAATGTTTCTTTTTGCAAGCTTTGACTATCCCCAAACAGACACCTTGTTTATCTTATTCTGAAATGCTGCTACCAGCAGTGGATGCCTGTATCTTTGGGTTGTGAGGAAAGAGACTCAATTTAAATTGGTCTAGACAGAAACATTATCTCAGGGAACAGAGAAAGGGGCTTCAGGCTTGGCTGGATCTAGGGGTACAAATGATGTCATCCGGATTCAGTTTCTGTCCATCGCTTGGATCTGCTCCTGGGGCATCATCACTGGTTCCTTTAGGGCCTGCCTTGCCTGAATATGCTTGACTCCTTTCTGTAACCCCAGATCCCTGAGTCTGGGTGGCCTAGCTGGGAGCAGGTATCTCTCCGGAACCAATCACTGGGGACTTGAGTGACCAGGTCTAAGTCACACATCTGCCCTTGTAAGGAAGGATGGGTTGGGACCTTTAAGAGTAGAGGAGAGACAGTTTCCTAAAAGAGAGGGGCCCAGATGTCCAGACCACCTCTTACTCATGGTTGAATGGGATTCAGCTTCTGTGTGTCAGAGTTATGCCCTTAGAGTGGGGAGAAGCAGAAGATGCCGTGAGTACTCTCCTAAGGAGCTTGGGGACCGGTTGGTGGACCGAGACACCTTTGTGAAGTAGATGAGAGTTCATATGCAATTAGTGGGGTCCGCTCTGTGCCAGGCAGTGTGTGGGAGCAGGAAGAGAGGCAAACAAGAACACGCCACGGCCCCTGTCCTTAGGGAGAGCCCAGTCTGGCAGAGGCAGCCGGCACAGACTGGTAAACAAGTCATTACACATGCAATGCGGTAAGCTCGCTGATATGATTAAGCTTCCAAATGAGAGATCCTGACAGGGCCGACTGGAGCGGGGAAGGGAGAGTGGGCTAGCGTAAACAGGAACAAAACAGGAACAAAACAGGAGGGGGCCGCGCTTCCGCCACACATCTCATGGCCCCTCCATCCGGGCCCCCACAGCAGGGGGAGCGCGGCCCCCTACAGAGACCTGCAGCCTGTCACTGCATCATCCCTTTTTCTCCTCCTTGGATCATAAAGAATCTTTGCTATCCACAGTAAACTGCTGGAAGTGGAGGCGTCAACACTTAACTACTATTTACTTATTTATCTAAGATGCTAAGTGTTTCCCTTGGCAGTTGCTAATAGATTCCTGTAGAAACGGAGCGACACATCCTGAATTCCGATTTCTGCACCAACAGAAGTTGGGAGCACGAGAGTGTGTGGTGCACTCGTGCCTGGCTCCACTGGGGAGGCCAGAGGTTAGGACCATAGAGTCGTTTACAGAGGTTGAGATTTGGAAAGATCAACTATTATGTTAAAAAATTTCTTTTAAAATAAAAGAGGCACATGCCTTTGATCACAAACCTGAACTGGAGACTGTTCTGCTTCGGGAGGGCTTTCTGGAGACTGTCCTCACCTTGGAGTTGGGGGAGCCTCTTCTCAGCAGAACCCTCAAAAAGAGTCTTGTTCTAGAATATTCTATGTTGAAGGACTGGTAGACAAATGGCATCAGAGGATGAAGCAAGAGGAGTGATGATTTCAACAGACCTACCAATGGGGGACAAAACCATGGACGTTTCCGGTCGCCTAGTTGGGTCTTTCCTCTCTCACCTCCATCTGGGACCTGATCTTCTGGAGGGGCTAGGCTGTTTTGCTTTGGGGGACAGGTGAGCCTTTAGGGTTAATTTCAAAGGTGAATTTTAACTAAGGGATTAGTAGCAAAGTGAGGCCTGAATGGCGTCAACAGCTTTGAAGTGATAAGGAGACCAACTGCGTTGAGTCACAAGGAGAAGGTCAATCTCAGTTCCTTTGTAAGCCTCTCCATTACATCACAAAGGAAGTCCCTTTTTGATGCTAATACGTCTTTAACACCTGCCTGGCTAAGTCTTGAGAGAGGTTGGGTTTCAACCTCTAACTAGAATTTGAGAACTAGGTTCTGGGTTTGTTTTTTTTTTTGGGTCTGTAGTTTTACAGGTACAGGGCAGCTACTTCATCCTACCCATTTGCTTCCTACAATAGACCTTGGAAAGCCAAATAATTTAAAAAGTGCCAAACAGTCCTTCTTTCTCCCTCTCTTTCAGCCCCTCATTTGGCCAGTAGTAGTGCAGGGCAAGAAACTTTGTTTCTGGGGTCTGAAGAATTCAAGTCCTGACTTTTCTTCTTGCTACTTCCATCCTAGAAAGGATGGCCAAGGTCATCCTTTCTCTTTCCCTCAGATCCTCATCTGTAAAATGGGGCCACGTCTGAGTCCATATGTATCAGAGACTCACTAACCTGGCACTTGAAGAGCCCATGAGGCCAGTCTAGATAGCCCACTCATCTGTCCAGGGGACTGTCAAGATACTCAAGCTACAGGAGATGGTGAGTTAGAAAGTTCAATGGGTGTCACCCATTGAAAGGACTTTGTGGGTGTCACAGTGGTTATCCTGGCTGACAGTGGGGGCTGTGGGTTATCCTTCCACCGAAGTCTGGGAAAGACTTCTACAGGTCAAGGGGATGAATCAAGGAATAGTGAAATTCAGATGCAGAGCTAGGTGGTATGGAGTCAGTGGATGCTTGGGGGCACATGAATTTATGCACCTGGGTACAGATGGCCTGTGAGTATGACTGGCCCCAAAGGTAGAGGGGACAAAGGTATTTGAATAATCCTTTGGGTTCTGGCCCCATCCCATCTCATGCCTTCCTGGCACTATGAGTTCTGCTTAGGGACACTGCCTTTCTCTAAATAAATGCATTCACTGTGGCCTTTACCCCAAGGTTGGATGCTGGCAGGGAGCACAAGGGAATCGTGTCCAACAAGCTTTGCTTCCTGCTTGAGCACTGGAATTTCTTCTAATAATTTTCAATATGGCCCTTTGGGGTCAGCAGGGGGACGTCAAGGCCATTCTCCATTCTATTTAGGAGTCCTGCCCAAGTTCAAACATGGAGGAAAAGAAACACAAGTTCCATTCTAAGGTTTTTTTCTTTTGCTAAAACTCTATATTTTGCTTGTTTATTTCCCTAACTTCCAGAGACACGAAGAAGTGCTTTTTGTGCCCCCACCCGCTCTGCACAGACATTAGCGATCGTTTTCGGTCATTGCAGCTCTCCCTTTTCGCTACAAGGCACCTGGCATGCCGGGAACGGACAAAAGCTATTTCTCTAAGTACTCGCGTTTGAAATTATTAAGTGTTCATTAAGCACCCCCGGGTGCAAAGCACTCTCGGAGATGTTTGTTTCTCAATTTTCTATAATTTCCTGATTTTTTTTCCCCCTTCGCAAAAGGCAGATTGAAAAATGAACTCACTGCATCTCAGTTTCTGAATCATAGTTAATGTACGACGCCCCCTCTCATAACCGCGCTGTTTTCCTTCTGCCTCCTCTTGTCTCCTTTCTTATCAATCTGAGATAAAGTTCTTATTCTTATAAACCCCTACTCGAGAGAGTTGGGGTTGGTGGGGGTGGGGGCTGGAACTTTTTTTCGCTTTGTTCTCGACTCCCTGCCAGGAAGAAAAGAGTGCAAGAGCAGTGACCAGCACCCGCCCGGACTGCGGGTGGGCACCTCTGATGGGCATTGGGGCTGCGGGCGGCTCTGTGGCACCGGAGCAGGTGATCAAGAGAGCTGGGACTCTGCTCGCCGGGGGACCTGCCCCCCCAGCTGGTGGGCAGCAGGGATTCACGCCCCCCCAGAACTCCGCTGTGCGCGGACCCTTGTGGAAAAATACAGAAGACTTAAGCACCCCCTCCCGTCCGCCCTCACGCCCGGTGATACTGAGTCTTACATGAGTACAGAGAAAAGCTGTTTTTCTCTTTTTCTTTTCTTTTTTATTAAAACAACAACCTCATATAACCTCAAAAGTTGCCCATGAATTTACCAAAACTTTTTTTATGAAACTATTCTAACCTCTAATGGGGGTTAAAAAACAAACCCTGTGAATTTATTACCGAAGCGGGAGAAAAAAAAAAAAGGCACTTTTTATTTGATGGAAATTGTCTTCCAAGCTTCAAGGGTGCCCCCTAGCGCCGAGGAGCAGGCAGCGAGGATCACTTTTTCCACCCGGGAGCCCTGCTGAAAGCTCAAATTTGGGGTCCCTCTGTGGGGGACTCTGATCTCGCCCAGTTGTGGGTCCCGTGTGGATCAGACCCTGACTAACGTGGGGAGGGGGACTGCTCTGACTACCAGAAGACCCCTTGGCACGAATTTATTTTCTTTTCTTTGAAATTTAGATGACTACAGTGCAGGGATGGGAGAGGAAGGTTTTCATCTTAGGACCCTCTCCCCTCCCCATTTTTGAAATAGGGAGGACCACTCCTGCTCAAGTAGTGACCCTTGCCACTCTTTCAGCATGCAGGCGACCCCGGCTCTTTCCTGTTCTCTCATTTTTATTATAAATGAGAAATGCCACCCAGATGTGCAAGAATAAAAACCAATGCTAAGAGAGGAGGCGGAAGCGCCAGCCGAGGATGGAGGGAGGGAGAGGGGAAAGAAAAGAGAAGAGCGATACGATGAGGGTAAAATAAAGGACTAAACGGGGCGGGCCGGGGGTTTGGGTGGGCTGCAGGACCTTTGCCGGCTCCCTGTCCCAAGGTATGTGAGCAGGATACAGGATTCTGCTGCAAACGCAGACTCCTGGCTCCTTGCACAACAAAGAGGACTTTTCAGTCTTTCTGTGTCATGTATGTGAAGTGTTTCTATCCTCCCCAGCTTGGAAACAAACCAGTTCTCCTTCAAAGCTGACCATGTTTTTAAGAAGCACGCATTAGAAATATGAAAAAAAAAAAAAAAAAAAAGAAAAAAGAAAGAAGCAAATGTTCTAACCCAGAGATGCAGGGAAGGAGCGAGCCTGCGGCAGCCAGCCCAGCAGGGGCACCAGTGGGACAGCATCTCCCAGATCCGCTTGGAGGGAGGCTGCGGTTCTCTGTCCTCGGCTGGTCTCAGTGGCACCATTACCTCAGTTTCTCTGTCTATAACTCCAAGACGACAAATGACAGTATCCATTTGGTAGGGCTGTTGAGATATCACTTATGTCTATCATTTAAAACAGGGCTTAATATCTTATTTGACAATGAGCATTCCAGATCATGACTTTTAATTTCTCTCTACCAAGGAACCAGAAACCCAGAATTTTCCATTAAGTTAAATCTCCCAATTTTTACATGACAAGAGTGAATTCACATTAAAAAAAACAAGTTCATACATACACACTGGTCTGAGCCCCAGTATAGTCAGGAGATTTGAGACCTTTGCCAGCTGCCAGGGGGCTTGGGAAGGCTGCCCCCATCCCTATGTCAGCCCCCACCCCTACATGCTGAAGCCAGTGTGCTCACAGTTCTTTTAGCGTGAATGGATTTGAGGGAAATGACCCCTTTTCCTCCCTCTTCCCCAAGAATGTGGGAGGGGCACTTCAGTGGAATGTGGTATGTGGGCATGCATGTGGGCAACCACAGAGACGCAGGAAGGGGGGACTTGTCCCTGAAGACCTCGCTGGCCCCTCCCAATATGTGTGTGCTCTTCAACCGTGGTGCTTCAAGGTGTTCTTGGCTTCTGTCCTGGTTTTGGTGGCATCATCTGCCAGGCTGGCTTACCACGTGTTCCTGTACCAGGAGAGGCCTCCCCTCTGCCCAGCCCCTCCTGGGTTTCCTGTGTCCACTCCTGACTGGTGTGCCCTTCTGCCCTGATGCCTCAACACAGCGCCCATCTACTCTTACTGCTTGGATGAGCTGGCTGCTCTTTGCACATGGCCCCGCTCCCTTCACTCGGTCCTCCACGCACTCAGGGCCACTGTTTGAGCATCTTCTGTGCTGTTACATTGTTTGACGGGTAAACCGAGCCCATTTTACTGAGCTCCCTTTGTCTCCAAAAATGTTGAGACCTGAGCTTCTCCAAGTGTCATAGACAAAACAGCAACAGAAATTACATGGCACAGTGATTCCAAAAAGCATGAGAGAGAAGACGACTGAGAACCAGAGACACGAATTCCCATTTATCTTTGTTCCAATGGATTAAATAGAGTATGCTATTGATTTTTTAAAATCCACACATTAGTGGTTCAAAAGAAATTCGTTTTGTATGTTTTAATATGAAAGCAATTATTTTCCTTTTAAAACTGCTTTCTGGGTCTGTTTGGTTTGTTTTTTTTCTTTCCCTTTTCATTCTGCAGAGCAGAATACTGCATGTTGCTAAGTGGAGGGAGGGGGAAAGCTCTTCATTTTTCCCTTATTAATCTCTATCTGCTATACATTTTAAATGCTACATTCTATGATGCTTAATTTCAATTAATTTGGATTCATTTAAGTAACATTTCATTATAGATTCAATGCATCCATATTTTTCTGTAAATTAAGAAATGAGGAACATTATTTAGTGACTTAAGTCATCCTGTATCAAAACTAAGTAAAACCACGTAGCCTTGTTTAGTCTGGAAGTTTCCTTGAAGAGGAAGAAGTTCTTTTTGGGTTTTGTGTTTGTTTACCTTTCCCATCTCTTCCTGGATTTTCTGCAGCTTGTTTAGTAAGACTTGTGTTGGTTCTGACAGCTTGAGGCTTTCAATGCTTCTGAAGACAGAGGACATATTTCTTCTTTGCCTCCAGTTTTGCTACTCAATAAATTTGAGGAGTCATGAAGCCGTCATCTGCGTAGTTAGATAAGGAAGAAAATGATGATTTTTCTATTATTTTGCTTAGAAGAATGGGAAACTAGATTAATCACTGTCCATTGGAAGTGCCTCTTTATAGAAGAGACTGGCTCCTTTCAGTGAAGTCATGATGTGTCCCACGTTGGATGGTTTTCCGGGGACTAGGAGCAGACAATCAAGCTTTGAATTTTAAGTCTGTCATTAGGCGAGGTTTGGTAAATTCTTAATCCCACTTTGAATATGGTTAGGAAGGGGCTGGGGTGGGAGGGGGGAGAATACCCATGGCACCCACCCACCTCCTTTGCTGGGGCAGAAGGAAAGTAAGCAGTGTCTGTAACAGTCAGGAAAACAGTTTGTCATGGCTTATTGATATAATTGTTGGTAGCATGGGACCAAAATCCAACTCAAAAAGATTTGCAATTGGTTGTGAAACAAGAAGCCCAGAGACTCAAACAATATCACCAGGGCTCTGTTTATCCCTCTTCCTATCTGAGCTGGCCTTCTTGGTTGTGTGAGTGGGGCGTGCTTTGTTCCCTGGCATGAGGTGGCCCCCTGGCATGCATCATACCATCTTAACAATTGCAGTAGGAAGTGTCCTATTTGAATTGAATTGAAGTCCAGCACCAACTCTGACTTAGTGAGGTTTGGGCCATGTATCTAGCCCTGAGCCTTCTGTTTGTCCAAATGAGTGGAATTTGCTTGCTCCTGGAGATGAGACGTGGTGATTGGTCATAAACCAGCCCACTTATATTGAGAAGAGATGTTCCAAGAAGGTGGAGGAAGGACTGCTGAAATCAAGGAACAGAAGATATTGATCACAACCCACTCTTTTTAGTTCTTATTTTTATTTGTTTTTAAATTGGAGTGTAGTTCCTTTACACTGTTATATCAGTTTGTTCTGTATAGCAAAGTCAAACAGCTAAATGTCTACCTCAGTTCAGTTCAGTTCAGTCGCTCAGCCGTGTCCGACTCTTTGCGACCCCATGAATCGCAGCACGCCAGGCCTCCCTGTCCATCACCAACTCCCGGAGTTCACTCAGACTCACGTCCATCGAGTCGATGATGCCATCCAACCATCTCATCCTCTGTCATCCCCTTCTCCTCCTGCCCCCAATCCCTCCCAGCATCAGAGTCTTTTGCAATGAGTCAACTCTTCTCATGAGGTGGTCAAAGTACTGGAGTTTCAGCTTTAGCATCAGTCTTTCCAAAGAACACCCAGGACCGATCTCCTTTAGAATGGACTGGTTGGATCTCCTTGCAGTCCAAGGGACTCTCAAGAGTCTTCTCCAACACCACAGCTCAAAAGCATCAATTCTTCGGCGCTCAGCTTTCTTCACAGTCCAACTTTCACATCCATACATGGCCACTGGAAAAACCATAGCCTTGATTAGACGGACCTTTGTTGGCAAAGTAATGTCTCTGCTTTTGAATATGCTATCTAGGTTGGTCATAACTTTCCTTCCAAGGAGTAAGCGTCTTTTAATTTCATGGCTGCAATCACCATCTGCAGTGATTTTGGAGCCCCCCAAAATAAAGTCTGACACTGGGTCCACTCTTTCCCCATCTATTTCCCATGAAGTGATGGGACCAGATGCCATGATCTTCGTTTTCTGAATGTTGAGCTAATTTAAGCCAACTTTTTCACTCTCCTCTTTCACTTTCATCAAGAGGCTTTTTAGTTCCTCTTCACTTTTCTGCCATAAGGGTGGTGTCATCTGCATATCTGAGGTGATTGATATTTCTGCTGGCAATCTTGACTCCAGCTTGTGCTTCTTCCAGCCCAGTGTTTCTCATGATGTACTCTGTATAGAAGTTAAATAAGCAGGGTGACAATATACAGCCTTGACGTACTCCTTTTCCTATTTGGAACCAGTCTGTTGTTCCATGTCCACTTCTAACTGTTGCTTCCTGACCTGCATACAGGTTTCTCAAGAGGCAGGTCAGGTGGTCTGGTATTCCCATGTCTTTCTGAATCTTCCACAGTTTATTGTGATCCACACAGTCAAAGGCTTTGGCATAGTCAATAAAACAGAGATAGATGTTTTTTTCTGGAACTCTTTTGCTTTTTTGATGATCCAGTGGATGTTGGCAATTTGATCTCTGGTTCCTCTGCCTTTTCTAAAACCAGCTTGAACATCTGGAAGTTCACAGTTCACGTATTGCTGAAGCCTGGCTTGGAGAATTTTGAGCATTACTTTACTAGCATGTGAGATGAGTGCAATTGTGCGGTAGTTTGAGCATTCTTTGGCATTGCCTTTCTTTGGGATTGGAATGAAAACTGACCTTTTCCAGTCCTGTGGCCACTGCTGAGTTTTCCAAATTTGTTGGCATAGTGAGTGCAGAATTTCCACAGCATCATCTTTCAGGATTTGAAATAGCTCAGGTGGAATTCCATCACCTCCACTAGCTTTGTTTGTAGTGATGCTTTCTAAGGCCTACTTGACTTCCCATTCCAGGATGTCTGGCTCTAGGTGAGTGATCACACCATCGTGATTATCTTGGTCATGAAGCTCTTTTTTGTACAGTTCTTCTGTGTATTCTTGCCACCTCTTCTTAATATCTTCTGCTTCTGTTAGGTCCATACCATTTCTGTCCTTTATCGAACCCATTTTTGCATGAAATGTTCCCTTGGTATCTCTAATTTTCTGGAAGAGATCTCTAGTCTTTCCCATTTTGTTGTTTTCCTCTATTTCTTTGCATTGATCGCTGAGGAAGGCTTTCTTATCTCTTCTTGCTATTCTTTGGAACTCTGCATTTAGATACTTATATCTTTCCTTTTCTCCTTTGCTTTTTGCTTCTCTTCTTTCCACAGCTATTTGTAAGGCCTCTGCAGACAGCCATTTTGCTTTTTTGCATTTCTTTTCCATGGGCATTGTCTTGATCCCTGTCTCCTGTACAATGTCACGAACCTCAGTCCATAGTTCACCAGGCACACTATCTATCAGATCTAGTCCCTTAAATCTATTTCTCACTTCCACTGTATAATCATAAGGGATTTGATTTAGGCCATAGCTGAATGGTCTAGTGGTTTTCCCTACTTTCTTCAATTTAAGTCTGAATTTGGCAATAAGAAGTTCATGATCTGAGCCACAGTCAGCTTCCCAGTCTTGTTTTTGCTGACTGTATCGAGCTTCTCCATCTTTGGCTGCAAAGAATATAATCAATCTGATTTCGGTGTAGACCATCTGGTGATGTCCATGTGTAGAGTCTTCTCTTGTGTTGTTGGAAGAGGGTGTTTGCTATGACCAGTGCATTCTCTTGGCAAAACTCTATTAAGTCTTTGCCCTGCTTCATTCTGTATTCCAAGGCCAAATTTGCCTATTACTTCAGGTGTTTCTTGACTTCCTACTTTTGCATTCCAGTCCCCTATAATGAAAAGGACATCTTTTTTGGGTGTTAGTTCTAAAAGGTCTTGTAGGTCAACAAGAACCGTTCAACTTCAGCTTCTTCAGTGTTACTGGGTAGGGCATAGACTTGGATTACTGTGATATTGAATGGTTTGCCTTGGAAACGAACAGAGATCATTCTGTCGTTTTTGAGATTGCATCCAAGTACTGCATTTTGGACTCTTTTGTTGACCATGACGGCTACTCCATTTCTTCTAAGGGATTCCTGCCCGCAGTAGTAGATATAATGGTCATCTGAGTTAAACTCACCCGTTCAAGTCCATTTTAGTTTGCTGTTTCCTAGAATGTTGATGTTCACTCTTGCTATCTCCTGTTTGACCACTTCCAATTTACCTTGATTCATGGACCTAACATTTCAGGTTTCTATGCAATATCGCTCTTTACAGCATTGGACCTTGCTTCTATCATCAGTCACATCCACAACTGGGTATTGTTTTTGCTTTGGCTCCATCCCTTCATTCTTTCTGGGGTTATTTCTCCACTGATCTCGAGTAGCATATTGGGCACTACTGACCTGGGGAGTTCCTCTTTCAATATCCTATCATTTTGCCTTTTCATACTGTTCGTGGGGTTCTCAAGGCAAGAATACTGAAGTGGTTTGCCATTCCCTTCTCCAGTGAACCACGTTCTGTCAGATGTCTGCATACATCCCCCCTTTTTGGATTTCCTTCCTCTTTAGGTCACCACAGAGCATTGAGTGGAGCTCCTTGTGCTCTGCAATAGGTTCTCATTAGTCATCTCTCTTGTACATCGCTGGTATTGTTCAGTCTCTAAGTCGTGTCTGACTCATTATGATCCCATGGACTGTAGCACTCCAGGCTCCCCTGTCTTTCATTATCTCCCAGAGTTTGCTCCGATTCATATCCAATGAGTTGGTGATGCTACCTAACATAGTAGTGTATGCATGCCAGTCTCAGTCTTTCAATTTATCCCGTCTCTCCTTCCACCTTTCACCTTGGTATTCATACATTTGTTCTCTACGTCTATCACAGCCCAGTGTTGTTTTCTCGTAGAGGAGAGCAAAGAGCAAGACCGTTTCACTCTGTACTATTAGGTGACTGTTCTGGTGAAAGCCACTTGTGTCCTGCCCAGATCCCTTTTCAGGCTGGGTGCCCATCACCCCTGTGTCCTGGCTGCTTCCCTCTTTATCTGTACCTTCTCCAAGGGATTAGCCCTTGACTGTTGGGAATTACTTCCCCCCAACATACATGTAGTCATGTATGGATGTGAGAGTTGGACTATAAAGAAAGCTGAGTGCTGAAGAATTGATGCTTTTGAACTGTGGTGTTGGAGAAGACTCTTGAGAATCCCTTGGACAGCTAGGAGATCCAACCAGTCCATCCTACAGGAAAATCAGTCTGGAATATTCACTGGAAGGAGTGATGCTGAAGCTGAAGCTCCAATACTTTGGCCACCTGATGGGAAGAACTGACTCATTGGAAAAGACCCTGATGCTGGGAAAGATTGAAGGTGGGAGGAAAAGGGGACGACAGAGGATGAGATGGTTGGATGGCATCACCGACTCAATGGACATGAGTTTGAGTAAACTCCAGGAGTTAGTGATGGTGTGTTGCAGTCCATGGGGTCACAAAGAGTTGGACACGAGCGAATGAACTGAACATACACACAGTTGCTGGAGGCTGGTCCACAGTCCCTGATTGATTGATTGATTGATTGATGGAGGGACAGGCTTTTTGCCTTCAGGAAGAATGAGTTTTGTGATTATGGTTTGTTCTCCAGAGCCCCCTGTGGCCATCTCCCAAAATCCTTGTTGTCTAAACTTCTGGATTCTCTCACTTTTTTCAAGTTTCTTCTATAACTGACTTCTCGATAAGTCAGTTACACAAGAGTGCAAGACACCGACTATCTACAGATTGTGAATCACAGCTATTAATGTTTACCACTTTTGCCTTAATATAAGGCAAAAGGAGAAGGGAGTGGTAGAGGATGATATGGTTAGATAGCATCATTGACTCAATGGACACGAATTTGAGCTCACTCGGGGAGATAGTGAAGGACAAAGGAGCCTGGCGTGCTGCTGTCTAGCAGGTCACAAAGAGTCGGACACAACTTAGCAAGTGAACAACAAGGCTGTCTCCTATTTTCTCAACACAAAGATCCAAAGGAGTTTCTGGACCAACGTGAAATACAACCTCAAGATGGAGATGAAGTAGGCAACTTCTCCTTATACTGTTTTCTGTATTCAGCTAGTTGCACACAGTCCTTTAAATCACACATTACATAAAAGATCGGTGTAGGGACATTATGTTTTTTACTCACATTTCACAAAGCCATTCCAGCTGAACTTGTAGCATGAATCTTTGAGATGGCTTTTGTCATCGCCAGAGCCCCTGGTTTGAGTCACCTAATAGAGATTTCTGAGCACAGCATCTTCACATTCAACCCAGCTCTTTGAAATTTAGTACTTTTAGAATCTGAGCACAATGCCATCGTAGAAATTTATCCACCACGTGAGCACCTATTTATATAACATTAGGACAGTCACTTTCATTTCTCAGGTAGGTGCCTGTTTGAAATTTCCACCAAATAAACACATCCTATTTTGCTTTTTAAAGCAATCTTCAAGGGACTTGTTTGCAACAACACTCAATGCTTATAACTGTGTCGTCACCACCAGGAAAAATGACTAAATGTGTATTCAAGGTCCTCCTTCCTGTCACCTTTTCGAAACCAAATGATTCAGTTTACATATATGTATATCCATTCTGTTTCAGATTCTTTTCCCATAGAGGCTGTTATAGAATATTGAGTAGAGTTCCCTGTGCTATACAGTGGTTCTTGTTGATTATTTTATATATAGTGATGGGTATATGTTAATCCCAAACTCTTAATTTATCCCTCCCCCCCAATCAAGTCTCCTCTTTGGCAAACATAAGTTTGTTTTCAAAGCCCATGTCTTATTTTAAAAGGACTTCCCTGTAGCTCAAATGGTAAAGAATCTGCCTCCAATCCAGGAGACCTGGGTCGGAAAGAACCTCTGAAGAAGGGAATGGCAATCCACTCCAGTATTCTTGCCTGGAGAATCCCAGGGACAAAGGAGCCTGGTGGGTTACATCTGTGGGGTCGCAAAGAGTCGGACACAACTGAGTGACTAACACTCATTATTTTAAAAAGTCATTCATTTCAAAGTCTTTTATTATAAACATTTTTATTCTCAGACTTCAGTTCTATTCATTGCTCAGCCATATTATAATTTGTCTGCAGTGTATTATCTAATAAGAACCACAATAGGAGTAATCTTAGCTAACATTGATGGGTGGTCCCCATCACTAGTCGCTATTCTGAGCCCTTTTATTATCTCTTGTAAAATTCTTGATGGAAATACAAAAGTGCTCAAATTATACTCATTAAAATTTTGGGGGTTGTTTTTTAATTTTTACAATGTATTGGTTTCTGCCATACAACAATGCAAATCAACCATAATTATACTCTCCTACACTCATTTTAATGATGCAGAAATAAGATTATACAGCAAGCAAGTGCTAAAACATGTAGGCAATCTGCCACTAGACCAAGGTTATGAAATGTTATGCTTCTCATTCCCAATCTCATTAGTTATCATTGGACATCCCTAAATGTAATATATTTACATCCAATATTTATAAACAAATATTCTGAAGGAATTTGTATCATCCCAAAATATGCATATGAGTCATCATAAATATGTATCTCATGTATCAAATGTAATGACACATATATTTACTATATAGCAGTATCTATGTCAAACATAGGTTTACCTGTGATATGTTAGCTACTGCTGTGTAACAAAACACCCCCAAACTCAGTAGTTTATGAGTATTTATTCTTGCTCATGAATCTTTGGGTTAGTGGGCTATCAGGTTTGGCTGAATTGGCACTCGAGTCTTGCTGGGTTTGGTCATGCATCTCTGGGGTCCTTGTGGGAATGGCTGAGACTGGCCAATCTAGGATGGCATCACTCACATCCTGGAAGTTGGTTGGCTATAAGCAGGGAGAGTGGGGCTGGTGGTCTTCTTCCGTAAAGGTCAGATAATACATGTTTCTTTAACATTGCTGACCGTAAAGTCTCTGTTGCAACAACTCAACATTGACATGTTAGGGAGAAGACTGCCACAGACAATGTGTAAATGAATGGGCATGGTTGTGTTTCAATAAAACTGTATACAAGTAGACAGAGGGTCAGGATTGGTCTGAAGGCTGTAGTTTGCTGATCCCTGGCCCAGATAATTTGTAGATATGAAAAAATGGGTGAAGGCTTAATATTTGTTGGTCAACAGGCAAACCAAATTTGTCAAGACTGTATGGGGATAATCAAAGTTTAGGGCTTGCCGGGTGGCTCAGTGGAAAGGAATCTGCCTACCAATGCAGGAGACACAGAAGACATGGGTTCGATCCCTGGGTCGGGAAGATCCCCTGGAGAAGGAAATGGCAACCCACTCCAGTATTCTTGCCTGGAGAATCCCACAGACAGAGGAGCCTGGAGGGCTACAGTCCATGGGGTTGCAAAGAGTTGGACATAACTGAGGATGCACACACACTCTAACCAAAGTTTAGGTGATAGTCTAAAGTTTATTAGACTCCTACAGTAGAATATTTCTCATCACTGTGGTACTAAGTATGATAAAGCTTTGGCTTCTCTCTTGGAAAGTGAAAATAACTGAATTTAAAGGGATATGAAAAGCTTTATTCCTCTCACAAATGACTATTGTGTGTAACTAGAACAATCTAGGATGGTGGTTTCGTGGTAGGGACCCAGGTTCCTCCTGTCTTGTTGCTCTGCTCTCCTTGTCTCCTTGCTTTTCTTGTTTTGTGGTCTAGGGTGGCTTCTTCAGCTCCTGCCATCACATCTGCACTCCAGCTACTCGAAAGGTAAAGGAGGAGTGAAAGGGGACCAGCCCTTCCTTCAAGGGCCTGCCTTGGAAGTTGCATATATCATATCCTCTCACATCTCTTTGCCCAACGTTTAGTTACCTAGTCATACTTGGCTGCAAGAAAAACTGGAAAATGTAGTTTTTAGCAGAGCAGCACACCCCATCCAGAAAGTGGGTTTTCATTGCTAAGAAAAAGGATCAGAAATAAGGAGGCAACTCTCAGGTTCTGCCACAAGGGCTAGAGATATAGATGGGGTAAAAGTCCAAACTTTAAATTCAATTAATATTTATGCCAGAAATGCCATTCTCCAGGTGCTGTGTATGTGCTAAGATTTTCTCTCTGTGCCTGAGCTCATCTCTCTGGGCAGTAGTGACATCTTATTCCTTATCGTACTCTCCATCACAAGACAGAACTTTAAAATTCTAGTTTGAGAAAAAAACATGTTTTTGTTTGTTTATCTCCAGAGAGCAAGTGATACCGCTTCAAGAATCTTGTTACTAAACACCCGTGTTCATGCTGACAAGCTCGGGGGTATGTCTCCTCCCCAAGTTCTTTCAGTCTCATGTGCTTCTGCTTTGAATCCCTTTGGCATGCTCCCGCCACCCCTGCAATGGCCAAACAAGGAACCAGGTTGCCTCCTAGGTCCCCACAGATCCAGAGCCTACATCTAACAGTGCCTGGCTTCATCCTTTCTCTTCTGTTAGGTCCTTGCAGCTTTTTCAATGTCGCCCACTGATGGAATCTCAAATTATACGGTGAGCTACAGTAATAAGAGTAGGAAAAACACCTTGCTGTTATTTACCCAGAACGAGACATCAAACTGTCATAACTGCGTGAGGGTGTCCCATTATCTACACGTATCCTACTGTTTCTTCTTGGTACTCCCTCCCACCCCCGCCCTCCCCACTCATCAACCAGGGAGAGCTCGTGGTTATACCTATGTATCCCTGACAAGAAAATTAATTTCGATGGAACAGAGAGGGTAGAAGCTGTATGGAATGCGAAAACGTGAGCTGGCTTGTAAGTTTTAAGGCTCTGTTTCTCTTCCTGAGGAAAACAGGGTTGTGGTCACCTTTAATCTTCTTCTTCAGATTACGTTCAGGCTCAGAGCCCGTTACCTTCAAAATTCATACGGAGCTTTTAAAGAGAACAACCCCTTTAAAGAAAAAAAAAAATTCTTGATGAATGCAAATTGACATTAAATGCAGTTTAAAAAAATGATCAGGGTTTTTAAATATGATTATAATCAGTGGGAATAGTGGAGCAGAGTCAAATCATTACTGATCTCATTCACAGGGGTGGCATGGAAGGACTGCTGTGAATTCATCAGAAAATGAGCTTTTCTCTAAAGCCTGACCAACTGGGGATGCGCCCTGGGACGCCTGCCTGAGGCGCTGAGATGCTGCACACATATTAACCCTTGCAGAACTTCTCCCTGGAGATGCATCTGCAGTCACAAAGGGCAAGAAACCTCTGTGCAGGAGTGAGAGCTGCCATTGGGAGGAATGAAAAGCAGCATCTGGCCCAAGTTTCAGAGTCAGGCCAACAAGGTTGCTCTCTGTAAGCTCATTCCAAGGGTATTCATCAAGCAGCTAATATGTGCTGTTCCCTCAAGCCCTTTAGGTGCTGGAGAAATGGGGACCATTGAGGCAGGTCAGGTCCCCTCCCTCCTGGAGCTGATGTTCTAGGTGGAGGGAGATGGGCTATAGACCACAAATTAATGACTAAGATAACAATACAGACCTGAGTTTTATCCCAGGTCCTGAGCATGGTGTGTGTGGTACCCACTCATCTAACTCAAGCACCCCAATAGGCAGTGCCGGGTTCCTCGCATTGCGCAGACGAGGATATAGCAACACAGAGGGAAGGCATCTGTGGATGGAGGTGAGTAAATCCTTATAGCTCCTGGCTGACTCAGTAACTGCCGAACAGTTGGCTTTATGTCTCACAGGTTCGCCACTGTGGCCAGTGGTCTCCTCCCCACATCTGCCTTTTTGCTGCTCTGGGTACAAGGCTAGGAGGAGTTTGAGTAGCAAGGGTGCAGGTGGCCTTGCCAGAATCCAGGGGAACTCCACTGCATCTGTTAAAGAACCTACAACTCCATAAACAGGCTTCCCTGGTGGCTCAGATGGGAAAGAATCTGCTTGCCAGTGCCAGAGATGCGAGTTTGATCTTGACTGGAGAGTTCCATGGACAAAGGAGCCTGGTGGGCTATGGTCCAGGGGGGCCGCAAATAGTGGATCATTACTGAACACACACATACACAACTCCATAAACACAGGGACTGTGGTTGGATGACAGTTTTATTTATCATACCTAAAGCCTACCTGTGCTTTATCCCAAACACATGGCAGGAATTGGGGACAGACTTTGAAGCGTTCTCTCAAGGCCTTTCCAATTTTCCCGAGGGCCAAAACTGACAACTGCCTTCATCATGTGCCCACTGTCGAAAAGTTAATCCTTGTGTGTGTAGTGTGTGTGTGTGTGTGTGTGTGTGTGTGTGTGTGTGTGTGACAACCACCACCCATTCAGACCTTCTGAAAATGAATAAAAGAGAAAACAACCCAACTGAGCCTCTCCTTCTCACAGAATCCCTCCCTCCCCATTATGGACTTTGGGTTCCTCCCTGAGAAGAAAGGTCAGCCAGGGGTCAGGGGGTCTTGGGGTCCTTTGGGGACTGACAACACACAGAGGTGTGTTCCTCGATTTGAAACACCTCGGTCCACGTAATGCCTTTTTACAGAAGCTCCATTCCTCAGCTCTTTCTGTCCTTGAAGGATTGTTCTGTTGGTTCTTTCCCTTGTTGATGTGAAGATGGGCTTGTTCCGCAGCAGTCAATACCTGCTAAGGGAAAGCCTAGTGTGCCTGGGAGCTGCCCAGCACGCAGGGCCAAACTCGGAAGGCCCCACGCTTGCTTCGCTGGGCTGACTTGAAATTCTTTCTTCCTTCCAGTTTTATTGAGATACAGCTGACACACAGCACTGTATCAGTTTGAGGTAGGCAGCATCAGGAGTTGACTTACACACATTATGAAAAGATCACAATAAGTTTAGCAAACATCCATCCTCTCAAGGAGATACAGAATTTAAGAAATTTAAAAGAAATGTTTTCCTTGTGAAGAGAACTGTGTGTATATAACATAGAGCAGCGTTCATTATATTTATCACATTGTACATTACACCCCTAGTATTTTATAACTGGAAGGTTGGACCTTCTGGCCATCTTCATCTAACTCCCCCTCCTTCCATCCCCTGCCTCTGGTTACCACAAAACTGATCCCTTTTCCTGTGAATTTATTTCTGAAGTATAATTGACCTCCAACACTATGTTAGTTCCCATTATACAACATAGTGATTCAATATTTCTATACATTTCAAAACGATCATGATAAGTCTAGTTGCCATCTGTCCCCATACAAAGATATCACATAATTAGTAACTGTGTCCCCCACACTGTATATCTCATACCATGACTCATTTAGTTTGTAGCTGGAAGTTGGTAGCCTGTAATCTCCCTCACCTGTTTCTCTGTGCACCGCCCCCCCATCCCTGTCCTCTGTATCTGTGACTGTATCTGTTTGGTGGTTTGTTCACGGTTTTCTTTAGATTCCACATGTAAGTGATATCATGCAGTATTTGTTTTTGTGTGATTTATTTCACTAAGCACGATACCCTCTAGGTCCATCCACGTTGTTGCAGATGGGAAGATTTCACTCTTTTTACGGCTGAGTAATATTCCATTGCATGTATAGACCACATCTTAATATCCATTCATCCGTCTATGATGGGCATTTTACCCATTCATCTATTGGTGCTTCCATATCTTGGCTAATGTATGACTTGAAATTCTTAACCATTTTAAATAAGGGCCCACATTTTCATGCTCAGTGAGCTCTGCAAATTACATAGTTTGGGCAGACAGCATAGTACCCTGGATACTGTTAGAGAAAGTGGTTTGAAATGGGAGAACTGAAAAAATACACATATTTTTTTTCACTTCAAGACCCATCAAGGAAGGAAAAATGCTTTCCTGACTTATCTCAGAGAAAAGCTGCATTGTGGACCTAAGATCTGAAGAATAAGAGAAGTCTGGACTTCCAGAAGGTTCTTAGGTGCCTCTTGTGTCTGACAGCATCTCTACTTTTCTTGCATTCGATGTCCTCGACAGTTGGGAGGACTCTTGCTTCGTGTTGTGGAGGGTGTCCCTCTACTGGGGTTTGTCTCATGGTTTTATCATGGTTAGACTGGGGTCGGGGGGTGGCTTTGGTGAACAAGACTCTGGAGGTAAATTGATCTTCTTGTCACATCCTATCAAGGGTGTGCCATCACATGACTAACCGTTACTGATGTTGACCTTGATCACCTGGCTGAGGTCTCTCAGGCTCTCTTGTCAGCTTATCCCACACCTGCTCCCACTATTGGACTTTTTACCCACAGGAATTCTGCTTCTCTCTCCTGGTTATACCAAGGATGGCCTCTGCATCCCTGTTCCACCACTGGTTGCAAGCTCTGCCTTAAAGACTCCCCATTCACCCCATCCTGTCCCTGTGATGCATGATGTCATTATTATTTCTAGAACAAAGATAACCCGGAGCCATGACCAAAGACCAAGTACTATCATCTCTACCCAAACCAAAACCTGATTGGAAAAGTAAATTACTTTTATTTTCATTGAAAATATTTGATAGGAAGTGCATGAGAATACTCGCTGAGAAAATAGACCCAGAACCTATCATCAGAGGAGTGATGTTATCTATTAAAAAAAAGGGAAGAACCACTGGGTACATTTCCATGCTGAAACCTCTTTCGAATTTTATCCTTTACCCTGTACTCTTGCATCCATTCTCATCTCCTTTCCCTGAATTTATGAGCACAGGTGGGCACAGCCTCCTTCCCCTCAGAGGACCCTCATCATGAGGTAACACACACTTGATTCTCTGCCATCAAGGGCAAGGCAGTGCGGGAGGGTGATTTCAGTAGAAAATGGGTTGCCTTGGGGCCTCATCTAGGGGGAGAAATATTTTTGCACAGCCAGTCCCCAGTCAGATTCCCTTCCCCACACTCTGTAGGGGTGGGGACATAGTTAGCAGATGCAAATATAAGGCACCTAGTTAAAGCTGAATTTCAGATGAACTAGACATAAGCATCGGCATGCAGAGTTCCAAAGAATAGCAAGGAGAGATAAGAAAGCCTTCCTCAGCGATCAATGCAAAGAAAGAGAGGAAAACAACAGAATGGGAAAGACTAGAGATCTCTTCCAGAAAATTAGAGATACCAAGGGAACATTCCATGCAAAAATGGGCTCGATAAAGGACAGAAATGGTATGGACCTAACAAAAGCAGAAGATATAAGAAGAGGTGGCAAGAATACACAGAAGAACTGTACAAAAAAGAGCTTCATGACCCAGATAATCACGATGGTGTGATCACTCACCTAGAGCCAGACAACCTGGAATGGGAAGTCAAGTAGGCCTTAGAAAGCATCACTATGAACAAAGCTAGTGGAGGTGATAGAATTCCAGCTGAGCTATTTCAAATCCTGAAAGATGATGCTGTGGAAATGCTGCACTCACTATGCCAACAAATTTGGAAAACTCAGCAGTGGCCACAGGACTGGAAAAGGTCAGTTTTCATTCCAATCCCAAAGAAAGGCAATGCCAAAGAATGCTCAAACTACCTCACAATTGCACTCATCTCACACGCTAGTAAAGTAATGCTCAAAATTCTCCAAGCCAGGCTTCAGCAATACGTGAACTGTGAACTTCCAGATGTTCAAGCTGGTTTTAGAAAAGGCAGAGGAACCAGAGATCAAATTGCCAACATCCACTAGATCATGGAAGAAGCAAGAGAGTTCCAGAAAACATCTATTTCTGCTTTATTGACTATGCCAAAGCCTTTGACTGTGTGGATCACAATAAACTGTGGAAGATTCAGAAAGACATGGGAATACCAGACCACCTGACCTGCCTCTTGAGAAACCTGTATGCAGGTCAGGAAGCAACAGTTAGAAGTGGACATGGAACAACAGACTCGTTCCAAATAGGAAAAGGAGTAC
The DNA here is from genome assembly GCF_016772045.2 of Ovis aries. NCBI lineage: Eukaryota > Metazoa > Chordata > Mammalia > Artiodactyla > Bovidae > Ovis > Ovis aries. The sequence goes on along the minus strand of NC_056066.1, from coordinate 56,852,564 downwards.
GTTAAGGCTATATATTGTCACCCTGCTTATTTAACTTCTATACAGAGTACATCATGAGAAACGCTGGGCTGGAAGAAGCACAAGCTGGAGTCAAGATTGCCAGGAGAAATATCAATCACCTCAGATATGCAGATGACACCACCCTTATGGCAGAAAAGTGAAGAGAAACTAAAAAGCCTCTTGATGAAAGTGAAAGAGGAGAGTGAAAAAGTTGACTTAAAGCTCAACATTCAGGAAACTAAGATCATGGCATCTGGTCCCATCACTTCATGGAAAATAGATGGGGAAAGAGTGGAAACAGTGTCAGACCTTATTTTGGGGGGCTCCAAAATCACTGCAGATGGTGATTGCAGCCATGAAATTAAAAGAAGCTTACTCCTTGGAAGGAAAGTTATGACCAACCTAGATAGCATATTCAAAAGCAGAGACATTACTTTGCCAACAAAGGTCTGTCTAGTCAAGGCTATGGTTTTTCCAGTGGTCATGTATGGATGTGAGAGTTGGACTGTGAAGAAAGCTGAGTGCCGAAAAATTGATGCTTTTGAGCTGTGGTGTTGGAGAAGACTCTTGAGAGTCCCTTAGACTGCAAGGAGATCCAACCAGTCCATTCTGAAGGAGATCAGCCTTGGGATTTCTTTGGAAGGAATTATGCTAAAGCTGAAACTCCAGTACTTTGGCCACCTCATGGGAAGAGTTGACTCGTTGGAAAAGACTCTGATGCTGGGAGGGATTGGTGGCAGGAGGAGAAGGGGACGACAGAGGATGAGATGGTTGGATGGCATCACCGACTCGATGGACATGAGTTTGAGTGAACTCCGGGAGTTGGTGATAGAGAGGCCTGACATGCTGCAATTCATGGGGTTGTAAAGGGGTGGACATGACTGAGTGACTGAGCTGAGCTGAACTGAACTGATATATATAGTTGTTGTTGTTTTTTAGTTGCTAAGTCATGTCCAACTCTTTTGCAACCCCATGGACGGTAGCCCGCCAGGCTCCTCTGTCCATCGGATTTCCCAGGCAAGAATACTGGAGTGGGTTACCATTTTTTCCTCCAGGGGATCTTCCTGACCCAAGGATCAAACCCACGTCTCCTGCATTGGGAGATGGCTTCTTTACTACTGTGCCACTAGGAAAGCCTCTAAATACACACACACACAAACACACATACATACATATACACATCTCTATGTGTGTGTTATATATATTAGCATAAGTATGCCCCCAAGCATGACAATAGGATACACTTAGGTTACAAATGATCCATTGTTGACCTGATGTTCCGGTTTAACTCGGCATCCCGTTTCATCTACTACCCTTCCCTGAGGCCCTCAGACCACCATTTCCAGCCTCTACCATCCTGCAGGAGGGGGGCTCCATCTACTTGAAAATACACCTGACCGTTCTTTCAAATTCTACTTCTGCAGCTTGATCGGTGTGGTGGTGCCCTGTCCTCCATGCCCAGGCTGGGGGGCGCAGGGCACCACCTTTTCTTGCAGATGGGTTGGCTTCTGGGCTGTCTGTTGTTCAGACTCCTAACCTGTTACTGCTGAAGAGGCTGGTTCAGGGTCAGCTGGTCGGATCACCCATTCTGGGTCACCTGGGCACATGGATCTCCCCATTTGCCCTGAAATTGGTCCTGTTTGCTCTCTCTTTCTTTCTCTCCTTCCCTTTGTGTCTCTGTCCATCTCTGCCTTCTGGCTCCTTCCCCTGGTTAAGGCTTTTCCTCCTGTGGTCTGAGGCCACTCATCAAGTCACCTGGACCCCAAATGAAGTCAGTGGCAGGGGCAGGCATCCTCCAGGCCGTGTTACTCCACCAGTGATGACAGGCCGCCTTCACTTTCTCTCTTTTCCAAGCCAAACCCTGGAAGGAAAGGGGTTAATTTTCTTTTTGAGAAATTCATGCGGGAGGTGATATCAAATCTGTCAGTTCTGGCTAAGAAAATACACTCAGAAGCTGTAATCAGGGGCAAGCCTCGATCTTCTAGACATGGTACATCTCTACACTCAAACCTAAATTTTATTGTCTCCCTCATGCTATTTCATCTCCTCCTGCCCTCCCCACCTCTTGTATTTATTAGAGGCTGGGTATGGATTTCTTTCCCTGGGAGAACTGTCATAATAATGAAGTATACTTGGCAGACACTCACAGTGAATATACAGGGTTGGAGGATATTCTGCAAGGAAAATGGTCAGGCTTGTTTTCCAGATCAGGTAGACTAATCATTTCTCAAGATAGAAGTTTTGAAGGTTGCTTTTGCCTAGAGAAGCTGAAAACTCCTTGAAGGGGCAGAAAGTTTCTGCGATGTGGATCTTTATGACTTCCCTCCATGGCAGTCTGCAGTCATCTTGTCTCTCTGGGTACCAGCATCCTCTGGGGTTCAGTCCACTTCAAGTCTTTCTTCTGCTCTCCCCGCGAGGGGTCTGGCTGAGAAAGCCAAGAGAACCACTCTCCACGCTTCTAGCCCTTGTTCTTTGATGGATGTTCATGTAATTTTCTCATTATTTTTCTGTCAGCATTCACAGAAACCGTGTAAACTACTTTATTTCAAAACCATTATGTTAGTTTACTCCATGGTAATTTAAGCCATGTGTTCTTTTTTCTGATTTGAATTTAGTAATAACATATTTTAAACAGAAGTCAAGATTTCCTGAATAAAATTTCAATGATAACTGCTGACGTTTCTGGGTACCCCCCCAACTCCTTCTTTAATCTCCTTTTATTGGACCTTAGTTCTACATACGTGATGAGCTGTCCTTTCTTTCTCCGGGCATTTTAAACAGACTCTGGGACTTTTAAGAGGAGAAAATTTTGGAGGGAGATGGTCATCTTATCGACCCAGCTGTCTCTGATTCAAAAAAATAACCAAGGGGACTTCCCTGGAGGACCAGCGTTAAAGACTTCCGGCTTCCAATGCGGGGAGTGCGGGTTTGATCCCGGACCTGGAAGCGAAGATCCCATATGCCTCTGAGCCAAAAAAAACAAAGCATAAAACAGAAGTAATATTGTAACTAATTCAATAGACTTAGAAAATAAAGAAAGAAAATAACCAGGGTCCAGCTGTGTGGTCAGGTGCACAGGTGCCCCAAACCCAACCCTGCCGGGGACCACTCCCAGGGAGGATTCCAGGGACTGCTGGAAGACAGGAGTTTGTAAAGACTGTCTTCTCTCCCTGTAGCAAGATTTGCCTATTTTAAATTCTATTTTTTCCCTCAGCCCCTTCATCTTTGTATATAGTGCAGAATTTTGTATCTGCTCCAAGTCTTGTCTCCCACTCCATTCCTTACCTCTTCCCCACGTGGAATTTTCTGGATTCCTGACATTATTTATACTCCTTTCCAGACAACAGTTAGAAGCATCTCCCACTTTCTGTTAGATCTGGATCTCCCTTCCTATAGTGCTCTTGACTTGTGAAAGACTCCCTTTGTGGGTGATGGAGGAGAAATCTTCAAGGAATGATGTAAAGATTTCTTATATGCTTGAAAGCCTTGACTTTCTCCGTGGTTCTAATATGTCAATTGCTGTTCTGAAAAATCTAGAAATCAAATTTCTTAATGAATTTGGTAGCATGAGCATCTATACATTTATTTCTAGCGAGGGATATTCTTTCCTTTTTATTTTCTCTTTCTCCTTCCTGCTGCTTTGGGAGTCCTATCTGTACTTCCAAGAATGCTTTCAGTTGTGTAACTGAGGTTTTACATTTCCAGGGCATTCTAACCAGACTGATTAAATGTAGAGGAAGACAAAGTCTATGACTCCAAGACTGGGAGAGTTTCTGAAGTTAAAAAAAAAAAAAATCCTGTAATTTAAGTTTCCTGTTATAAAAGGCAGAATTTCTAAAGCTGCTGGGAGGACAAAAGACTGACTTCCTAGGATTCTGAAAGAATTGGGTCCATTTCTTCCTGTTAGTACTCTTTCCCCTTTGTTACACACGCTTCCAAGTTCCACGTAACCTTGAGGTTGGAGCCTCTTCATCACAGGGCAGAGTCAACCCTTGATATTTCATTTCCTGCTTCAGCTGAAAGAACTCATGACTGTCCCCCTTTATTTTTCTCCAGCCTCCATAGAAACCACATCGAAGCTTTTGCTCAAAACACACTCCTTGAGTCTCTTTGCTTCGGAATTGCAGTCGCAGGAGGGCTCTTTTCTTTTGAGGTGGAAATCTTGAGAAAAGCTGAAGCCAAGTTGAAAGTCCTTCCATTATGGGCAAAGTCCGCCCAGTCAAGTTTCTTTCATTATTAAGAAAACCACACTTAGGAAATCGGTTGAAAGCATACATTCTTGAGTAAATTTTGGTCTGAAAAGTTTTCAAAGAGTCTTTTGAGTTGCTTTTATTCCTTTCCTTTTCTCCCAGCCCCCTTGCTCCTCTATAATAGAGTTTAAGAAATGCTGTTGAATTCTGGGTACAGGATTTCACATTAGTGAAATATTTTACGCTGGCTCCTTCACTAATGTTTAGAAGAAATATCTGAGTGAGAGAAAGTTTTCAGCTTTCTAAATACTTGCCTTTCCTCAAAAAAAAGTAAAGGCAGGTGGTCTGGAGAAAGACAAAAAATGCCCGAGTAGCACATGCGATGTAGTATCCAAACACGTTACAAAAACAGAAAAATGTTCTCTCGTTCTGTTTCCTGGGTTTCTTGTCTTAATGATTTTACTGCATTTTAGGTTTGAGAGAAGACAGAGATTCTCCCTGGATATTATCTTTCACAGAGGCTAAACTTACAATGTTTCTTTCCTGAAGTGATTGGAAAACCAAACGGATTGAGGCCAATGCCAATGTTTTCTTTCTTGCTTTTGTTTCTAGCTAGAAATTAGTCCATTTCTCCCCCTTGTCAGGATTAATGAAGGAGAAAACAAATGCTCTTTCTGCTCAGTTATTATCATTGAAGTGGATCAATTTCTTCTTTTTAAGAATGCAAATCTTGAGGACAAATTGAGCTTCTCAAATATCTCAATTATATTTCAAGAAATGGACAGTCTTTTGCAGCCTCATTTTATAGGCTCATAAAGAAACATTGAGAATCATAATTCAAAGAGGATATACTCTTGATTTCGATCTGGGTGTTACAAATTCCAAATTTTCAATAATTGTTTTTGTTTTTTTTTCTCCTTCACCTCATGCCCACAGTGGCTCTCTAAATTTTAGGTACATGCTTATGGTCTGGGAACAAACTTGCAACTTCAGGGTTGATTTTAAACACAGCTTTCCACTCAACATCTTTCAGGGGAAAAAAAAAAATCTCTGAGAGGGAAATCTTAAATTGATTGCCTTTCATCAAAGAGAAGTAAGTACTGCTAAGAGTAGTTTCTGAAGGAAAACATGATTGCTTAGAAAATTGCATTAGGAGAGAGAAATACTCTGGCATGGAGTGGGATTTTAGTAAATGTATTTTTCTGTCCCTCTGGTGGGTCCTTCGACTGTATTCTCTCTGAAGAACCCAGCTGAGGTTTCATACTACTCCTTTCCCGAACAGAGGGAACCTACCTCAACAAAATAGAGGGCACACATGACAAGCCCACAGCTAACATCACACTCAGGGGTGAAAAGCTGAAAGCATTTCCTCTAAGATTGGAAAAGAAACAAGGATGTCCGTTCTCATCACTTTCATTCAACATAGTTTTGGAAGTCCTAGTCACAGTAATCTGAGAAGGAAGAAAGGAATCCAGATTGGAAAAGATAAAACTGTCAGTGTCTGCAGATGACATGACACCATACATAGAGAATCCTGAGGATGCAACCAGAAAACTACTCAAGCCCATCAATGGGTTTGATCAAGTTTCAAGATACAAAATTAATACACAGGAACCTGTTGCAATTCCGTAAGCTAAGAATGAAAGATCAGAAAGAGAAACTAAGGAAACAACCCCATTCACCATCTCATCAGAAAGAATAAAATACTTGGGAATAAACCTACCAAAGGAGGCAAAACTCTGAAAACTCTAAGACACCGATGAAAGAAACTGAAGCAGACACTGTGTTCTTGGATAGGAAGAATCAATATTGTTGAAATGACTATACCACCCAAGGCAATCTACAGATGCAGTGCAATCCTTGGATGGTTCTGCAAGGTGACATTTTCTTGATTCCTCAGGCTGGTCACTTCCTCTCAAGCCTAATTAGATGTCCTTGTGCCGTGATTCATAACCCATCTCCTTTGTGGCATTTACCGCAATACCAGTCTTTATGTAATTATGTCTTAATTTTCTTCTCTTCAGCTACATGCACACTACATCAGTGAGGCAGAATTGAGCTGCTTAAATCATTGACAATAAACCCATATTTAATTCCAGGGTGAAGGAGGCACTTCTATGCTTTCTTTCTCACTGGAATCTCTTCTTTTGAATTTTCTGTCCATACCTAAGCTTTTAAGTGGCTGAAATATTTTAACTGATTTTTTTTCATTAACATAGTTTAGGAAAAATTCTTCTGAGGCAAACATTATCAAAGCAGCTATCTTTCATTGAAAAAAAAAAAAGAAAGGTAAAGTGAACTTCTCTGACAGGTACTTCTTGAAATAAAAGTTTACTGAATCCTACTGAAAAGGTGGGATAGCTCAATATTAAATGAGGATGGTGAAGTAATTCTGTGAAATTAAGTACATTTGAATTGTTTTTATCTTTTCACCCTTTCAGCTTCTGTTAGTCATGAGTGAACTGGGACTGGTGGAGATGGGGGGGGGGTTGGTTTACTTCCTGTCACTCGTGACCTGCTCCCTCTGTCACAAATCACCTCCACATTTTCCCTGAGAGAAACAAAATGGCAGCCTGAACTCCAGGGTTCCCTCACCCACCAACTCACTCTCCGCCTCTGACTAGAGCTAATGGCTCCGTACCATTATTTTTCCTGTCAGATTTAATGGGGAGATATTCTTTTCCTAAAGCCATTAGTAAGTAATATTGCTTACGGAATCGCTGAAACAAGGATAACACCTCCTTCTAAGGGTGTAAATCTTAAGAAATGATGAGGCAATTGCCTAAACACATCAATTATATTCCAAAAGCCTGAACTTTTTTTTTTTTCTGCTACAATTTTCATTTAGAGTTAAGAAAGTTTGAAAGTAATGATCTCTAAAGTAGGTTCTCTTGATTCAATTTTGGCATTAAGTAATTCAAATAATATTAGCTGGGGTTTTTTTTTTTTTGTTCTTCATTTCATTTTCCCTCTTCCCTACAATTTGTCCTCTCTTTATTTTAAGGCATTCTCTTTTCGTCTGAGGATGATTTAAAGTTTCAACTTACCAAAAGATTTTAAGCATACTTTCCCACTAAATATGTTTTTCTGGAGAAAGTGGTAAGTGAAGTGTTCTCAAACTGATTGCTTTTCATCAGAGAAAGAGAAGAGATTTAAACCATAGAGAAAAGTGGTTTCTGGGAAAAAAAAAAGAGGTTGGAAAATGATTACTTGGAAGCAGAAAAATCTCATACAAAAAATAAGGATAGAACAGAAGTACTTCAGATTTGGTTAAAAGATGGAAAAATATATTTTCCTTTTCCTTTTGTGCGTCTCTCAACCTTGTGTGTTTCTCAGCCTGAGAAACTGACCTATTGTTATGAGAGTATGATGGTCTTCCTTGTTCTGATAGAAATGATTTGCCCTGCACACTCTGGAGTTTTTCCTCATGACTTTCAGTCTGAGTTTTAAAGCCAATGACATTATTGGCCTCTAATTTTTCTTTCAGACTGATAAAACCATACCATACTTGTTGCAACAAAGAAAGCAACACTGACATATGCAAGGAAAATCTGACAATCCCCAGCCAGCCTCGTGGGCCCTAGAGGCTGCCAGAGTTGGGTTGATGCACCATCACACATCCATACAGAAAAATATGGACAGACACTTTATTTTGTTGTTTACACAAAATAAGAGATCATACCATATTCAGTCATCTACAGCTCTTTTCTTCTTAATATATCTTGTATGTAACTCTAGGCATATATTACAGATTGATGGATAGATCATTTTAATAATGGCACAAAAATCCTACAGTATAGCTGTATCATAATTTATTTATTCAACTCTTCCTCTATTGATGGATGTTGCTGTTGATTGCTGTTGGTTTTCCTACCACAGCTATTGCTGCAGTAAATATTCTTGCTCAATTTCCCAGAGAGCAATTGCTGCATCAAGGCACGTTTTATAATTATAAATTTCATTTTATAAGACACTACTAAATTACTTTTCAAAAACAGGATTACTCTCCCATAAATATCTTTTTGACAGTATTTTTTAAAAAGAAACTTTGCTTCTGCAAAAGAGCAGAGGCTGAGTGGAGACTAAAGCCTTGCCTTCATCCTTGGTGCCCCTGAACCTCTTCCCCAACAAAGGGTCACTCATTGGCTCTCTTGGTGGCATTCAGGCCACAGATAGGTTGGTTGTTAGTACAGTGATGTGGTTTGAAAATTAATTTATCAGTGTGTAAAAGGGAACCATGAAGCTCAGATTTCTGGTTTCTCATGAAAAACCGATAGCTCCAGCAAACTGGACTCTTGGTCCTTGCTGGTCTCGGTGAGTGGGGGTTGAGGGGCAGCCTGGCTCTTGGGACTGGGCCAGTCTTTCTTCTTCATCCACAGCCCTCGTTTCTGTTACTGATCTGGCCCTGTAGCTTTTGAGTTTATGATTCTTGGTTTCAACCAGGGTTTCCCAGTGGTGACCCTGTTGACCTTTGGGGTTGGGTTCATCCAGAATGGGATGGGGGTCTATCCTGTGCACCTCAAATTGGAGAAAGTCCCTAGACATCACCTCTGGCTGAAAACCACTGTCTTTGACCTACTAGATGCATTTTCTTGAGTAGTTGTTCAGATAAAGCTTTTCCAAGAGTGTTTCTGAGTTGCTTTCATTACTTGTCTTTATCCCGAAGGCATCTGTCTTGCTTCCTGAAGGAACATTGTTGAACTCTGTACACGACCAAGCTTTAATGTCACGGAAGGAATTAAAACCAACCCTGTTCGCAGAGTTGGAAGAAAATATCTGAATGGAGAATGTGATCAAAATGCTTCGCTTTCATCTCAGGAACAGAGGTGTAGACATGGCCATGATTACAGGTGGTTTCTCAAGTAAAAACTCTTTCTAATTACACACACATAAAAGGGCCAATTTCCAAACACTGGATGAAGAGGCTTGAATACATCCCCAGAATAAAGGGTGACTGTGCCTTTTTTCCTGGTTTTCTGCAGCAGTTTCTTTTTGTGATTCAGGGCCTCGGGCCAGCAACCTTCTCCCCTTCTGTTCTCACAAGAGTCCTCAGCATGTTCCTGAGAATCTGAAAGAATTTGGAAGGCAGAGGAGGAGGGGTCTCTCCTGGGCTCTTCTCCCACTTTGCCTTTGCTCTCCTCCTCTGACAGAAGCTAATGACTTTCCTACATCTTTTCTCATTAGAATTAATAGAGAAGTATCCTTTCTTTCCCTAAAGCTATTATTAATAGTTAAGTCACCAAGCTCTGGAATTGCTGAAACAGAGTAATTTCTCCTTCCTTCCAAGGTGTAAATCTCCAGGAAAGATGAGAAGCCATCATGAGTATATCAGTTAGGTCCTGAAAGGGACCTTTGTAAACAATTGTATTTAGCAACAGGAAACTTTTAAAATAACGATACGGAGGATGGATGGGTTGCATTCAGTCTCAGCATTTAAAGTCTCAGGTGGCCATTTCTTTGATCATCTCTTTTCCTGACATGATTTCATCATTCTATTTTCACTCTCCATTATAAAGTCTCTCTCTTGTTGTCTGGACAGGATCCAACTGTTAACTTCAAGCACGATTTTAAACAGCAATTTCCGCTAAACATAGTTTAGGTAAAGAATTTCTGTGTGGGAAGATTTCTTGTCCTGATTGCCTTTCATCAGAGGAATAGAAAAGAGATGAGAGCCACTAGGAAAGTGTTTCTGAATAAAAAATTCATTTGTGATTAGTTAGAGGCCAACTTTCCAAAGATTGCACTGGGATAGCACAAAAATGCTCAAGGCTGCTCTGGATAAATACCTTTTCCTGGTTCTCTCTCTCCAGTCTCTGTCCATCTATGGAACTAGAATCGGGCACTGCTTGCTCCCTATTGCCCATGGCCCACCCACTTCTGATCACTTTCTGATTGGAATGAATGTCCCCAGCCTCTGCCTGCAAATAAAGCTTCTTCCTTCCATCATTTTCAGCTGTACTTTTTTTTCTCTGGAGTTCCTTACAACAGAAATTGTAATAGAATTGCAGAAATGAATGGATTTACTTGCAAAAAATTTTAGTCCAGTCTGAGAGCCTTAAAACTATTGGTTGAATAACTTACTCAAATGAATGATTCAGACTAGGTAGAGAGAAAACCAGCCCCAAACAGGTGGTGTGGGTTAACAGTTTTACAACGTGGGTGATTTTATTCCTGTTCATGGATACAGGTGGGGTCAGGACCCCCTTGCACAATCTTATTGCCCCCTTGGCTTTTTCCTTCTAGCATTTGCTACATCTACTTGGTGATTTTTTAATTGAAATTTTATATTTTGAAATATTTCTTTCACATTCTTTTCCATTATGATTTGTTACAGGATATTGGATATAGTTCTCTGTGCTGTACAGTAGGACCTTGTTGTTTATCTATCCTGTATATAATAGTTTGCAGCTGCTAATCTCAAACTCCCAATCCTTCTATCCTCCAAGGACCCCCTGTCCCCCTATGGCAACCACAAGTCTGATCTCTGTCTGTGACCCTGTTTCTGTTTTGTAGACAAATTCATCTATGTCATATTTTAGATTCTGCATATATGTGGTACCATATGATGTTTTTCTTTCTCTTTCTGATTGACTGCATTTAGTATGATCATCTCTAGGTCCATCCATGTTGCTGCATATGGCATTATTTTGTTCTTTTTTATGGCTGAGTAGTATTCCATTGTACATATATACCACATCATCTTTATCCATTCATCTTTTGATGAATAGTTAGGTTGCTTCCATGTCTTAGCTATTATAAACAGCTCTGCAATGAACATTGGTGTGTATGTATCCTTTTGAACTATGGTGTTCTCCGGATATATGCCCAGGAGTGGGATTGCTGGATCATATGGTAGCTCTACTTTCAGTTTTTTAAGGAACCTCCACAATGTTCTTCTGAGTGGCTGCACCAATTTATATTTCAACTGACAAGTGCGGGCGGGTTCCCTTTTCTCCACATCTTTTCTAGCATTTGTTAATTGTAGATCATTTTTTTGGTGTAATGATTTGCTGGCTGAATTTCTCCCCCATTAGACTGTCATTTCCATAAAGGTGTCTCCTTCAGTCACTGAATAAATTGCCTATGTTCAGCGCAGTTCCTGGCAGAGTGTTGACTGTGGTCAGTAATGAATATTTAGGCACAGTCACATGGACTCATAAATAGCTCAAGAAACAGGGACTCAAGGACTTCCCTGGTGGTACAGTGGATAAGATTCCCTCCTGCCAATTCAGGGGACACGGGTTTGATCCCTGGTCTGGAAAGATTCCACGTGCCACAGAGCGACTAAGCCTGTGGACCACAAGTACTGAGCCTTGGTACACAGTTTGTGCTCCGCAACAAGAGAAGCCACCCCAACAAGAGAAGTCACTTCAACAAAGAGTAGCCCTTGCTCACTGCAACTAGAGAAAGCCCAACTGCAGCAATGAGGACCCAGTGTAGTCAAAAATAAATATTTTTTCAAGTTTAAAAAGCAACAACAACAAAACGAAACAAAAATATGGACTCAAAAATATGGGCTCAACTAGTATTTGGAATATGAGCAAATAACTGCCCACATAGTGACTCCATTTGGAGCTCTGCCTGGCTTTCCTGAAGTAATTGCAAATTTTAAATGCTAGCACTTTGTGCATATTTCAGTGTCAGGGATGCTTGTAAACAATTTCATCTCAGATAAATTAGTAGTCTGGTGATTACTCCTAGGATCTTGTTGATACTTACAGTTTACTTAACGAGGCCCACATGGAAGACTCCTTTTTACTCCTTTCTTATAATTCATCATCTTTGGACTCTAAATTCACGGAGGTTTGGGGTGATTTGGGGCAACTGATGAAAAGGCAGTGAATTTCTTACATTTCCAGATAATGATATTTGAGTAATATGTCTATTAGCATTTTCATATGACATAGCTGGCAGGAGGCTTGGCATTAAGGGTGTCACCAGTTAAGCTGTAAATTTCATGGTGTCATTTCTTCATTCCATTTCCCTTCTAATTATTTACAGTTCCCTATTGCTGTTTCAAGCTGGTTAAATTTAAATTTGTTGCCACACTAATCAGTCTCTTCCTCTCTCCAAGTGGTTTGGCAGTTATTTCTGAAAGTGAAAGTGAAGTCGTGTCCAATTCTTTGCCACCCCGTGGACTGTAGCCTTTCAGGCTCCTCTGTTCATGGGATTTTCCAGGCAAGAGTGCTGGAGTGGATTGCCATTTCCTTCTCCAGAGGATCTTCCCCCAGGAATCGAACCTGGGTCTCCTGCATTGCAGGCAGATGCTTTACCGTCTGAGCCACCAGGGAAGCATGTTATTTCTGAGGGAAATTATTAAATATGAAGCCATTAATGGCAATAGGGGAACAGAATGGCATACAGAGCTGTGGTGAGAGATGAGTTCTCTAATAATAAGATGCTGATGATTGCATAAGAGCAGTTGAATCTGCAAAGATTGCCATAGGACATAGAAATCCACGATTTCTGAAGATGTATGAAGTGATTCATAGAATGATGCCAGAACATAAACAGGACCTGGTTCTGTGCTTTAACGTTGGACCTGAAAAGTTTTTGAAATGGGCCATCCATCTAAAAGCAAGGGTGCTGTCCTTTCCCAAGAATCTCAATTCATTTAACACACTTTAGTGACATTATTTGGGCATTTTTCACAATGATTAAAGATAACTCTCTTTTCTCTGTAGACTGTAGGTCACAAGCAAATTAAATCAATGGATTTTCTCCCCTCGCTTTCTCCGATGAGTCAGAAGTTATTGGTCAAAGGCACACATGGCCTTTTCGTTAAGCTTAAAAACCCAAACAACCTGCTCAGAAGATGCTTGACCAATCTGATTATTTTCTCTATACTAATTGGTTTTTATTCTTCATTGAATTGAATGAATTGCCTGGTGGTTTTGTCACTGTGGGGACATGGCTTAATCCACTTAGAGTGAGGCGCGTGGGCCTGGTAGACTCTGGGACTCTAGAAACGTCTTTCATCATTATTGTGTTTGGGTGGTTTTTCATAGGTGAGAATGAAAATGATCTCAAATCTATGTTCTCCATTTCTCTCCCCACTGCCCTAGCCAGGCCATCCCCCCAGTCCCCTGGATGACCCTGGGAACCTTGTAACTGGTTTTCCTACTGCACTGCCCTTTCCCCTAATTTAGTCTCTGTATAGTAACCATGTGCATCTTTAGAGAATGTAGACTTCTTGATGGAAACACTGGTTTCTTCACAATGAATGGTGAATAAAATCTAATCCCCTCCCAGGACTTCTTGCATCCTACAAGACCTGAGCCCCCTGCTCTCCACTGTGCTTCCAGCAAAGCCTCCTTCCACTGAGTCCATCCTCTGAGCTCCATCCCACTGCAGGGCCCCTGCCTCTGTTTCTCCTTTGTCTGGAATGACCTTTGAGGGCTGGTTCTTCCTGATCCTGAAGGTCTCATTTCAAGTGTCACCTTATCAGAGATACCTTCCTCTACTAGGCAAGCCAGTTAACAGTCCCACCCCCAGTTACTCTCTGTAATCTGCCCCTTGGATACTGTTACTCTCTATAATACTCTGTTTATTATTACTCTCAGTATCATTCTCCCTTCCCTGTTTACTGCATTTCTGTCATAGCTTCCTCTGTATTGGTCCTCCCTGGAGTACCTACCCCTCATTTCTTTCCTTCTTGACCCCCATCACAACCTCAATTACCTTACATGCCTCTGTTTCTCTTCCTTGAGCAAAGTCTCATAAGAACCAGGGCATCTTGGTCTTGTTCTCTGATTCCTTAGGGTTGAACATGGTGCCTGGTTCCTTGAAGGAGCCCAAAACATGTTTGTTGAGTGGATGAATGAAATACCAAAATCCTGGTGCTGTTTTTAGATGATTGTGGTACTATGGTACTCAAGTAAAGATTGTATTAAAGGGAAGATCACAACTTCCTTTGCCAAATCATTGCAACTTGGATGGATGTTTAAGCTGATTTGCTCAAGATTAGTGTGCTCAGGTCATCCAGGGACCTGTCCCGAAGATATAAGAAGTGGATCTGTCCCTTTGGGTTCAAGATGGAGGAGAGAGCATGTTCACTGTCTTCCACTTTCCTCTAAAAACTCAGAAGTTAGTGAGGAATGCGTTTGGAATGTCCAGGTCTACAGGCACGAGGTAAGCAGAGAAGAAAGAGTGCCATGGTTTTGGGGATTGGAATGCAGAGGCTGAATGGTCACTGAGTAGCAGACCCAAGCGAACTTCATCCTGATTTAACAGTGGCCAAGTCCTGGATATTAAGAAATTCATGGCACCAGGTGGGACTGAAAACAGGATTGTTGGTTGACCACTCCCCAACCCCCCAAAACCTCTACCCCGCCACTGATTCTCAGATCCTGGTCACATCCTTCACTCTCACCCCCAAATAATGTTTGGGGCTTAGTCTCTGGAGACCCTACAAAATGCTGAGGAGCAAGGGGACTAGGTTGAAAACAGAGGGTTTAACCAAAGGTTGGCACCGGATGCTGAACCCCTCCCTGCCCAATCTCAATTCGGACTGCAGAATGCTGCTGACACCTGCCTTACAATTTCCAGGCAGGACATCAGAGAACTCCTTCTGCAAAAGTCGACTAGCCTGTGTGGAGACCCAGAGTGGATGACTTCAGGGTTTTCCACGTCAACAAGGCGACAAGATAACCTTGCAGGGAGATCCATGATGGACACTTTACATCTGTAGAGTTTCTAACCAGCTTTTCAGTACCTACTTCTAAAACATGGGCGGATAGATTGCTGGATATCTCAGGGAAGCCTTTAAATATGAAAGAGAGATTAAAGCAAACAGAAACAAAGGAACCTAGAAGATAGACAGTGTAGGGACAGGCAAGTTTCAGCAATAACAGTGGCAACATCTTGCCTGAGACAGGTGAGAAGATGCTGGAGCCGTGAAGTAGTAACAGGATGCTATAAAGAAGGGACAATAATAATAATAAATTATTATTATTATTAATTATTGGAATAATTAATAATCTTGAAATAATTAATTATTCTAAGAGTGGGCTCTTGGAAATTAAAAACATGATACAGACATATCAATCCTTCCTTTAAGGAAGACTGATGCTGAAGCTGAAGCTCCACTACTTTGGCCACTTGATGTGAAGAACCAGCTCATTGGAAAAGACTCTGATGCTGGGAAAGATTGAGGGCAAAAGGAGAAGGTGGCAACAGAGGATGAGATGGTTGGATGGTGTCACTGACTCGATGGACATGAGTTTGAGCAAACTCTGGGAGATAGTGAAGGACAGGGAGGCTTGGCACGCTGCAGTCTGTGGAATTACAAAGAGTCAGACACGACTCAGCAGCTGAACAACAACAACAGACACAGACACTTATAAGTTGGAGTAGAAAGTTGAAGGAATTCTCCCAAAAGAAAAGAAAAAGAAATAGAAAATAGGAGAGAAAAGAAAAAAAAATAGAAGGTTAACTCAAGAGGTCTAATAACCTAGAAAGAGCAGTTCTAGCTAAAAAAGAAAAAACATAAGGAAAAATATATATCAAAGAAAAAATATATTTTTGTAAAACATAAAGACATGGTTCAGATTGAAAGGACCCATTTAAAGTGTACAGACAATGAATGCAAATAGACTCAGGATCATAGTGACACTGTCATAAAAAGGAGCTTAGGAGTTTCCAGAGAGAAAAACAAAACCGTTTCCTCCAAAGGACTGGGAACAGTAAATCATGTTGGCTCCAGACTTCTCAAAAGCTAGAGCTCTGTGGAGCCACATCTTCAGTTTTGAAGGAAGACGAATTTTAATTCAGACAGCTATATCCAGACAAGCCACTAGTTGAAGTCTAAAGAATTCTATTTCACCCTTTCTCATGAAATTGTCAGAAGTTTTGCATTAGGAAAGAACGCAAAGAGAGTAAACCCAGGAAAAAGAAGTGTGTGTGTGTGTGTGTGTGTGTGCGTGTGTGTGTGTGTTTGGCGGGGGCGGGGCTGTCCAGGAACCAGAGGTGAAGAAAATTGTTAGGGTGGGGGTGTAGGGAGATGCATTGGCTCAGCCCCACTTTGGGCCTAGGGAGCAGTGGTCCACTGGGAATAGGTCAGAAAGTTCTGAGTGGCAATGAAATGAATGAATAAAATGAAATAAAAGACAATTGGGAAGGAAATGGGAGGTGGTTTTGGTAATAATTTCGTACAAAAAACTAGGCAGAAGAAGAAGACAAAATAATGATTGATTCCAGGAAAAACAGTGTTGGCAAGAAAGGCAATGTAATCATGGTACACCACCTGACTTGGTGGTGAAAAGCATGTTCCTGAACATAATGATGTAAACATTGTATATCCTCAACAAAATCTTGACAGCATAGTCATATAACATATAACTGAAGAGAGGAGAGAGGGGAGGGATGTGTGCCCAGGGGCGGGGGTGATAAGGCTTGTGGATGAGGGTTCTAAACCCGCCTCTCCCCTCATGACATCATCAGCTGTTCTCCAAAGTGGAAAAGGGGAATCTAGAGGTAATGCTACATGCTTGTCCTTAGGAGAGAAGGAGATAAACACGAAAGGAATCCCAAGTGGGAAGAAATGAGTGGGTGGGCAGGTGTGGCTGTTTTTCTTAAGTAGAAAGACAACTTAAAAAAAAAACAAACCCTGTGCATGTGTAATGTTAATCAAAATAAAAGCAGATTTAAAAGTACATTGACAAGGGGGGAGGGGGTGGGGGAGGGAAGGACTGGAAGTTTGGGATTAGCAGGTGTAAACTATTATATAAGATGGATAAACAACAAGGTCCTACTGTAGAGCACATGGAGCTCTACTACACTCAATATTCTATGATAAGCTATAATGGAAAAGAATATAAAAAAGAATGTCCATATGTCTAGGGCTCCCAGGTGGCTCAGTGGTAAAGAACCCGGCTGCCAATGCAGGAGACATAAGAGATGCAAGTCTGATCCTTGGGTCAGGAAGATCCCTTGGAGGAGGGCATGGCAACCCACTCCAGTATTCTTGCCTGGAGAATCCCATGGCCAGAGGAGCCTGGCCGGCTATGGGCCGTAGGGTTGCAGAGAGCCTAACACGACTGAAGTGACTTAGCACGCATATGTGTATAACTGAGTCACTTTGCTGTACAGCAGAGATTGGCACAAAACTGTAAATCAGCTATGTTGTTCAGCTGCCTAGTCATATCTGACTCTTTGCGACCCCATGGACTGCAGTACGCAAAGTGTTTTTAAAGTTCATAAACTGAAAAGTGGTTTAAACCCTTTTCTCTGGCAACACAGTTCTTAGAGAATGCTTTTCTGCTCTGCTCTCATGATGGGATCTACATGCTCTGAAATTCCATGATCCTTCTGACCTGTATCCCAGGCCAAAATGATAAAATGGAAGAGAGAGTAAGGTTCCCTTGAAAGGGAGATGATATTTGGTGGGGACAGTCAAGGCCATGTCTTTGTCGCCCCTCTTCCCACACTCATCACAAAAATCACCACAAACAACAGCAACGCAAAAACCCATCACCTTCCTGCTGTCAGTGCTCTGATGGGGATCAAGACATCCAACATAACAGGGAAATTTCCTTTCTCAATATTTCCACTCTGGCCTCAGCTAAATGACCACAGAATTCGAGCCAATCCAAAATTAACCAATGTGGCAAGGAAGATGACTCTAATGAAAAAAAAAATCCACATGAAATATTTTTTAAAAATCTGTAATCAAGGGATTTTTCTACCTTGGGAACTGGTTTTTCCATCTCTCTCCTTAGCAGAAGTGGAGACGTTTTATTTGACAGTGTGAACTGATTCAAGGTAAATCAAGTTGGTGGACGTGCCATGTAGGATGCAGCTGATGAGCTCGGAGCTGGTATCGAAGACATTGGTCAACCCCTGGGAAGTGGCTATTGGCTGATTTTGTAATTTCAGGCGTGTATCTGTGTGCCCCCATTTCAGGTGTGACTCCGTCAGGGGAGCCCTCCTGTGTCACCTCAGGATCATCTGTTTGCCCTGAGAACAGAGAGCAGGAGGAAGAGGAGAGCGGACACGTCTCCCGGAGTTTCTGTCCTAACACGAGCTTAAGAACCATCGGGGACACGGACAGACTGATCACAAAGGTGGGAATTGAAATTTGGGGTTGTCTGTACCCATCTGTGGTCTAGATTTATGCCTCTCTTTTTCTTGTTAGTGTCCAGTGTGGTGGAACTCACTCAGGACACCTAGAGAAGTTTCCTGGCATAAAAAGCCCCTCGAGGCAAACAGATGCCTCAATCATGGTGCTGAATGAGTGGACGGTGAACCATTGGGATGATCTCACAGTCGATTAAAAAAAAAAATCCCAAGTCCCTTTATAATTCATACTTGAATAAAGATGCTGCCCAGTTGGTGGTGGTGGTAAAGAACCCACCTGCCAATGCAGGAGATGCAGGTTTGATCCTTGGGTCAGGAAGATCCCCTGGAGGAGGAAATGGCAACCCACTCATTTTCTCACCTGGAGAATCCCCCAAAATAGAGGAGTCTGGTGGGCTACAGTCAGGGGGTCTCAAAGAGTCAGACAGGACTGAGCATACACACACACATTGAGTAGTACACATTAAGTAATGATCTAAAACCGGATGCTCAGAGCTGGTTGGATAACTGAGTGATTGAGTTTTCTTAAGTCCAGATAAACATACAGAGCGGTCTCAGTAGCTTATTGTGTGTCAACAGGGAACTCTCCTGGAGTTAATGCATCTATTAGTTATTAATGGAAACTGAGGAGAACGTTGCATTGAGGTTCACAGTAGGTAAAGAATCAGGACCTCCAGACCTTGTTCTCATTGAGGACCACATCTCTGATCACAAGTTTTTTGGTAACAATTAACCTTTTTTCCCTCCATTTACTTTCCTTTGCACTTTGTTGCAGGAGATTTCATCTGCTGGTGAGCATGGGGCTGGTTGTCCTCTAATCACAGCTGTGGGGTCAGGTTTATCTCTGCCATCTGACTCCTTGGGGGCTAATGACAGACTTCCAGCGTGCAGCAAAAGTCTCGACATGGGATCATTGGAGACTCACCTGCTGCCCTCTCAGCAGCACATCTCAGCAGACCCCACACCATGCGTTTTCTCAGATGCTCAAGAGCCTTCTACCTTTGTGTCCAAAGGAACCTCTCTCGGCCATGACCTTGCTACCTCTGCAGCTGCCGTCTGTCCTTCCCTGGGGGCAAGAGCAGGCCACACAACCCTGGGAATTCACAGTGTGGAACAGCAAGACCACAGCCAGGGTGAAGAGGAGACTCTCACACAAAGCTCTCCAGACAGAAAAACGATAGCAGAGGGTGTGTCCCCAAACCTTTTGCCAGGGAAGCCTTCATCTGGGCAGAGAATTTCAGGTTCAGTTACACCAGGGTCCATTGGAAAAATTCATCTTGAAATACCAGCTTTAGGACCAGGTTCAGCTAGTTCACACCAAGAGGAAGGGAAACACAAGTCATGTTTTCCTTCTGGGGGGCAATGTGGGTGTAGGGAAGGGCTGGTCCCCTGCCCTCTGGTAGGACCAGATAGTGTGAAATGTCAAGGAACAGGATTCGTGGCTCTAAAGGATGATGCCATCCCTTCTAACCCAGGGCTGCCCACAGAGATCCCTGCAGCCTCTTTGAAAACCCTCAGGAAGAGAAGTTTGGAAGGAATGAGAAAGCAAACTCGTGTGGAGTCCAGCGACACCAGCAGCGATGATGAAGATCGGTTAGTTATAGAAATCTGATGCTTCCAGAGAAAGATGGTGTCTGTCTTTTCTCCACTTCCAGGGAAAGATGGTTGATGCTTTGCAGTCAATGCCATCAAGTGGGCGGCAGAAATGAACTCTATTCATGAAGCCCCTGCAGAGAGGAAAGCCATCTGGGGGTCTTTCTAAGATGTCCCCAACCCACTCTGAAACCCAAGCTCAGCCTCACTCCTCCCCAGATGCCCTGCTCACAAGGTGCCAGCAGGGCAAAGGTGGCAGTGAAACAAAGTGTAAGGGTTGACCTGCATGAGGACTGTGGCTTGACTTCTAGCTGTGTCCTCTGCTTTGGTTCCTCACTGCCTTACCCAGGAAACTGGCATTGACCCAGAGAGCCACAATTGACTTGCTTCTGAACCAGGGTCAAGGTGACAGGTCTCCTCCATCAGTGAGCTTGGGGTTGGCTTCAAAGAGGGTAATGGTACTTGGGAAGGTTGGGGAAGCCTGCAAAGGATCTGGGGTGTGAACTGGGCCGTGAGATACTTCTGTTCATTCCGGATTCCTCCAAAAACTGAAGTTTGGGCTCAATAATTTGCCTCCTTGGTGGAAGTTGTAAATATACTTCAAAATGCCTATGATCTGGTGAAATACTGAGTGTCTGTCAATGTTGCGCACATGGTCAATGCTTACGTGTGATTCAATGACACAGCATGTTTAGCTTGTGTTCCTGGTGCCTTTTCTGTGGAGACCTCTGGAACCCTTGGTTTTTCTAGCTCTTGCAAAAGGAACATTGTGTTAAAAGTTGATAGAACAGACTCTGTAATGAGTCATTTTTGAGGGGGAAAATTCACTTGTTTTCCTCCAGTTCTCTCTGTCATATTGTGCTCTGAGCAATTTCAATTAGAGGGTTACATTTTAGTAATCTCTGCAGCTTAAATTGACGCCTGCTCATCGTGATGGGAGCCTTTCAGATTTCCTCCAGAAGCTTCAAGGTTACAAAACTAATTGGAGTTTTGACGCTGTTTTACATCTTGGTAATTTTATTTTGGGGGCTTGGTGTTACTTTGCTGTCAAATTAAATCAGCCTCTGTATTGTGCAAGTCAGAACAGCACAGAGAAAATTCCCCAGGATTCCAAGCCCGTGCACCGCTGTGCAGGAGAAAATAGCTGATGTACGTCAGCGGTGAGCAAAGCCTCCAAGTTACCACACTCTTCTCTTTAAATGGGAGAGGAGAAACTTCAGGAGATCTACACTGCTGCATTTCAATAAAATTTTATACTTGCTTTTGGTATGATTTTGTACCATTTGGAATTTATAGCCCAGCTCTTTTGGCTTCACTTTGATGTAAGGATGTTCCTACGACATAGTTCAAAGGCAACATCTCGCATGGTACGAAGATGTTTTAATGCCTCCTTGTCTGTGATGAAGGACGGTCAGATTTCAAGAGTCTTCAAGTGAAGTTTCCAATTTTAGGGTTGTTTATACAGAAACTTGGTGGTAGGGTCAGCTTCTCCCGATGACTTAGCTTATGTCTGTAGTCATTTCAGATGCGCTTCGACGTAGCCTAGTAATTTCAAGCCCAGTCAAGGAAAAGATAAGAAGGAAGCTAGGCGTTTGCTTCCTGTACTTTCTAAACCAAACAAAAGTGATGTAATTATCTACCCTTTGATTTATCCTTGCCACTGTAGTGAGAGAAGGTCTAGCAAAGTGGTCTGAGTCCTGGAGGAAGAGGGAGAGAAGGCCTGACCTTGTGCAGAGCTGGCTAGGGAATCTTGGTGAAGACTTACGCCCTTTTGGCACCTTTTTCTCCTTCTGGGAAGGAGAGAGTAAGACTAGATGCACTGAATGCTGCTCTGGGCCCTGATTCTCATGAGCGTGGCTTGGAGGAGGGCCTCATGAGAAGTAGTCTTGCACCCAAGAAATTTGGAAGGCGGATGTGGGGAACTAAACCCAATTATTATTATTTTGAAGAATGTGGACTCAGGGAAGCTCTTTCTAATTTTTCCCCCAGAGTTCCAGGTTTAGGGGGGTGCAGTCAACCCATTTCTACATGGTGGCTTATAATGTAAAAATTAGAAGCAAAAACAGAACACTACTGTGTAGGGGGAAGCCAGCATGTCTGTAGGATGAACTAGTTACTTTGTCTTGGGAGGCACTGGTCAGGGGGGAAAACTATGGTCTAGATCCTTCTTTCCTGGGTGGTTGCTGAGTTGCTGGCTGCATCACTGTACTGAAGTCAGTACATCACAGCTCCCAATAGCATGACCTCGGGAGAATCAGGTGGGAGCTTGATCCTTCTACAGCCCATCATTGCTGGCTGCCACATCCCAACCTCCTTCAAACACGGCAGAATGCTGATTTCATCCCTAATTCTCTGTGCCTCTCATGCAAAGGTGAGCAGATCACCAATTTTCCTCTCTCCGATGGTCCTTTTAACTAGTTGGTGGCAATGTTTACAAGTGTACCTTACTTCATATCAACATGAATTTGTGAAAAGCTGTATTTGAGTGGATTAAAAAAATTTAAAAATGTAGTTTGAATGACCCTAGAGGACTTGGCTCTTGAAAATCATCCCAAGGTAAATATTTTTTTTAATGAAAAATTCTTTTATAAAGCAACAGACAATCTCTGATTTTATAAGTCTTAATTTTCTCAAGTTCTTAAGGATTTTCTTAAGGTGAACTGCAACTGTAGGGGTACATTTTAAGGATATTATTGGTGAAATATAACCCAGTTTGGGTTATTGACAATAAAATTTCAGTATTATTGATTGGTCATTGCTGCTATGACCGTACAAGTGTGTGCCGTGGAATGGTTAAGGGAAAGCAAATTTATTTTAGAACAGGGCAAAATGGAGTCTAAAAATCAGGGATTCCCCTTTCTCCCCAGTGCTGTTAATTTCATTGTAGCTTGAGGTAAGAGTCTTAACCAATGAGTGTCTCAGCTTCTCCCACAGAGAATAACTCCCAGGATGCTGTCATAGATAAAGATAAAGTGCACTTGGAATTCTTCCCTATTTTCTTGGAGCAAGGTATACAAATGCCATGAACTCTGATACTCAAGACACCACCAAGTGTGCCCCTCCAGCTGTACCTACACCCGGCCAGATCTCACTTGTTGACGATGCATAGAGAAAACAGGTTTCACATTCCCCCACTCTTGGCAAACTATACTGTTAAGTGGCTCTTAATTAATGTCATGTCCTTTTTGATGGACAACCTGAATCTTCCTTGATGTAAGGCATGATGGAGACAGCTCATGCCTCCTTGTTGTAAGACTTGATAGAGACAACTCATGCCTCATGATAGAGACAACTCATGGCCTTTGAGATTCTGGGCCAAGCTAATATCCCCTCATTTCACAACCCAGGAGAACCTATGGTTCATCTTCCAAGAGGTTAAAAAAAAAAAAAAAGACAGGGGATTGGTGCTTCTGTGTTTGAATCAAAACCCTGTCAATGGCATGATGGGTAACTAAGGGCAGGTTAAACTTCCGTCTCCTAAAATCCCGCCTCTAGAGCTCAGATGGGAAGAGTGGCCTTGTACAATTGTGTTGTGACCACAGCTCTTGCCATGACAGATGAATGATTTCTGTCTCATGCCAAAATGTATTTCCTTGCATTTACATTCATTACTTAGAATGACCACATTATTCATCTTTCCTCCCAGCATAGAAATTTGCATTTTGCACAAAAATCTGCCTGGTGCAGCAGATTTTGTAGTTATGGAAGCTGTCATCATTATTGGAATGTACCGCTGCTCAAATCTCCAGACATAATTTAATCTGGTGAGGAAAAAAATGACCTGCCTGGCTCTATGGAGGTCATATTTCTAAGGCGATGGCAAACAGGGCTCATGTGCTTTTTTTATCTTCAGTTGTGACTCCCAGAACTCTTGTGAGGGAGACTCTTTGGCATTTGAAACACTACATTTCTCAATCTGTAAGCACAGCTTTTTGCTCTTCTTTCCCAGATACTCATTAAACCTAGATGGCAAGACCCAAGAAATCCTATGTGCTAGATCTGTACCCTGTACAATCCTTTTCATCCATGCTTTGTATGTATGTGGGAATACACATAATTCAATCTGAAGTATAGGACATTGAGTGTATTACTTCACCACTGAAAGAAGAGCCAGGGAAAATAATTAGCTGCCGTCGTTTGGAGCCTTAGAGGATGACTCAGTACTTATATATGCAGCCAACTCTTTAGAACTTACTACACTATCCGTTGTTCAGAATCAAGAAGCTGTTGGCTTCTTGGTTGTTTGTTTAAATGTATTTCCTTCTTTATATGGTTAAATTATTTTGTTTTGATAAAAATAAAACTGAAAATAAAGTGTCTTTTTTGATTTGTTAACATTTTAACTCAGACTACCATCAAAAATACATCCTAGATAAGTTGGATATCTGAATATTCCTGAAAAGTTGACCAGACATTTCATCCGCCATATTGGTATCCCATTCCACTCAATGAAAGACTTGGGTAATGGCAAATTATCACATTTTCTCGTGTTGTTCTCTTTCCTCATGTGTCCCTTCTGTCATTGTCTGCCATATTTAAAGGTTCATGACTTAGCAACGTGTTTTTAAATGTAGCTAGATTTTAAGGCCACATGAGGGCACTATCCACAGTGCAATAATCCCAAACTTTTCCCTGTGGAATTGATGTTACTTGGATATTTAATATTATTCATTAACCAAGAAAACATCCTTACTTCAAAAACAATGCCTCCTTAAAAGTATAAATCATGTACTCTTGGCAAGAATAGTAGACTTATTTTTACATACCAACACAGTATTCTATGTCTATACCTCCCGGAGCCATTTGAAGTCAATGGAGACATAATGCATTGGGAGGAAAAGTGTGAATGGAAACATGGGAAGAGCAGATATACTGAATGATGGATTTTCATAGTTTTTTTTTTGCTAACTCATCAAACACTTACAGTCATAAACTGATCTATTCTTTACAAACTTCCATCATTTGAGAACCATCTTACTGCTTTTTGCCATATTTGTCCACACGTGGGTACATTCTTCATTCAATACTTTTATTTAAATCATCTCTGTTTAAAGAAGCTACTCTTTTTGTAAATTATAGTATCTGTGAAATCTCAGCCTTAATTTGGTAGGTGTGTGTATTTTCCGATATGAATTAAAAGTATTAAGATTGGTCATCGCATACCAGTTAAATATCTTCTTTGTACTACCCAGGATAGCCCCTCCCCCACACACACTCTGGGGGGAAACATGGAACTAATCTAACAGATACTTGTGTTAGTTTCTTGAGTTATTCCAGTTTTTATTAAGCTCAGCTCTCTCTCAAGCCAACAGAACTGGTGAGGGCAAGTCGCACTGTAGGCTTATCAGATAAGTGTCTTCAGTCAAACTTTACAGCTGAGCAATTAACATTCCAAGTCAAAGGACGCTCATATCTATTAGTCTCAAAGGAACAATCATATAATAGCTGGTTGTGTCAATATAGTTTTTAATGTTTTGTTTTTTTATTGGTTGGTTGGTTAATGAGTATAGAATGATACACGAAAAAGTGTATTAGGGATTCATGCTGAACCACCAGCAGTCCCTTCAGTTCTGATGAAAGACCAGCTTCCTTACTCTTGAATCTGAAGCAAATGGATTCGGCTGTGCTAACAGCTACTGAGAACAAGTCTCCAGTGGCGTATCTTTAGGCTGCAAACGCAGAAGGAACTGCTTGGTAGCATCTAAGACATTTGTCCCCAGCTGTGAATGACGTCTGTTCTCAATCTCCCTCAGCTTCTGCCAGAGGCAAATTCAACACTCTTTACCTCTGAGGATCAAGCATTAGTCCATGTGATTTCTACCCATAAGTAGAGGAACTAGTCTCTGGATAAATGCAGGTGTGAATGGTTTCCAATAGGAAATTGGCAGCTTTGTATGTGCAGCATCTGTGGATGGGACTCAGTCCTGTCTCTGACCTTAGTGGGAGTCGAGTTGTCTTCTATGTGTATGTTGCATGGAACTGGCAAGAATTTATTAGAATTCAGCAGAAATTCAGACACAGTCCCTAGACTTCATCATAAATAAAAGGTCAGGTATCTAGGCTTATTTTTTTTTCTATATGTTAGAGTTCCCATTAGACATGTTTGCTCTAAGGAGTCTCACCCTATGCCCATGTGTGCACACGTAAGCCATACTCTACTCAGAAAGTCCCCTCTTGTTAAAATAAAGAGCTGGGTGGTAGAGGTCCATGAAGTACATAATGAGACAGCCACACAAACAGCCCCAAAGATATGCCCTTGGAGGCAGGGCATGGTGTCTTGAGGTTCTTAGCAACTGGGACAATGCCTAGTTCATAGCAAGTATTAATGTACATCTGCTAAGTGAAGGAACAGAAATGGCTCACTAGGCATCAAGGGGAAAAAAGAAAGAGTCTAAGTTGCATGACTTGGCTCCACCCCTTTTCTGATTATTGCCTCATTATCAGAGACAAAGTCATCTAGAGATGCTGTTCAATATCCTATGAGGCACAGAATGGTCCCCACCAAGAAGTATCCAGTCTCAGGGCCAATACTGCTGAGGTTCAGAAACTCTGGTCTAAGAAGGTGAGGTCACAGTCTGTTAGAGATCCCAGAGCAGCCTTATACTTGGACTGGATGACAAGACTAGAATGGGGAGAAAAACTTGCCTTGGCAGGACCAGAAGCAGAGTCTAGTCTCCATATCCCAGTCCTGATGCTTTCTGTTACATTACCTCTGGAACTTCCCCAGTTGTGTTCAGTTCAGTTCAGGTCAGTCACTTAGTCCTGTCTGACTCTTTGTGACCCCATGGACTCCAACATGCCAGGTTTCCCTGTCCATCACCAGCTCCTGGAGCTTACTCAAATGCATGTCCATTGAGTCGGTGATGCCATCCAACCAACTCATCCTCTGTCATCCCCTTCACCTCCTGCCTTCAATCTTTCCCAGCATCAGGGTCTTTCCCAATGAGTCAGCTCTTTGCATCAGGTGACCAAAGTATTGGAGCTTCAGCTTCAGCATCAGTCCTTCCAATGAAAATTCAGGACTGATTTCCTTTAGGATTGACTGGTTTGATCTCCTTGCAGCCTAAGGGACTCTCAAGAATCTTCTCTAATACCACACTTCAAAAGCATCAATTCTTTGGCGCTAAGTTTTCTTTATGGTCCAGCTCTCACATCCATATGTGACTACTGGAAAAACCATAGCTTTGACTAGATGGACCTTTATTGGCAAAGTAATGTCTCTGCTTTTTAATATGCTGTCTGGGTTGATCATAGCATCTTTTAAATTCAAAGCAAGAGTCTTTTAATTTCATGGCTGCAATCACCATTTGCAGTGATTTTAGAGCCCAAGAAAATAAAGTCTGTCATTGTTTCCCCGTCTATTTGCCATGAAGTGATGGGATCAGATGCCATGATCTTAGTTTTTTGAATGTTGAATTTTAAGCCAGTTTTTTCACTCTCCTCTTTCACTTTCATCAAGAGGCATTAGGACATGCATTTTGAATCCATACACTGTAGACCATCTATGGGTTATGGTCCAATTAACTTCATTTTTTTTCAGTCTTCATTCCACTTTGAGGAGAAAGAACTAAGACATGGGAACTTAAGTCCATGTGAACAGATGTTTAAATATTGACTAGACATCCAGCAAATATAGATATAAAGATCAGCTTTTACTGTGAGGGTAGATGCAACCCAGAGTCCCAAACAGTCTTCATTGACCTCTATAACCAAATGGAATGAAAGAGCATGAATACTGCTGCTGGGAACCAAGGAGTTTTCAGATATGGTTTTGTTCTTATTTAGTCACTAAGTCGTGTCCAACTCTTTGCAGTCCCATGGACTACAGCACGCTAGGCTCTTCTGACCTCCACTATCTCCTGGAGTTTTCTCAGATTCATCACCATGAGTTGGTGATACCATCCAACCGTCTCATCCTCTGCTGCCCCTTCTCCTCCTGCCTTCAATCTTTTGCAGCATCAGGATCTTTTCCAATGAGTCAGCTCTTCGAATCAGGTGGACAAAGTATTGGAGCTTCATCTTCAGCATCAGTCCTTTCAGTGAATATTCAGGGTTGATTTCCTTTGGGATTGATGGGGATGCACCAAATCTGAAAGGTTGTTTTGCATCTTCTTCTTTGTAGAGGAAATTGAGAACCTGAGGATGTGGTCCTGGCTTGAGTCAGAAGCAAGGATATGACTGATATCAAAGCCTCAAAGTCCAACATGCTTGCCATGACATGACCAGATTCTGCCTCTGAAATTGTCCATTATCTCCACTCTCCTCGATAAGAGCGTCAAGAGGATCAATACATTTTATCAAGTTTTTCTGCATCAGGGTTGGGAAATATCAATGGAGTTCTGGTTAACTGGAAATCAGTCAGAAAAATATATTATCCAGACTAACTCATCCTCCAAATGTTCCAGTTAATCTAGGTGTGATTGTGCTGGTTTTGCAAAAAGAAAACTCTCTCAAGACATTTGGACTCAAATAGATGTGATTGGTGCCTATGTGGCCCCATAATTTATGTACTTGAGTTGCTGTTCTGTGGACCATTTGCCAGGGTTCACAAGCGTAGACAAAGATGTTAACAGCAAAAAAGACATCACCAAAAGCATTTGGAAGACAAACACTTCACGCCTTCAATTATAAGACAACCTGATGCAGGGAGAGAATAAATTAATTTAAAAACCTCCTGCACAAAGAAGATAATGGAAAAACACATTACAAATAGTTATCACTTTCATGCTAAAAACAAGTGACTTAGAGAAAACTACTGATAGAGCTGAATGTTTTAGTCTTATTATCTTTCTCCAGTTTTAAATTCTTAGGGGAGAAAGAGAGAACAGGAGGAAAAAAGAGAAGCTTTCATTGTTTCAACAAACATTTGCTGAATACTTAGTATGTTGCCAGGCACCAGGACTTTCTGTGACTTTTTCTACTTTTAAAATTACTTTCAGTAGAGAACTTCAAGTGCCTCATTGCTGATTCCAACAGCTCTAGAAAGGCCCTTCTTCTCAGGTTTTTGCCTAAACTGTCAGCTTTAGAGATGCAGCTGGGAATTTCATTGAGTGTCCCCCTGTCCACCGCCACCAGGAGCCTGAATTTTAGGGCTTGGTCCACCCTAGCCTTAAGGGGCATCCATTTTCTAGGAGAGGCTTATGAGTCTCAGGTTAGCTTTTCCCGTAAGCAGACTCTGAAACAGAGTTTAGTGCCTGAGGTCTACCAGGAAATGCTCTTAAGGTCCAGCCCTGTGCAAAGGAGAATGAGGAAACACGTTGGGCAGACGGAGAAGCTGAACTCTAACACAGACTATGACAGCCTTGGCCAACCTGTGGAACACTCTGGAGAAGGGGTGTGATCTTGGGGAGGCAGCTCTCTGCAGCTGAGGCAGTCGCCATAGGGACCAACAGTGCCGATAGTGCTTCCAGGGGCCGGGGCAACAGTCCTTCACTGGAGCAGATCTGGTGGTACTTCACAGCAGCCACAGTGAGGTTCCACTGCAGGTGCATCTACGCCCTCTCCTTCCCTCCCTCCCCCAGCCTCCCTTCCTCCCTCCTTTCCATCCTCCCTCCCCTTCTTCCTTCTTTCCATGCATCCAACAAACTATTTATTGAACGCCTGCCATCTGCCAGGCACAACCTGGTAGAGAAGATGTCGTGAAACAAAATATTACACATTATTTACTTACCATTTTTCAAATGCTAAAAGGGGCCATACCAGGTGAGAAAAGAACTGGGGGAACCCACAGAATCAGGGTACCTTGAGACTGAACGCTGAAAGATGAATTAGAATGAGAGGGAAATGGATGTTCCAGGTGGAGGGAGCTTTGAGGGACAGGAACTGAAAAGACAACGGTATGGCCCCGGGCACAGAGGGGGACAGGTGAGTGGACTGGGGAGCAGGAAGTGAGACTGCAGGGGGCAAGGCTGGACCTGGAGGATTTTATGGGCAGAGTTAGAGTATATTTTATCCTAAATGCTATGAACAAGAAATCCACACCATGCTTGGTGAATCCAAGAAGGAGGTTCTTCTGGAACTGAAAAGCTGAAAATTGACCTAAAATGTAAACGCACACTCCTGTCTACAAGGTGTATACTGTTCCTGAGAATGGGAGGTACCTAAGATGAAAGTAGCATCTTCCAACCAGCTCAAGGAGATGTGTAGAACTGCGCAAAACTCTATATGGACCCACTTAGGGTTTTGTGTAGGCATCTGGTTTAACCTGACTTTCCCCCTGCCTTCTTTAATTTTCACAACTGCTCTCCCCAACTGTTAATATGTGAATAATCTAAGCCTTAAAACAAAATCCTTAAAGGGTCCATTGACCCCAAGGCTTGAGAACTGCTGTCCATAAACCCTCTGATAAAGGAGTAGATGACTTTAATCGCCTTGCAGTTTTTACAGTCATCTGGATGAAAAGATGAAAGGGGAAAAGTCCCTGCAATAACAGAAGAATCCAAATGCCTGCTGTCCAGTGTTGAATCTTGTGAGATATATGGAGCGAGACGATCTCTTCTCACTTATGTAGGGACAGAAGTGAGACACACTGGGATCTGATAAAATTCAAGAGGCTTAGGTTTGTATTTGGAGTCTTCCTCTTTCTCTCTCATTCTCTCTTCATTGAGATGGGGAAGCATTTGAAAAACAGGCCTGTTTTTGGCTTGAGAAGGAGTGGTTCTACCCGATGTGTGGTCTCACCCAGGACTCACTCAGAATACCCCGCCCACCGAGGTGCTTTATTTTGTTCAGCCAGTTTCATTCTGATTTCACATAAAGTTTGAAAAGCTTAACCTTTTCCATTAGTGGCTGAGTCCTCCCCCATCCCCCATAGAGATCACCCAATTAAAAAAAACCAGTTCCTGGGTCAGTGTACATGAGTCATCTTTTGTTTGATGCTTATAAAAATGGTCTGTATCCGATGAGGAAGGCATCGGGAAAAAGCACTTCAAAATGTGCTACGTTCAAAGTGTCAGGAGAGAACCCTTCAGGACTAAGGGAACAGAAGGCACATATTGGTCTTTAATTAAGAGAACTGTTGAGAAGGAAGGACATTTAACATTTTATCTCCCGGTGGCTTCACGGCCACATGAAGCACCTGGGTGGCGAAGATGGGCTTGTTGCCCTGGTTGTCCTCACACCTGCCTTGGTCTGTGCAACTGACCCAAAGCTAAATGCTTCCCACCAGGGGTTGGGGTGATTAGAAATGATTGTGGACTCGCTGTGCTGTGACAACTCAATTTTCACCAGCGGTGCAGGAAGCAAAGCTGTAGTCCCCCTCCTGCGGAACACGTCTGCCACAAAACATTAACAGAGCAGGAGAAATAGCGATTCTCTGCCTAGAGATTCCCGCAGACCTGGGAATGTGCAAAGGGCATATAGGACTAAGGATCGGAGCCTCACTACACAGATTTCAACACAATTTCATCTGAGGGAGAAAGAGCTTCTAAGAGTATGAATGGAGGGGAAAAAAATCCTATGGGTTGTACTTTGATTTTATAACCAGATTGTTGGAAATTACTGACAGATTGAATAAAATAATATGCTTTGGAGCAGCAGGGAGCTTCAAGGTGGAAGTCTAATTGATTTCTACCCTAAACCTAGGAGCTAGGGGGTGAGGTGGGAGGAGCTATGTTATTAATCACCCCTAAGGTCAATGCTTGGTGTTTTCCTGCCTAGTGGGAGGAAATGTCATTTTCAATTACGTACATATGAATTTCAGATGACACCTGGTGTACCAGAGAGAAAGATTTGTGTGGATAGACAGTTACAGCCCATCTCTGGATGCACTTGGGCAGAACCACATCACCCGATAAAATAGGGCAATTATAGAGCATCAGGGGTGGGCTCAGGCAGGTGGTGAAAAGCCCCCATCTGTAAGAACCCCACCTGGTCAGCTCTCTCTTAGAGCCATGTGCTGTTGTCCTTCCTGCAAAGCCTTTGCCGTAGCCCTGGCCTGAATAGACTGCAGATCTGCCTTGAATATGAAATACCTCTGGGGGCATCCAGCCATTTTCTACCCTGCAAGTCAGAGAGACAAAAGGCAGATTGTGTCTGTATTTAAATGATCTTTCAGGGGTTCACTAAATGTCGAGATAAGATGAAGGTCAACGAGAGAAGGTTTTTCTGAATTAATATGAATTCTTTAGCATCCAAGTTTGAAAGATGGTTTTCTGTTAAGCTTCCAGGTATTTCTTCTGGTATTCAAAAGACAAGGATTTTGTGATAGGGTTGACTCTTTGAACAAGAAAGTCTTTGGGCTTTCATGGAGAAGAGACCCCTCAAAATCATCAGGCATGTCTGATTTGCTTACAAGTAACTACTGTGGGTCCAGCCTTTTTCTGGACATCCGAGATTCCAAGACCAAGTCAGACCTATTTCTGCTAACGGGAAGGCTCAAAATAAGATATGTTCAGTTATATCCACCTGAGTTGGAATGCTAATGTTGTGATGGGGCCCACCCGGCTTGCACATTTGTGGAGAACAAACAAAACATACACATGTAAGGGAGAGGGGTGAAAGGTCACATCAGCACAGGTCTCTCACGCTTCGACCAAAAGCGTAGGTAGTTGATTCAAATGACTTGCAGCTGGCAGTATGCTCTGAGGCCAAGCAAAAGCAGAGGCATGTGTCTCACGTTTAAAAAAAAAAAAAATCTGTGGACCACTTTTGGCTCAAAATATGCCAAGAGTTTGCAACTCACCTGTTCCCATTTGCTGGTTCAAAAGAAAAAAAAAAAAAAAAAAAGGAAAAACCAGCATATTAGAATTCATGGGAGGACATGGGGTTGTTCTGAGACCCTGGCAAATGGATTTCTTTTGTTTTATTAGCATAAGTGAATTATTAATTCAGCACAAAAGGAACATAGATCTTTGTCATATAAGAATTGCCAATACCACAAGGGACCTTCACAAACTAGGATGAAAATAATATCTTACTTATATTTGCATAATGCTTTGCAATTTCTGAGGCCCTGCCATATACTGTGGTGGCTAGTGGGTTTAGCTCTGGTGGTTGCCTGGAATGGAGTTTTGCCCCATGCAGGATAGCAGGGTGATTTGACTTCATTACCATCAAGCCCCCTATCAGACATAAGCACCCTAGATTCAATCAGAAGCACCTAGGCAGGGAGGAAAGTCATTAATATTTAGCTTCCTTTTTTTTTTTTTTTTTTGCATTCCCAAACTCCACCAAACTTTTCTAGAATGTGCCTTTGAGACTCAAGGGACGTGGTCCAGCTTTGGGGAGTGGTCCAGTCTGAGCCTTCATGAGCTCCATCCATTCTTTTATCCCTAACAGGATAGAGATGTTTGCCACAATGACCAGCTTGTCTTGGTTTGCCTGGGACTTCCCCCATTTTAGGACTGGAAGTGTAACACCCCAGGGTCCTCCTCAGTTCTGGGCAAAATAGGAAGATTGGTCATCCTGCATTTGCCAAGTCTCTGATATCACACCAGTTGTGCCCATTATGGCCCTTTCCCACAATGCTGAAGACCCGGGTTCCATTCCTAGGTGGGGAAGATACCCTGGAGGAGGAAATGGCAAGCCACTTCAGTATTCTTGCCTGGAGAATCCCAACGACAGAGGAGCCTGGTGGCCTACAGTCCATGGGGTCACTAAAAGCTGGACTTGACTGAGTGACTAACAGTACATATTTATATATCTTTATCTACTCATATGCTGATGAACACTTAGATTGCTTCTATGTCTTGGTTATTGTAAATAATGCTGCTATGAACATTGGGGTGCATGGATCTTTTCAAATTAGTGGTTTTCTTTTTTTCAGACACCTACCCAGGAGTGGGATTGCTGGGTCACATGGTAGTTCTGGTTTTTGTTTTTTGAGAAACCTCCATAATGATCTCTACAGTGGGTACACCAATTTACATTCCCATCAACAGTACACGAGGGTTCCTTTTTCTCCGCATATAGAAATGTGTTTTCCCTGAGAAGCCAGAAGTTTGTGGACAAAACAGCCCCAAAGGCAATGACCTCAGAAGGGCCCGTCTGTCTGTGAGGACGTCTGACCCACCCTAGAAGTCGACGGCTTAGAACACAGTAAGCCTCCTCTTCCTGTGCAGTTCTGGGAAGATCCAGAAGGTTATACTGAGGAGGATTTAGTAGCTAATGCGGATAGAAAAAGAAAATAAATGAATAAAAGAAAGTAATCACTGTCTTTCAGAATGTAGTCTGAAAAATAACAACATAATCCTGATTTCATAATAATTCAAACCAGATGAAGAGAACTTCACACCTACCCCACACCAATTTCTCTGATTTCTAATCAGTTATTGTGGAGGTAATCCATCCATCACCCACCCTTCCATCATCCATGCATCCACCAACAGCCTCTGGGAAGGGGAGGTGGGGGTGCTGAGCACAGGCTACAAAGTCAGGCAAGACTGGAGCCAAATTCCATTTTTCCCGCATATATCAGATCTATGATTTGGGGCAACTTACTGACTTTCCCTGAGCCTCAGTTTTCTCATCTGTAAATGTGGGCTTCCCAGGCAGCACTAATGGTTAAGAACCCATCGACCAGGGCAGGAGATGCAAGAGACGTGAGTTCATCCCTGGGTTGATTTCCTGGAGAAGGGCATGGCAACCCACTCCAGTATTTTTGCCTGGAGAATCCCATGGACAGAGGACCCTGGTAGGCTACTGTCCATAGAGTTACAAAGTAAATGGGGATAGTAATTGTTTTGGCTTCACAGGGTTAAATGCACATAAAATTCTAAATGCTCAGAGCCTGACACACAGAAGGTTCTTACCATGAGCCCTCTCCTCAAATTTCACAGAGCAAGACTCAGGGCACCATCAGGTGGTGGCCACAGAGGGGCAGGGTCAAGGTGTGCGACGGCAGGGCCCTTGAGGTCCATCCGTGGCGTGGTCACTGACATTTTCCCTTTCAACTAACATGTCTACTTCTAGACTTTGTCTTAAAAAAGTACATTGACAGGAGCACCAAGGCAGTTTTAGTAGAATGCAGCATAAATGCCCACCAGCAAGTAAAAAGTTCAATAAACCAGAGTACATCCATTCAAGACATGTTTCAGGGTCCAAAAGAATGAGTCAATTGATAAATATGGTAGGGAAGGGCCACCGAGTTTAGCATAAGAGTGTTTATCAGATGTCCCCATTTTTATAAAAACAAACAAGAAGGAATAATGCGTTGGAACAGAGCCTAGAGGAAAACAGTGGAATACACAGGACAATGTATCGCACAGCAGTTGGTAAGTTGAAAGGTTGACTTTTTCGGGGGAGGGTGGTGTCATAAGGAGCAGGGTCATATCATTCAGCAGCTGACAGAAGCTCCCTGGGGTATCATAGGGGACTTTCCTTGGCGTTGAAGAGCGCTCAGGACCCTCATTGCTGGTGACAAAATCCCAGGCAAATCTTCTTGGTTCACATCCCCCTCCCACAAACCCATATTCACTGGGACTGTGATTAAGCCAGGCCTGAACAAGGGAGGGAAGGCCTCTCCCAAAGGACCTTGCAGGTAAGGAGCCAGCTGTGGGGATGAAGTACCTCCCAAGCTGTCATGGGAGAAGAGGGAGACTGGATGCTGAGGAAGCAGAACCCATAGTCCCAGCATGGTCCATGGCGTGTTTTTGCAGCACTGGAAGTTTATAGATCTGAATGTCATTGGGAGAAATTCACTGGAATGACGCAAACACCAGAAGCAAGGGGACCTTCCAAGAAATCCCAGTGGATAAGGCTGGAGCTGCTGAGGACTCAGAAAAGAAATAACATGGTGAAGAGGGAAAAGAGGGAAGGGACCACGGGCCCCAGGTGGTGAAAGGGTGTGTGTTTTCTTGTTTGCATGGGGCGACGGAGTATGCTTTGAAGAGCTGGCCATGGGGACCGTGGAGTGAGATGCTCCGGAAGGAGGGTTTGCTTATCCTGATTGGAAGCAGCTGTGGGTCTTAGACTTCGCAGAGAGGCAGAAAAGTTGGTGTTTCGATGGTGTGAGAGGTTACTCTGGATGATTTCCTGCTGCCCAGGCCTCACAGAATTGAAATGATTTTTCAACCTCCTCAGACATCCAAGACTTCCCAGGAGTTCTGAGGAGGTCTCTGAACATCCCTTTAAATCAATCTGGCGATGTTTTCCTGAGCTCTCAGACCTTGTCGGCTTGCTCTCTGCCCTTCAGAGCAACCTGGGTGACTCAGCTTTTCAAGCAGAGAAATGACCCCTTCAAGATCTGCTCTCACATTTAATTCTCAGGAGCCTTGGGAAGGTTTCTGTGGTGTTAACAGGAGCCTCAGAGCAGGGTGGGACAAGCAGCTAGAATGTTAAGTATGTTAGGAGACAATGAGTTTTGACTCCCTTGGGTAGTAGTCTCACCATCAAATTGGGGAAGTTAAAAATCCCTACCTTAAAGGGTTCTATTTTTTTGTTAAGCAAGCTTTCTAATTTAAACATGTTTTCTATTTTAATATAGTTTCAGATTTACAGAAAAGTTGCAAAGATAGTATAGACAGTGTCCATAAACCTTTACCCAATGTCCCCTATTTTTCACATCTTTCATTTCTGTAGTACTTTGGTGACAGTGACAGGTCTGACATGGGACTATGTATGAAACTCCACAGTTTATTCAGATGTCACTAGTTTTCACCTAGTGTCCCTTTGCATGTCCAAGACCCCATCCTGATTGCCCCTTTGCATTTGGTCATCATCATGTCTCCTTAGGCTCCTCTGGGCTGTGATAACCTTGACAGTTTGGAGGAGGATTGGTCAGCTGTTTTGTGGCTTGTCCCTCCATTTGGGTTTGTCTGATGTTTTCCTCATGATTGACGTCCCTGGTGGCTCAGATGGTTAAGAAAAAAAAAAAAAAGTCTCCCTGTAATGCAGGAGACCCGAGTTTGATCCCTGGGTCAGGAAGATCCCTGGAGAAGGGAACAGCTGGCTACCTACTCCAGTATTCTTGCCTGGAGAATTCCATGGATAGGTGGGCTACAGTCCATGGGGTCACGAAGAGTCAGACATGATTGAGTGACTAATACTTTTGGGGGGCTTCCCTGGTGTTTTCCTAGGGATTAAGCTGCGGTGGTGGGCTTTGTGGAGGGGATCACATAGGTGAAGGGCCCTTCTCATCACATCATATTAGGAGTTAATGCCATCCTATAGTTTGATCATGGAACGTCACTGTGAGGATTCAATGATATCATGCTTATAAGTTGCTTGGAAGAGTTCCTGGCCCCTAGAAAATCTGTGATGATTAGACAAATGAACTAACAATGGACCAAGTGGTTACTGAGGATTTTCACTTTGTCAGTTTGTGTGTCTGTTTCAAAGACAAACCAGCCCCCGTTCCTACCCTCCAGGACACTCCAGTCACGAATGTAGACAGCCACCTCCAACTCCCATCCATAATGCTTTGTTCACAATGCCTTTCTTCAGCTATTTCTGAGTTAGGGCTGTAACTGCTGGCAACTGGAGTGTGTGTGAAACCAGAACATGAACCAACACAGCAATTTCTGGTCGGGATAACAGCCCCACAGACAAAGGAATGGCAACTTACACAGCCGCCGCTCACCATGCAGTGGAGACAAGTAGAAGAAGGGAGGGGATCCTTCTGAAAGAGCTCTCAGTGGAATCCAGAGGCTGAGAGGAACACCTGTAGGGTGTTTTACATTGATTTTCACCTTAACCTCGGAAGCACTCTTCCAAAATGGCCATTGTTGATTTCCTTGAATGCGAAAACAGGGGCAGTCCTAGGGGAGCGTTCTTTCTCTCCAGGTTCTCTCCAACATAGGTTGATGAGATTTTGGGTACAGGGAGACACAGAGACCAAAAAGCCCCAGTCTTCCTGCCTCAAAAAGCTCAGCTTTAGAATTATGGTGAGACTCAAAAGGTACAAAACACGTAAAAAGTGCTTTGAAGGAAAACAGTGCAAAACATATGTAAGGTTTCTAAATAAAAGTCTGAGGTGGTCTCACCTGTCTTTCCAGCCCCTTTTTCTTACCAGCCTGGTGACACCATCATATATATATATATGATGGAGCTTTGGAGTTTTTGCTGCTTCTGAGTGGCCAGACTGAAGGGAAATTTCCCTTTCTTACAAGAAATAGGCAATTTTTAGATGATAAGCTTTTAATCAAACACAATATGGTTAGTGTGATTCCCTGACATGCAAACCTGTAGTCTCATCCTTTTTTAAAAACCTTGGAAGATATGCTTCATGAACTTGTTTCAATTCAGCAAACAACGGTTTTCAGAGGAGCATCTAACAAGTTCCCAACACTGATATGCGGGGATTCTTTAGTGGCAATGAATGTCCAGTTGAACTCAAATGAGTGTTCATATTTTTGGCAGAAGCAGCAACAGTGATGGGTATGTGTAGAATGTTCCTTCTGCTCTTTGCAATTATGGGAACATGTTAATCATGACTTCCTAATCAGTAAAGAGCTCATGACATATGTAGGTAGGATCATGGGTGAAAATGGATACTAGGAGAAACCAATTATTTTTTATTTTTGAGGGCAAGGGGAAGATGTTAGCTTAGCACTTGTGGAGTTATAAATGGACTTAGGACTGATAACTGCTCCAAAGCTCACCAGACACCCTTTCAGCACAGCTCTGATGGGTAAGGCTGTAAGGAACATTTCCAAGTGGAGTTTGCACAATGCATATGTTTAAGCTCAAGAGTTTGTATAAATTATATTTATTTTCACTATGATTTTCCAGGGAGAAGTTCAAACCTCAGAGGTGAAGTAATCAATCCTAGAGCTAACAGACAATAGAAAATCAAAGGGCTCCAGCATTGCTTTTTTTCTTTTCTCCCAACCTCCACTGACGAGGAACAGAAGTTCTGCCCAGATCAGGCAGAGGATCTCAGTAGGACAAAGCCCATAAAATGAATGCATACCTGAGGTTTTTTTTTTCCCCACACTTGAATTTTTGTTTGCAGACATGTTGGCCCAAGTGAGCAGTTACTCTTTGTGACCCCAAGGACTGCAGCACACCAGGCTTCCCTGTCCTTCACCATCTCCTGGAGCTTGCACAAACTCATGTCCATTGAGTCAGTGATGCCATCTAACCATCTCATCCTCTGTCACCCCCTTCTCCTCCTGCCTTCAATCTTTTTCAGCATCAGGGTCTTTTCCAGTGAGTATATTCTTTACATCAGGTGGCCAAAGTATTGGAGCTTCAACTACAGCATCAGTCCTTCCAATGAATATTCAGGGTTGATTTCCTTTAGGATTGACTGGTTTCATCTCCTTGCAGTCCAAGGGACTCTCAAGAGTCTTCTCCAACACCAAAGTTTAAAAGCATCAATTCTTCGGTGCTCAGCCTTCTTTATGGTCCAACTTTCAAAAGTTACGGATGTAGATTTTAGTTGCTAGAGTCACCGGGGTTCCCTGTAGTGCCTCAACTGATTTGCATTGGATTTTGTGTCTTGTCATCTAAACATCCCTGGTCTCTAAACACAGAGCCTGGCTTGCAAAAGGCTTCTCTGTAGGCATCCCTGTCTGAATGACTGATAGCTTTAGAGGACACTGTCCTGTCCAGGATTCCCAGCCTTGGCGTGTTGACGTTTGGGGCCAGAGGCTTCCTTGTCATGCTGCTTTGTGCACTGGAGGAGTTTATCAGCACCCCTGGCCTCCATCCAGTAGATGCCAATAACCAATCTCCCTCCCCCAAGTGGCTGTCACCAAGCCCAAGCTCATTCTGCTTGCCACATGACAGGCCAACAAATTGGGAGATGAGATTTCTAAATTTTTTATTTATTTTGGGCTTCCCTGGTAGCTCAGATGGTGAAGAATCTGCCTGCAATGCAGGAGACCTGGGTTCAATCCCTGGGTTGGGAAGATCTCCTGGAGGAGGAAATAACAACCCACTTCAGTATTCTTGCCTAGAGAATCCCATGGACAGAGGAGCCTGGAGGGCTAAGTCCATGGGGTCACAAAGAATTGGACAAGACTGAGCAGCTAACACTTTCATTCTCATAGCCAAGTAACAATGTTGTGATAGTTTTATATGAACAGCCAAGGGACTCAGCCACACATATATTAATACATGTATCCATTCTCCCCCAAACTCCCCTCCCATCCAAAATGCCACCTAATATTGAGCAGAATTCCATGTGAGAAATAAGATCTTGGCACAAGAAATAAGATCATTTCAACTCACCTTATCTCATTGTATTTTATTTTTTGGTGTTCTCATCCAGTCCATGTGGTACTTTTTATAGGAGATGTTCAATAAATTCTTCAAAATGAAATATTGCAGGGGAGTTTACATCATTGGTTCTCACCTAGGGGTGATGTACCTGCCCACACCCCGTGCCCGCCCTGGGTAGTTGAAACAAGCACTAATGATTTCAATGGGAAAGCTAGCAGACTAAGAAGACGGCAGACTAGCATCTAGCATCTCAAAAAACCATCTTCCCTCGGTCTGAATTCAAACTCCTTTTACATATAAAGGTGGGGGGTCAACTGTGGTGCCAATCAGTGGCTGAGTTGGGCCACTGTAACTGGTACCTGCCTCACTGCCACTGCACCCCAGGTCTGAAGGACCCGGCTGCTCCTGCAACGCTGTCCGTTAGCCCTCGATGGCATGAGGTATGCAGATGGCAGAGACCACAGTGGCCATGTGGAGGGTTGTCAGGTGCTGTGGGTTCAGCCCACCCTGGCCCCAACAGTCAGCTCCTGACCCCAGAGATAGGCCCAGCGCTGGTGCCCCCAGGGTGGAGCTCCTGTCTGCTTGCTAGAGCAGTACAGTGGGTGGGTGGCAGGAGTGGGCTGGCCTGATGGGCTAGGAGGGGCTGTGGACAGAGAGGTCCTCGCCTCAGTGGAGCTCTTGGGGCAGTGCACTCAGGCCAATGTCATGGAAGGAAGGGCTGATTACACATCAGGTTGGGGTGGGGGAGGCCACCACTACATGGTGACAATCAGAAATGTCTTCAGACACTACCCAGTGTTCCCTGGGAGCCAGACACACCACTCCCAGGTGAGAACCACAGATATAAACACACTTTCAATACTTCATTTTGAAGAATTTATTGAGCATCTCATAAAAAAGGTATTGGATGAGAACACTAGAAAATAAAATAAAATGAGATAAGGTGAACTGATCTTATTTCTAGTGTCAAGATCTTATTTCTCGTGTACCTTTTGGTTTAGAAGAGGTTTTGCAATAGAGCTTGGCCCAGTACAGCCCTAGCACAAGACCATTGCTATGGGCCATTACCCCTCCTCCCTCACCACCCTGTTACCAGATGATGGTTACTGCAGAACAGTTAGTGGTCCCCATTCAGCTATTGGTCAGCACTGCAGTAGCCCCTCCCACAAGCAACCAACTGTCAGTGAGTGACCCTTAGTCTGGGCATTCAGCCAATGGTCTGTGGAATGGTGGTTCTCAGACTGAGAGTGGGGTAAGAAGTGGAGCCCAGCCTTCTCCCTGGGACCCTCCAGTTTTCCTGGCCTCAGCCCAGTGGGTGAGCCAAGAGCCTGGGGAATAGGCTGCTGGCTGTGTCCTGCAGGATCCAGAGCCCTTGCCAAGGCTACCCACTGCTGGGCCCAGGTCTTGAGGTGGTTGTGGTGACCCTCTCCCCCATCTCTGTCTCAACCTCCTCATGGCAGCGGCTGTCTCCGTAGGGTGCAGCCTTCTGGCCCCCTCCTTATGGGCAGCCTGAGGAGCCTGAAGGCCAGTTGAGTCCCAGGCGCCTGGCTCCCTCAGCGACGGCACCTGGACAGGATCTGGGGACCAGGACCTTCTTGTCAGAACAGAGAATAACGTTCATTTGGTATAGATTTCCCAGAACCTCATTACCTGACCATGACCGGACCTCAAGAACAAAGGCTCTGACGCCAAGATGTTTGCAACCTCATGCCTCCTTCACCTTTCCCAGAAAAGGGTTTCACTGA
The DNA here is from genome assembly GCF_016772045.2 of Ovis aries. Taxonomy (NCBI): domain Eukaryota; kingdom Metazoa; phylum Chordata; class Mammalia; order Artiodactyla; family Bovidae; genus Ovis; species Ovis aries. The sequence continues at coordinate 56,810,854 of NC_056066.1, read as the reverse complement.
AAGCCTTCCAGGACCAGAAGGCTGGCTATTGTTATTTAATAAATTAACTAAAAGGCTGGTAATTAAATTAAATTAATTTATTTATTTTGGCCCTGCTGGGTCTTCATTGCTGAGCAGGCTTTCTCTGTGGCGAGTGGGCTTCTCATTGCGGAGGCTTCTCTCATCACAGAGCAAGGGCTCTAGGGCACAGGTTCAGTAGTAATGGGGCACAGGCCTAGATGCCCCAGTGCATGTGGGATCTTCCTGGACCAGGGATCAAACCCATGTCTCCTCTATTGGCAGGCGAATTCTCTACCACGGAGCCACCAGGGAAGTCAGAGTTTGGTATTCGTATGGAATGAGCCACCGCCTCCTTGCAGGGCCCTGCAGTAAGCTTTCTCTGTTCCAGGCTTGGATGTTTTGGTCTTGTTTGGCCTCACAATGCGGTGGACACTGTGCTGCTGCCCTCAGTCCAGAGGTGTGTCCAAGCCTTTGTGACCCTGTGGACTGTAGCCCGCCAGACTCCTCTGTCCATGGGGAGTCTCCAGGCAAGAATACTGGAGTGGGTTGCCATGCCCTCCTCCGGTGGATCTTCCCAACCCAGGGATCAAACCCAGGTCTCCCGCATTGCAGGTGGATTCTTTACCATCTGAGCCACTTTGCATTTCGGCAACAGTTTGTCATCTTCAGTTGCCAATGCAGAAGCTGATCCAAGCCATTTATACTCCAGAAGCTTTGGGAGAAAAATTGGTTTCATTCATCGGAAGCTGCCAGTCACCCCTACCCTCTGGTCTGTTTTGGAGTCATTTACTTTCTTACCAGACTCTTCCTGTCCCACTCTGTCTATATCCTCTCTCTTAATAATGAAGGGGTTTCGAGGAGGGAGAAGTGTGCTTATCCTAATTGTGCTTATTTAGAACATCGAACTCTTCTCAAGATGACAGATTTGCTTTCTGTCAAAGTTCTGCAGCAGAAGGTTTATAACACATCCTGAAATTAACTGGGTCCTGTCACAGAATGCAGGCTTCCCTTTTTTCCAGATTGTAGGTAGGAGAAGTCCCAGAACTGGCCTTGCCAGGTGAGGCTTCCATCAGCTTTAGCTCACAGGGACGCAACCTTGTAGGCTCTCCCTGCAGCACCTTAGTTTTCCACTTTTTCTTTTTTAATGGAGTATGAATTGCTTTACTATGTTGCGTTAGCTTCTACTGTACAGCAAAGTGAACCATCCATATGTATACGTATATCCCCTCCCTCTTGAATCTCCTCCCCACTGCCCCTATCCCACCTCTCTAGGTCACTACAGTGGCTCTTGATGCTGGGCACATTTCCCTTTGCACACAGCCATCGCCTCTGCTGAATCTAGATAGCTTTGAACTTTCATTACACCACAGAACTGGGCTCTGCTTTGTGCAGAACTGTTATTTCTCAAAGCTTGTTTAGACAACCTCTGGCCTCCCTTTTGGTTAATGTAAGGATGTTCTCCCAAGGCCTCTGCCTTCCTTCCCTGGGAGTCTGAGGCTACTTCTAACCATGAAATCTTATTTATAAGTCTATTGTGAGACAGAACAAAGGCACCAGGGCTGTAGAACCTCCTCAGAAGCTAGAAGCATCACCACTCCTTGCCCAATCACTCCCCACAATGCTTCTCTGTTTCCCAGAGAAAGTGTTAGCGTCTCTGTGTTGTGGAAAAGCACCCGTGGTGAAAACCAAATGTGAAAATCTTGGAGCCAGCTGTGTACTTTACATGTTAGCATTTAATTTCATTACCCCTGCTTTGCCCAGATTTTTTTTTTTTTTAATCTGCTGACACAACTTCCCAGGGACTTTCGCCACCTCTTTCCCATCCTGAACACACACACTTCACAGAAGCATGGGCAGAGAACACACTGGACAGTCAGCAGGAGCGATCCTGTGTTTCTCAATGACACATAAAAAGAATGAATTTAAATTAAGTAGCCAGTGAAGGAAAACAAAAAAACAAAAAGCCCCCAACAAGACCCATGGACCAATATGCCAGATTTTTAAACAGATTTGATGAGATCAGTGGATGACCCAGATGTCTTGCCTGGAAGAACCCACATAGCATACAGTTAAACACTGATTTTTCAAGGAACTCTAAGGGATGGGTACAAAATAAGGCAAACAAGCCAGGCACACAGCAAATAATCTTGTTTCCTGTCGCTGACAACTCCATGGAGTGATTTAACCTTTAATTTGTCTGAACATCAAAGGAATCCATTCACTGGAAATATTTTCCAAAATGTCATGAAATAATGTTTCTCTTCCAAACAAAGCCCAAGCTAGCATGGAAGCCTTCATTTATATACCTATTGGTATTTAAAAGTAAAATTCCCCTCCAGAGAGAGAAAGTGCTCAAACAGAGCTTGTTTCTGTCCAAAGGCCAGACTAGTTCAAAAATTGTAATTCAAGTGACCCCCAAACAAAGAAGGTGACTCCCAGCGGGGAAATCACCATCACACAGAGGCCAAGGGGCTTTTTTTGTTTCTAAGGGTAGGGTATGCAAAAGAAGAATTTTCTTGCCTTGGGGAAAGAGACCATTCTGCCTAGGAAATCAGCACCTGTTGAAACGTTTCATCCAGAGTAATGTATTATTATAAAGCAACATCATGTGGTTTGATCACCCCGGGTGACAGCCACATCTGGAGCCGTCTCTGCTTATCATTCATGAGGAGCCGCAGCTAGTGATGGGCCTTGGATTTAAATTAAAAAATCAAGGCCACCTTGGGACTTGTGGCCTCCTCCTTCATTACCATGTAACCTTTCTTCTCTGACCTTTCTCCTGACATTTTTTTTAAAATAAGAGATTTGGAACATCTCTTTCATTTGAAACTTGTATTATCTTTCAAGTCCCCACTGCCACCCTGCTTTTATTTATTTAAATTTATTATTTTTATTTTTTTATTTTAATTGGAGGCTACCCTGCCTTTATAGAAACTACAGAAAAGCCTGGAAGTTAGTCCAGCAATATATCACATTCCGAGTGCCTCGCCAGGTGCTGGGCATGGAGGGACAGATTTACAGCAGGAGTAAGATGAGGATCAAATTTCAGGGGCCCCTTTCTTAATCACATGCTCTGCTTCACCTGCCCCTTCAAGACATGGTGGGAGCAATATGCTGAGCGGTCACTGTAGACCAGCTATGCTTTGTAGAGGAGCTGAGAGGGGTTACAAATGATTTGCCCCAATTACTCTTTCAAAGACTAACAACCCTCTGTCCGTGGACTAAAGAGCTCTGAAAAAATATATATATATATAACAACTTACTTGGCCATTACTGTCATCAGCTGGGCATCCCTGGTAGCTCAGCTGTTAAATTTCTCCTGCAATGCAGGAGACCTGGGTTCGATCCCTGGGTTGGGAAGATCCCCTGGAGGAGGGCATGGCAACCCACTCCAGTAGTCTTGCCTGGAGAATCCCCTGACAGAGGAGCCTGGCGGGCTACAGTCCATGGGGTTGCAAAGAGTCAGACACGACCGAATGTAACTAAGCATGCACGTCGTCAGTTACTTTGGGGGGGTGTATGGGAGGATTTCCACCCCCTTTTAATTTTATTTTTTAATTGTGGTTTTATACACACACACACACACACACACACACAAGATTTACCATTTTACCATATCTATATAACATAGTATTTAACGTTTTAATCCATTTTTAATGTACAGTTTTGTGGCATTAAGTAAAATTCTTATCATTGCTCAACCATCACCACCACCATTGGAACGTTTTTTGTTGGTTAGTTGCTGATTGTGTCTGACTCTTTGTGACCCCATGGACTGTAGTGCACCAGGCTTCTCTGTCCATGGAATTCTCCAGGCAAGAATACTAGAGTGGGTTACCATTTCCTTCTCCAGGGGATCTTCCTGATCCAGGGTTCGAACCTGCCTCTCATTTGTCTCCTCCCTTGGCAGGCAGATGCTTTACCATTGAGCCGCCTGCGAAGCCTGGGACTTGTTTTTTTTAGCTGAAGGATAATTGGCCTACAATGTTGTGTTAGTTCCTAGTGTGTAGCAAAGCGATTCCATTTTAGACTCTTTTCAGACTGTTTTCCATTATAATTATTACAAGATAGTGAATATAGTTCTTGTGTTATACAGTAGGTCTTTGTTGTTTATTTTATATATGGTGATATGTATGTATTAATCTCAAACTCTTAATTTATCCCTTCCCCTCCCCTTTCTACTTTGGCAACCATAAGTTTGTTTCTTATGTCTGTCTATTTCTGTTTCGTTTTGTTTTTTAGATTTCACATGTAAGTGAAATCATACAGTATTTGTTTTTTCTCTGACTTATTCCACTTAGCATAATATTATCCAGACCCATCCATGTGTTCACTCAAGGCAACATTTCATTTTTATGGCTGAGTAATATTCCACTGTATATATAGACCACATCTTTGTATCCATTCACCTATAGATGGACACTTAGGTTGCTCTGTATGTTGGTGATTGTAAATAATGCTGTGATGAACACAGGGGTGCATATGTCTTTTTAAATTAGTTTTTTTCTTTTATTTGAAGAAAATGCCCAGAAATGGAACTGCTGGATCATACAGTACTTGTAACTTTTAGCTTTGAACCACAATGAGATAGCACATCACACCTGTCAGAATGACACCTATCTAAAAAGACAAGAAACAACACATGTTGGCAAGCATGCAGAGAAAAGGGAACCCTCGCATACTACTGGTGGGAATGTAAATTGGTGCAGCTACTATGGAGAACAGTATGCTTCTTCTTTCTGTTTTTTCTGTACTTTGGTCTCATATCCAAGAAATCATTGCCAAATTCAATGTAGTTGAAGTTTTCCCCCTAGTTTTCTTCTAAGAGTTTTACAGTTTTTGTTCTTAGGTTTAGGTCTTTGAACCATTTTGAGTGAATTTTTGTATCAGTTCAATTCAGTTCAGTCACTCAGTCATCTCCGACTCTTTGCCACCCCATGAATCACAGCATGCCAGGCTACCCTGTCCATCACCAACTTCCGGAGTTTACGCAAACTCACGTGCATCGAGTCAGTGATGCCATCCAGTCTTCTCATCCTCTGTCCCCCTTCTCCTCCTGCCCCCAATCCCTCCCAGCTTCAGTGTCTCTTCCAGTGAGTCAACTCTTCTCATTAGGTGGCTAAAGTATTGGAGTTTCAGCTTCAGCATCAGTCCTTCCAGTGAACACCCAGGACTGATATCCTTTAGGATGGACTGATTGGATCTCCTTGCAGTCCAAGGGACTCTCAAGAGTCTTCTCCAACACCACAGTTCAAAAGCATCAATTCTTTGGCACTCAGCTTTCTTCACAGTCCAACTCTCACATCCATACATGACCATTGGAAAAACCATAGCCTTGACTAGATGGACTTTGTTGGCAAAGTAATGTCTCTGCTTTTGAATATGCTATCTAGGTTGGTCATAACTTTCCTTCCAAGGAGTAAGTGTCTTTTAATTTCATGGCTGCAGTCACTATCTGCAGTGATTTTGGAGCCCCCCAAAATAAAGTCTGACACTGTTTCCACTCTTTCCCATCTATTTCCCATGAAATGATGGGACCAGATGCCATGATCTTCGTTTTCTGAATGTTGAGCTTTAAGCCAACTTTTTCACTCTCCTCTTTCACTTTCATCAAGAGGCTCTTTAGTTCCTCTTCACTTTCTGCCACAAGGGTGGTGTCATCTGCATATCTGAGGTTATTGATATTTCTGCCGGCGATCTTGGTTCCAGCTTGTGCTTCTTCCAGCCCAGCGTTTCTCATGATGTACTCTGTATAGAAGTTAAATAAGCAGGGTGACAATATACAGCCTTGACGTACTCCTTTTCCTATTTGGAACCAGTCTGTTGTTCCATGTCCACTTCTAACTGTTGCTTCCTGACCTGCATATAGGTTTCTCAAGAGGCAGGTCAGGTGGTCTGGTATTCCCATGTCTTTCTGAATCTTCCACAGTTTATTGTGATCCACACAGTCAAAGGCTTTGGCATAGTCAATAAAGCAGAAATAGATGTTTTTCTGGAACTCTCTTGCTTCTTCCATGATCTAGTGGATGTTGGCAATTTGATCTCTGGTTCCTCTGCCTTTTCTAAAACCAGCTTGAACATCTGGAAGTTCATAGTTCACGTATTGCTGAAGCCTGGCTTGGAGAATTTTGAGCATTACTTTACTAGCGTGTGAGGTGAGTGCAATTGTGAGGTAGTTTGAGCATTCTTTGGCATTGCCTTTCTTTGGGATTAGGATGAAAACTGACCTTTTCCAGTCCTGTGGCCACTGCTGAGTTTTCCAAATTTGCTGGCATATTGAGTGCAGCACTTTCACAGCATCATCTTTCAGGATTTGAAATAGCTCCACTGAAATTCCATCACCTCCACTAGCTTTGTTCGTAGTGATGCTTTCTAAGGCCCACTTGACTTCACATTCCAGGATGTCTGGCTCTAGGTGAGTGATCACACCATCGTGATTATCTGGGTCATGAAGCTCTTTCTTGTACAGTTCTTCCGTGTATTCTTGCCACCTCTTCTTAATATCTTCTGCTTCTGTTAGGTCCATACCATTTCTGTATATGAATTTTTGAACGTGGTGTTATATAACTATTTTTTTGTATATGGATTTCCAGTTTTCCTGGTACCATTTGTTGAAAAGGCTGTCGCTTCCCCCATTGAATGGCCTTGGCACCCTTGTTGAAAATTATTTTGAGGAAGTTCTCTGGTAGTCCAGAGGTTAGGACTTCGTGCTTCCCCTGGAGGGGACATGGGTTCAATCCCTGGTAGGGGAACTAAGATCCTGCAAGTGGCATGCCTTGTGGCATGGCCAAAAAGAAAAGAAAATCATCTGCATATGTATGCAAGGCTTTTCTTCCGTTCTTTCACTCATAACTTTTACTGTATTTATGCATTATTTGAATCTGCCATGTTTCCACAGCAATTGCACGATCTTGGTTCCTATCTAGTTGTTCCACTGGATCTTATAACCTGTTTAACAGTGGCGCCTAGATTTTCTCATTATTTTGTATCTTGGTATTGCCTACTGCTCTCTTTTTCATTTAAAGAGATGGATTGGATCAATGTAGTCAGATGCACGTATTGATCTAAGTGAACTGGTGAGTGGGTCCACATGGATCCCTACTCATCTCCACCCTGGGCATTTCATAGATAACTTGTGCAGAATTCTAACAATTTTGTACCATCAGTCCTGTCTTCCAACCAGTGAGCATCTTGACAATACCCTCCCCGTTGTTCATGTCTCAAGAAGTACTTTTGAGTAAGCAGATGAGCCAGTGCATAAATGGTGTTGGAAATATAGGGGAGACCACAGATGTGTGGATTGGTACCCTCCCCCCATTACCAGTGCAGGGCAGTGGGCCAGTTGGGTCGAATCACAGCTGAATTCTCTTTTCTGTCCCCTTTCCTGGACCTTTCTAGCTCTAAACTTTGGCTCTCCCTAGCTCTCAATCTCTGCTGCTGCTGCTGCTGCTGCTGCGTCGCTTCAGTCGTGTCTGACTCTGTGAGACCCCATAGACAGCAGCCCACCAGGCTCCCCGGTCCCTGGGATTCTCCAGGCAAGAACGCTGGAGTGGGTTGCCATTTCCTTCTCCAATGCATGAAAGTGAAGAGTGAAAGTGAAGTCACTCAGTCGTGTCCGAATCCCAGCGACCCCATGGACTGCAGCCTACCAGGCTCCTGCGTCCATGGGATTTTCCAGGCAAGAGTACTGGAGTGGGGTGCCGTTGCCTTCTCCGTCTCAATCTCTAAATATCTCCTTTTAAAAAAATAGATCACATTTTAAAAATATTTTATTCATTTTTATTTTTGGCTGAGCCGGGTCTTCATTGCTATTTGGGCTTTCCTCTAGTTGCAGCAAGTGGGGGTCACTCTCTAGCTGTGGTGCACGGTCTTCTCATTGCAGTGGCTTTTCTTGTCGCGGAGCACAGGCTCTAGGCTGCACGCGCTTCAGTAGCTGTAGCATGTGGGCTCAGTAGTTGGGGCTCCTGGGCTCTAGAGCTCAGGCTTAACAGAGGTGGCACACGAGCTTAGTTGCCACCTGACATGTGGGATCTTCCTGGATCAGGGATCGTCTTCTGCACTGGCAGGCAGATTCTTTACCACTGAGTCACCGAGGAAGCCCTCCAGAAGTCTTCTTGATCCACATTTATTTCCACAGTGAGCTTATCCCAAAATCTTTGTGGGCAATCCTGCTGGGGATAACTCCCAAATTCAACCTCCAGACTGTGGTTGAGCCTCTGAGCCTTTCTGAGCCTCAGTTTCTTCATCTGTTAAACAGAAATAAAATGACCTTCCTTGCTCCTGTGTATTATACATATTGTAAGTTAATATGGGGCACCCAGCAGGTAGTAAGCATTATTTTAAGCTTATCTTATTAAGGTTAGGGCTTACCTGGTGGCTCAGATGGTAAAGAAACCACCTGCAGTGTGGGAGACCTGGGTTCGATCCCTGAGTCAGGAAGATCCCCTGGAGTAGGGAACAGGTACCCACTCCAGTATTCTGGCCTAGAGAATTCCATGGACAGAGGAGCCTGGCTGGCTACAGTCCATGGGGTCACAAAGAGTTGGACATGACTGAGTGACTTTCAGACTATTAAGTTTCAGCTGTAGGAAGGCCCCAAGATCACTTCTATGATCAGACATTCATTAATTAATAAATATTTGGGGAAAAAATTGAAAGCAATAATTAACACACTAGATCCTAGCATCTCTTGGCTGTTCTTCAAGTCTGCGTGCAGGGCAGACAGCTCAAAGCCAGCCCTGATGGTGTGCTGCTGGATGCTGTTTGTTCTTTTCCTTGTCAATCTGTTTTCCCAAAGGGTTTTCATTTGTCAGTTTCTTTTGTCTTCAAGCAGTTCAGAGCAGGGATGGTAAGATACCAAGATTATTATGAGATGCAAATGACTGTGGTGTTGAGAGGGGGCGTGGCTTGGTGAGAATGAGCGGGTCACAAGACCCTGCACTTCCCCTGTTCCTGGGGTCTGTTTGCTGGGCTGACAGATGTGGGCTGGGGTGGTACAGCCAAGCACAGTGTCCCCGGCAGCGAGTGTGAGGGGGATGGGTAGGAGGCCCCAGAATTGGAGAGAGATGTTCCAGCACTCTGGGTTGTGGGGCTGGCCTCCAAGATAACTCTTTTCTCTTTCTCACACCCCGAAACTCTTCTGTGGGAAATGTGCTTTGAATCTGAAGTGGAGATGAGGGTTGGAATAAAAGAAACTAATTGAGCACTAAGGGAAAGGCCTTTGGGGGGTGACCTTCTAACCTTGGGGTGTAGGGGCTGGCCACCTCCTAGTTTCAGTTTCTGAAAGGGTGTGAAAAATCCTCTTTACTCAGACAGAATTCCACACATTCCAAAACACGCCTGCGTCCGTTTGCCTTTCTAAGTTTCAGGCCAAAATCCTCGAGGGCATTTTGAGTTCTTTCTATCACTCTTTTCTTGCTTTCCCAAGTTCAATATCACCAAATCCAGTTGGCTCTGCACCCAGAATATTTTCTGAATCTGATCTGACCATGAATCCCTACTCCTACCACCATGATCCAAGATTAAAGCACCAGCATCTCCTGTTTGGTCTATACAAGCCTCCTGACTGGGCTTTAAGCTTCTGTCATTGAAATCCACAATGCAGTCTTTATTGGCTGCTAGAGGGCCTAGGGGCAGAGCCCACAGGTACAGTGGGTGGGGCCAAGAACCACAGAGGATTATTCTCAGGCCTGGAACCCTTACCTGGAAGATTCCAAGGACAAAGGACCCTGTGGGCTATTGTCCATGCGGTTGGAAAGAGTTGGACAGGACTGAGCATTTGAGCAGACACACTGAAAACTTAACGGAATGTGCCCTGCTGGATGTCTAACTTGCTTGGGGCCAGGGATCCCTTTACTTCCCACTTGTTTCTCCCTTTCAGAATGGTAGTGACTATCACGTACCTGTCCCACTATTGTGTTCTGGATGGAGGAGGAAATGGCAACCCACTCCAGTATTCTTGCCTGGAGAATCCCTGGACACCTGGTGGGCTACAGTCCATGGGAATCACAAAAAGTTAGACACAACTGAAGCGACTTAGCACAGCAAAGCACATACCTGTCCCACTATTGTGTTCTGGGAGCAGATAACTTGTTTCCTAGTGCACAGATAAACAAACAGGTGGAAAATAATTTTACCCCGGGATGGATCACAACCAATGTCTCATCTGTTGCTGATTTAGATGACAAGATTTGAGACTTTTGAGTTGATGATGTAATGAGTTGAGATTTGGGGGGAACTGGGATTATGGCGAATGCACTTTGCACATTGGGTGGATGTGACTTTTGGGAGGCAGAGACCAAAATGTAGGGAGCTGAATGGTGACCCTCCACAAAAGACATGTCCTCATGGAACCTGTGAGAGTGACCTCCATTGGAAAACGAATCTTCGCATTTATAATTAAGAGATGAGATCATTCTGGATTAGGGTGGCCCTAAGTCCAATGTCAAGTGTCCTTTGCAGAGGCTTGATTCCACCCTTGCTGGTCTCTGCAGGTCTGCTTTGCTTCTGAGCAACTGGACCTGGGAAATTGAGAAGGGGGTGGTGGCTGATACAAACCTCGTAATGTCTTCTGGCATTGTCATGGGGTCTTACTGACCCCATTTTGCATGTTCCCAGCCTCTGCTCCCAAGACAGTGTCCATTCAAGTCAGCTGTGGGTGGAAACAGGCACACAGGTGCCCAAGGCCAGGGAACTACTGCCTTCGGCTCCAGAGAAGGGCTGGGTCAGTTTATCTCTAACATAAACCCCAAACATTAGAGCACCAACCACTTGGTTGACACCAACCACTCCTCATTTGCAAGTTTGCGATGTCAGCTCAGTTCTACAAACATACCTGATGAGCTTCAGCTGGATGCCAACACCTGCCAGGTATTATGAGATGCTGAGATCATGAAGGTGATGATGGCATGGTCTTCATCCCAAGGAGCTCCCATTCCATCAGGGGTGACATGCCGGGCAAGAGTGATACTACAGAGAAAGGAGTGTGAGGATGTCAAGAAAAGCATGGCTTTGGTGTCAGATAGACTTGAACTTTCGGAGAAGGCAATGGCACCCCACTCCAGTACTCTTGTCTGGAAAATCCCATGGATGGAGGAGCCTGGTGGGCTGCAGTCCATGGGGTCGTGAAGAGTTGGATACTACTAAGTGACTTCACTTTCACGCATTGGAGAAGGAAATGGCAACCCACTCCAGTGTTCTTGCCTGGAGAATCCCAGGGATGGGGGAGCCTGGTGGGGTGCTGTCTATGGGGTCACACAGAGTCGGACATGACTGAAGCGACTTAGCAGCAGTAGCAGCAGCAGACTTGAACTCTGGCCCTGGTGCCTCTATTTTTTTTTTTTTTTAAACTTTCTGACCTAATGCCAGTTACTTGATCTTTCTGTACTCCAGTTTTCTGGATGGTGAGAAAAGCATCATAAAGATACCTATCCCATGACTGACGTCAAGATTAAGTGAGATGAGATATGGGAAGAGCTTAGTGTAGTGACTGGCACATAACATAGACTCTAAGCGATAGCTTTTAATCCTAATAATAAGTTATGGTTCATACTTAACTTTATAGAAACCCACGGACTGTAGCCTACCAGGCTCCTTCGTCTATGGGATTTTCCAGGCAAGAGTACCGGAGTGGGTTGCCATTTCCTTCTCCAGGGCATAGAAACCCACCTCCTGGGTTTTGTATCTGGCCATGCAGAGGGTAAACTGTATCCCCTCTCCTGATTGCATCAAACTCAGCATCACTGTGGTTGAAAGTTGCTCTGAAGTTGCATTTTGGGAGCAAAGTAGAATTCTTGGTTTTGAAATTGCCTGTCTTCTGGGGTTGTCTCCAGACTGTCTCTGAGGTGCCCCTAAGTCTCTGGAGATACCCCTATGTCTCTGGAGGTGCCCCTAGGTCTCTGGAGGTGTCCTTAGGTCTCTTGGAGGTGCCCCTAGATCTCCTGGAGGTATCCCTAGGTCTAGGGGTTCTCCTAGGTCTCTGGAAGTGCCCCTATGTCTCTGGAGGTGCCCTATGTCTCTGGAGGTGTCCCTAGGTCTCTTAGAGGTGCCCCTAGATCTCTGGAGCTACCCCTATGTCTCTTGGAGGTGTCCCTAGGTCTCTGGAGGTGCCCCTAGGTCTCCTTGAGGTGCCCCTAGGTCTCTTGGAGGTGTCCTTAGGTCTTTGGAGGTGCCCTTAGGTCTCTGGAGGTACCCCTAGGTCTCCTTGAGGTGCCCCTAGGTCTCTTGGGGGTGTCCCTAGGTCTTTGGAGGTGCGCCTAGGTGTTTGGAAGTGCCCCTAGGTCTCTTGGAGGTGCCCCTAGGTCTTCTAGAGCTGCCCCTAGGTCTCTGGAGTGAAGTGCCTCTGTGTCTCTGGAGGTGCCCCTAGGTTTCTGGAGATATCCGTAGGTCTCCTTAAGGTGCCCTCTAGTTCTTCCGAGGTTCCCCTATGTCTCTGGAGATGCCCCTAGGTCTCTGGAGGTGCCCCTAGGTCTCTGAAGGTGCCCATAGGTCTCTGAAAGTACCCTTGGATCTCTTGGGGATGTCCCTAGGTCTCCTGGAGGTGTTCCTAGGTCTCCTGGAAGCAGACATGATACATCAAAATTTCCAACTTTATAAATAATTCCTATACTTTGCAAAAGAAGTGATTCCTACATTACTTTGCATTGATATCTGAGTGTGCTTGGCTCAGGTTCCATTGCTAGGTGGTTGGCGAGGAGCTCTTGTGAGGAGGCAAGGTTTGCTGGGCGATGGGAATGGAGGGTGGTGGCAGTACTTCACCCTGGCAGCAGCCAGACAACACCCAGGCAGCCCTTTGGAATGGACACATTGCAGGCCTCCCGGCTACACCCTCATCCAGGATCAATCGGCTCCTGGTGAAGCCAGCCTGGCCTTTGCCCAGAAAGACTCTGGGTGGAAATTCCCAGGGCCATCTGTCTCAGCCAGGTGCTTGGAGCTGCTCTCCCATTGGCTGCCTGGACCTGCTTATTTCCATGGCAGGGGTGTTCCCTCTCACCTGTTTTCCCCTCACCAGCACTGGTGCTTTCCCAGAGATCTTCTCTGACTCCCCAGACGGCACCTTGGGCTGCCGTCATCAAAGTTGTCATTTTGCTTTTGTGAGACTGGTACTGCCTGCCCCACTGAAGTCTAAACTCTAGGGGGAAAGGGACAGTGTCTGAAGATAGTGAGTGGTGGAGAAATCAACTTTGAGCCACTTGTCCTGGCAGGCAGGAGGTGGGGCTCAGTGTTACCACCACCATCATCATCTCAGCAAAAATAAAGCAGCTTAGAGTTGTCGAGTTGTGCTGTATTATCGTTGCACATAAGTCACCTCACATAAAGTCCTCCTGATCATGCTGTGAACCACTTAGGGGTCATTCTTATCTCAGTTTTTTCAAGGATGACACGGGTCAGGGGCTCAGAACCAACACTCTGAGTGGCATCTTCACCAGAGCTGGGGTGCTGACACCCTTGCCCTGCAGGTGTCCCCACTTTCCTCACACCTTCCAGATGGTACAAGGAACACAACACAGACACCGATCACCTCATGATAAGGACACTCCCGAGTTCTGTTTCAATCCTGATTGCCTCCAGGACAGTCAGTCTCCCTCTACCAACAGCAGAGCTTGAGCACCTCCCTAACACTCTCTCACTTCCTGTTTTTCTTTTTTTTGCAGAAAGAGAGGGCCAGCCAAAGAGCTGAGGGTCTTTGGCACAAGACCAGGAGGTCTGGTTAGACGTTGGATGATGCTGTTTTGTGCTTTTGTTAGGTTTAATTTTATAGTTCTTTTCTCTTGATGGCTCATGAGACTGGTGTCCATGTAGCTGATGTCATCTCTTTCTAGCGTAAAAATTTTGAGGAAAAAAAGTTACAGGGAAAAAGGAAGAGCTGAAGTGAATAACAGTAGGGTAGGTATGGCAGGGGAGAACCGTGGTGGAAGAGTGTGTGACCTCCCTGAGAACTGGTCTTGCCTCCTCCGAATGCCCATCCCCCGTGCAGACCATAGGACACCACTCAGCCCTGATCGCATCTGTCTTGCATTGTGCTCGAACAATTCCCTGTCTTTTCCTTCATCTCCCTGGCAAATCACTGGCTTTTAAAGTGCAGAGACTGTGTCACACTCCTGCCTGCCCCTGGGTCCGAGCACAATGGTCCTGAGTTGCCAGGTGATTGATGGATTCATCTCTTGTGGGCTTAACAGCGATCACATGACTCTACCTGACTTCAGAGTTTGACACAAATTGATCATTTATTCATGGTATTGAGGAAAAGGCAGACAGGGCTCAGGATTTTCTTACCATCAGACTCTCCAGAGCTCTCATTCCTTCTAGGTCTGTGGTGGCCACAGCAGGGAGTAGGGACAGCTGGTCTGCCATGGGGAAATTTGAGCTGCTGAGGTTAGACTGCATGGGAGGGAAGCAGCCTTCCTAGAAAACCCGATGTGTGACCAGCTCTGGTAAAATAAGTACGTATTTGTATCTTATTTCTTCTATAGAATAATAACTCCAGTAGGGATAGTGATGACTGTTGCTGCAATGTTTCACCAATTAGTAAACATTGATATTGCGAGGGAAGACTCAGACACGCTGCCTCCAAACAGGAAGTCTTGGCCATCCAGGTGCAGGTCTGATTCAGGTGAGGCTGACCCAGGGCCTCAGAAGTCACAGTGGACCTTCTTCTCTCCATGACCCCATCCTGTCTTCCATGGAGGTGGCTTCTCTTCTCTAGAAGCCCCAGCAGTGTTGCCCAGCTTATCACTGTCTCTGCTTGGGGTCACATGCCCATCCCAGAGCTTATCACCCATCCAGAGGGTGGGAGTGCAATGTTTGGGTTTTAAAGTCAAACACACCTGGATTAAAATCCTGATGCCCCCTCTCACCTGCTATCGTGAGAGCCTTGGCAAGTCACTTCCCCATTCTGTCTTCAGCTTCCTCATCTTTGAAATGTGGACCATCAGTACCCACTTGGAAGAGTTGCTGTTAGGATTAAAGGAGAGAATGCACAGAAGGAGCTGAATGCATTTGTGAAGATGCCACTAAGTGTCAGGAGGCCCTGGGATAGGCACTGAAGCCCCAGCAGTGAATAAGGACATGTGGTCCATGTCTTCTAGTAAGGTTGCGGGGGCAACAATCACTCACCAGATCGTCACAGAAACAGGCATGTGGTCACAGCCCTGAAAAACACTAAAAGGGACAAACCCGAAGTCTCCCCAGGAGCATCAGGAAAGGGAGACCCCCACCCAGCCTGAGAAGCAGGGAGGTGGTCAGAAGGTAGATCAGATGATGCTATGGGAAGTAACAAACAGACTGGTCTTGCTGCTTTTCCCAGAAAGAGCTGTGTTCATTCCTGCCCTGCCGTTCTGTGTGTCTGTAATGTTCTCCTGTGTCTCTGTATGGCCTGGCTTTCTCCTTTAGCTCTGGGTCTCCACTCAAAAGTCCCATCCTCAAAACAACCTCCCTTTCTATTCTGCTCAAAACAGGGGCCCCTCTGATAAACCATAATGGAAAAGAGTATATTTATGTATCACTGAGTCACTTTGCTGCACAGCAGAAATTAACACAATATTGTCAATCAGTTATACTTAAAATTTTTTTTTAAGAAAAAAGAATAAAAGAATCAGGGCCCACTCCCTACGCTCTGTCACTCTTACTCTTTTGGCTATACATTTTTCTTCATGGCACTTATCCCAACCCCAAATCATGTGAATTAATTGTCTCTTATGTTTCTTGGTTATTGTCTTTCTCACCAATAGCCCACAGGCACCACGGAGGCATCCATCTCACTCAAGTCCTAATATTAGTACCTAATAGAAGAGTGTCTGGCTCCTGACAGGTTCTTCATGAATGGTTGTTGAATGAATAAAGAAACACACTCAGGACCCTTTTAAATGCAATTGCATTGTAGTGCTTGTGCACATCTCTGGAAACTAAGAGTTAAATCCAAAAGGCTTTTTTAAAAAAGGCAAACTATTTCTTTTTCCTCCCCTAATCCATCACCCCTTCCCTATGGGAGAATTTGCTGCCACTCAGGGCTCCCTGGCTCTGAGAAAGTATCAGCTCAAATCCTGGCCTCTCTGGATTTCTGAACTTGACTTATAACTTCGAGACTCAATTCATAACTCTTTTGTTTAACTGGTGTCCTGCTGAGGCAGCTTTCTCTAGTCTTTTAGAAGGAAATCATTTTTATAGGAGAAAATATGGAGCTCATTAAAAATATGATTGTGAAATGTCTTTCAGAAGAAAATGCATCCATGCCATAACCTGAGGGGTTCTGTAGAGTCCCTTCTTTATTCTAACTTTGGAAAGTTCCAGAATCAGGCGACCCCTTCTCCCCCGCCAAAATTTCTTCTTCCCCCCATGTATTTTCACAGCCCTCTCACCCTTGATCTCCTTCCTTCTCTGAAGAGTCTGGACCATTCCCCAGGTGTGTGGGAGACCTAGATGAGAAGAAAAGTGTGACAAATCAGGGAATTTAGGCAACTGGAATGTGTCTTTTTTTCCCTCTGACCCTAGGAACAAAAGTTTAAAAGAGTCCCATGGAAGGAAATAAAGTCAGCTGTTTGTGGGAGAAAAAAAAAAACAAAACAGTGACTCACCTGTACTCTATAAAGAAAAGAAAGAAAGTGAAATCTCACAGTTGTGTCCAACTCTTTGCGACCCCGTGAACTGTAGCCTACCAGGCTTCTCAGTCCATGGGATTTTCCAGGCAAGAGTACTGGCGTGGGTTGCCATTTCCTTCTGCAGGAGATCTTCCCAACCCAGGGATCAAACCCAGGTCTCCTGCACTGCAGGCTGACACTTTACTCTCTGAGCCACTAGGAAGCCTGTACTCTAAATTCCTGTATTTTTAATCGCCGATTCTGATGCTTGGCAATATTGGCAACTTGGGTTTGGAGCCCAAATTTGTGATCAACTCAGCCAACATTTGCTGATTTCTCAGGGTCAATTTTACCTACCATTTTAAGCATGTTAGAGGGCTTAAGTTCCTGTCTGCTGTTGGTTGCAGATGGGCCCAATTTCACGCCGTTGACCCTGTGATCTTGCTGTGTCCTCCTCCCCAGTCCTGGGATTTGGCCAAGGGAGTTGCTTTGGCCAATGAGATGCTTGCAGACATGGCATCAACAGAGGCTTGAGAAGGCTCAGTGTGTTGGGTTTTCTCTCTCTGGAATCCTGTCTGCTGCTGTGGGAAGGACCTGCTGGGGCTGGTTTGCTGGCGTTAAGGATTATGGGAACAGAGCTGAGTCATTTTTGTTGTCTCAGTCAAAGTCAAGCTGGCTCCCCAGCAATCAGATGACCCCCAGATAGATGAGTGAGCCCAATAAGATTGCAGAGCTGCTTGGCCAATGAGTGTTACAGTATGGGGGATGTTTGTTATGCATGCTATTGTATCACTAGATAATGAAAAAACCACCCTCAAAGGACTTCCAATGGCTCAGGAAAGAAAATTCTACACACAACTGTAACCATTATAAGTACTCCATGGCTGGATAGCATATATTAAATGCTTATTTATTTTGCTCAAGCCCATTATTCAATACTTCACCTATAGTCTCACTGAATCCACTAAGTAGCTACTACTCTTATTCCCATTTCAAAGATATGGAAGCTGAGACTCAGAGAGATGGAGTGAACTGGCTGAGGTCACATAGCTAGGCGAGGTTAGGAGGAGTCAGGATTTCAATTCAGTTCTGTTCAACCCCATGTCCACAGTGCTGCGAGTTTGCTTAACTGCAGGTCTAAGTATTTCAGCAGCTCTAAAAGAGTTGGAAGGTACTCCCTTTAAACAATCAAATCAGAACTTTCTAGAAGGGGCAACATTTGGGCTTTGAAGTGGCTTTGGGCAGGATTCGTGAGTGTTTTGTGAATGTTTTTATTCTGCAAACAGATTGAGGCATTCTGACAGCTGCTAGAATCAAGTTTCCCAAATGCAGTGGTTGATTGCCTTTGCCGCACACGGGAATTTGCCCCTATCTGAGCTTTAGAAGGATACAGTTTGTAAGAAATTCTTCTGATAAAAGTCAAGGCTACTTCAAGGTAGCTAAAAGGAACAGGTGTGTTTGTGGCATGTTGACTTAACTTGCTCAAAAATCTTTCTCCCATTAATCTGCTGGGATGCCTGAAATTCCCACATTTAGGTAAGGTGCTGGAGATAAGATGAGAGTGGGTGTGTGTATGTGAGTGGTCTGAATAAGGGGCTCCTAGGAGAGGGTGGGAAAGGCATGAGTTGGAGGCATTGCTGAAGGAAAATAGGAACTGAAATGTTGAGCAGACACTCCCAGACTAAATCTACTTCTGCCGAGAAGATGCTGGAGAAGGTGGAGTCTCTGTACCCTTCCATCAGGCAATACAACTTGACGCTTGTGCCAGGCAACCATGAAGCTCTGGGTTGGCGTTGCATTTTATGGTTATATATCATGCCGCTTCATGGTTCACATAGTTCCCCGCCCCATCCTGTGTAGTGTCTGCTACCACAAGAAATGGATTTTGAGCAGGCATTCATGTCTTTTGCCTGTGGGAAGTATGGAACCTCAGAAGTTCTAGAAAAGCTTTATTTATTTTGATAGTTCTTCTTGTCCCCAACCAGTCAACGAACATAATGTTCTACGTTCTTTTTCTTAAGTTTAAAAATTTGTTTTGTTTTGTATTGGGGTATAGCCAATTAACAATGCTGTGATGGTTTCAGGTGGACAGCAAAGGGACTCAGCCATACCTATACATGTACTCACTCTCCCCTAAACTCCCCTCTCGTCCAGACTGCCACATAACACTGAGCAGAGTTCCCTGTCCTTGATGATTATACATTATATATATATGCTACTCTTTCTTGAGACAACCACCAGTAGCCATATCTATCACCAGCTGCTACTCCCTGACCCCTCACCCCTGTACCAGTTGTCTTGACAACTTACTCCAGTGTCACATGACTTGAGACAAAACATATCAGGATGCTTGTGACTGTCAGTGGCAGAAATCTAATTTGAACTGGCTTGACAAAGATGGGAATGTAGTGGCTGATGTAGGTAAAAAGTCCAAGGAGTCATGTTGGATCCAGGGGCTCAAGACTTAGTCTTATCTCCCTACTTCTGCTTTGTACTTCTTCTCTCTTTGTATTGCCTCTGTTCTCGGACAGATTTTTTTTTTCCCCCTCATGATGACAAGATGGCTGCCAGCACCTCCCAGCTTCCATCTGGTCCTCTTAAGCAAGTCCATGGAAAAAGAGAAGAGTTTTCCACTCAAAGTCCCAGAACTGTATCTCATTGACTCTTATAGGACTGGGTTTACCTCCTGGGCCAGTATCTGAACAAATCTCTGTATTTTAAGAGTTAATTTCCTCTTGCTGCTATAGCAAATTACCTCAAATGGAGTGGCTTTTAAAAAACCAAGTTTATGATCTTATAATTCTGGAGATCTGCCTGTCTCAAACATGATGTGTTGCCCTCATTGGTTAATCTAGAGACAGAAGCCTGGCCTTGGAGCCTGACCCAAACCATATAGTGTTGGAGGGGCTGTTTTTCAGGGGAAGATGTAGTCTGAACCAGAGCTGAGGGATGGGATGACCAAGGGGCTGCAACAGCAAGCGTCCATAATAGGAAACAAAGGAAAGACTCTGGTGCTCTTTTGAACAAGTTTTTGTTATACTTGCCATCAGATTCCTTTTAGCCCATAGAGTTGGCAGGGCTAAAGTTTGGAATGCATTGTGATCAATTTATTTCACTGAGAACTTTATGTCACTTTTAAAGCAAGAAATTTAGAGCTTGGTACCCTCACCAGTGGGTCTCAGTGACCACATGAAGCTGAGGCGGTACACAGCGAAGACTTGGACAGCATGAAAAAGCACTTAATTATCTGACTTCTGGACAAGTTCAAGGTTTCCGCTGGTGAGGCCAGGCGAAAGGAAGAAACTCCAGGATAGTGGAAAAATACATAACGTATTATGTTACTCTCAGTTAAATCCACTAATTTTAAGGGAAAACAATCTTCAAAAGAGTCATAAAGCACATGAAGAGGCATCTTGAGGGGAGGCTTATCTAGATAAATCACAATATTCTTAGCAGCTGGATTTCGAGTCAAAATTTAAGTGAGAGGTACAGTCTCAAAGATCTAACTGCATATCTACCAGCTTGGAAAAAGCCGAAAAACAAACCAAAGGACCTTAGCCATGCAGTTGGCCGTGGCTCAGCAGTGTCTGGACAGATCACTTCTCTTAGAAGCACATCTGATGGCAGAGACAGCAAAGGATGACCAAGGAGGGTTGGGGACTCGAGAAAGGGAGAAGGACCCTTCTTCCTCAATATCCTCTGCAGGGGAAGCACACGATCACCACTCCTTCCATGACCTTTCACAAGAGATGATGGGAATAAAGCAACAAGTTGAATGGAGAGGCAGTGACTTGCTGATGATGCACAGAAGGAAATGAGTATGATTATAAGCCCAGGGCATGCATGGTATGAGCTCTGGAGGCAGTGCTGCCTGGTTATGAACTCTGTCCCCAGAACTGGATGGAACTGAATGTGAATCCTGATCCTTTCCATTAACAGCTGTGTAACTGTGGAACAATCACTTTAACCTTTCTGAGCCTTCATTTTTAATATGTAAAAGGAGAATTAATGATGGTACAAATTAGCATTAGCATTTACAAGTTAGCATTAGCATTTACAAGTTAGCATTAGGCAAAACAATAATTAAAGCCCTCACCACCAGTTTGTGAATTATATGTTTCTTTTGCACACAGTATAGCCTGGAGCCCAGGAAGACTGGTGGTGTCCAGCCCGGAGATTTTTCAGTTGAAAGCAACAGAATCTCAAATGAACTTAAAAAAAAAAACAAAAAAACAAGAAACTGTGAGCTATTTACAAATGGAAAGTACAGGGATGGTGTGGATTTTAGGCCCAGTTGGATCCAGGGGCTCAAATCAGGTCACCACCCAGCTTCTCCAGCTCTTGACTCCATTTTTTTTTAATTTAAAATAATTTAGAGAGAATTTTATATTGCTACCACATGTACCATAAACAAAAGATAAATATTAAGTTAAATGCAATGAAAGCAATGTCACAAAGTCCTAAGTACACACACAAAAAAAACCTCAACGCAATTAAAAAATGGGCATAGAACTTGAACAGACATTTCTCCAAAGAAGATATATACTTACAAACAATAAGCACATGAAAAGATGCTAAATATCAATAATCATTAAAGAAATGCAAGTCAAAACTCTTGGGCTGGCCAAAAATTGATTTGGGTTTTTCCATATTATCTTATGGGACCACTTCATAACCATTTAGATGGTTACTGTTTAAACAAACAAACAAACACTAGCAAATGTTGGGGAGAATATGAAGGAATTGGAACTCTTGTGCACTGTTAGTGGGAGTCTAAGATGGTATAGCCATTGTGGAAAATGATATGGTAGTTACTCAGTGGCTCAGTGGTAAAGAATCTGCCTGCAATGCAGGAGACTGCCTATAATGAAAGAAACATGGGTTTGATCCCTGGGTCAGGAAGAGCCCCCCAAGAAGGAAATGGCAACCCACTCCAAAATTCTCACCTGGGAAATCCCATGGTCAGAGGAGCCTGGCAGGCTACAGTCCATGGGGTCGCAAGAGTTGGACATGACTTAGCAACTAAACCACCACCACCACCACCACCACCACAAAATTTTAAATGGAATTACATAATAATCCAGCAGTTCTATTTCTGTGTATGCACCCAAAAGAAGTGAAAGCCGGGTCTCAAAGAGACGTCTGTACACCATGATCATAGCAGCTTTATTCACATTGCCTGAAACATGGAATCCAAGAGTCTGCTAAAGGATGAATGGATAAGCAGTCTATCCATATAATAGAACATCATGCAGCCTTAATAGGGAAGGAAATTCTGACACCTGCTTCAACATGGCTGAAACTTAAAGACATTATGCTATGTGCAATAAGCCAATCACAAAAAGACCAACATTGTATGATTCCACTTATATGAGGAACTTAGAGTAGTCAAAATCATAGAGACAGCTTCATTGGAGAATGATGGTTCCCAGGAGCTTGGGGAGGGGAGGATGAGGAGTTAATGTCTAATGGGGATCAAGGTTTAGTCTAAGATGAAAAGAGTTATGGACATGGGTGCTAGTGATGGTTGCCCAAACTTGTGAATATATTTCATGCCACTAAACTGTACACTGAAAAGTGGGTAAGATGGTAGATTTTATGTTATGCATATTTTACCCCAATTAAAAAAAAAATCTGGGGAAAAATTCCTATCTGGATTCTGTGGCCTGCCCAAGACTCTAAGCATGAAAATGAGAGATAGAATGTTAAAGACACAGCCAACTGTGGGTTATCCTCGGCACAGTCGGAAGGACTGGAGGAGTAAAGAAAGGGGATGCTGCGGAGCGTCATGGTGGGCACACTGCATCGTGGTCCTCAGCTGCTGAAGGACCTGCCTCTCCTGACCCTCTGTCTCATCATACTTCTCTCAACTTTGGGTGATGACTCCTAGCCTTAGTCCTGTGTCCTTGGCCCTCTTATCCCTGGACTTCCCTCTCTCAACTCTGAGGGCAGGGCCAGCCCCATGCAAGTGTTCTGTAGCTTGCATGTACCTGGCAGGCACCCAGGGTGTGTTGGTTGTAGTCCAAGTTGTGGAAGGCAGCAGACGCAGTGAGTGGTCCAAGAGCTCCTGTGTCTGAACATACCAGGAAACCACCTTTTTCCCTTTTTCTCTTTTTTGGCTGATTAATATATTTTCTATTTCTCCAGCCATCCTACAATCCAAGACTTTTTTATTTTGTAGGTGATGGATATTCTAAGTCCAAGGAGAGAGATATAATGAGGTGATACAGATCCTAGCCTGGTAGGAGCAGAAGATAATCCTAGTCTTGGGTTTTTCTAATTTTCAAAGCGTGGAACACAGAAAATGAAGCAGAGGGCCCTACAGAATATTTGCCCTGTTTGGTGACAAATGACCCTACAAGAGGGGCTTTCCAGGTGGGTGCTAGTGGTAAGGAACCCTCGTGCCAATGCAGGAGACATAAGAGACAGGGGTTCAGTCCCTAGGTTGGGAAGATCCCCTGGAGGAGGGCATGGCAACCCACACCAGTATTCTTGCCTGGAGAATCCCATGGACAGAGGAGCCTGGTGGGCTACAGTCCATAGGGTTGCAAAGAGTTGGATACTGCTGAAGCGAGTTAGCATGCACACATGACCCTAAATGATGGTGTCTTTCCCTCTCCACACCCTGACTTGAACTCAGGGACTGGGTAGAATGAAAGGAAGATAGGGTGATGGAGAAATTTAAGCATCAGCTCAGTTCTGGGTGGTTGGGTACTTTTCTAGTTACTGCAGCTCTATAACAAATTACCCCAAATATAGTGGTATAGGTGAATTGGTGATAGGGAAGCCTGTTGTGCTGCAGTCCATGGTGTCGCAAAGAGTTGGACACAATTGAGCAACTGAACTGAACTGAAGAGTGGTGTAGAATAACCATGCATTATGCCCATGGGTTCTGTGGGTCAGAATTCAGACAGGGCATGGAGGGGACAGCTAGTCCCCAGCTGGACATCTTCAAGGCTGGAGGCGCCAGTCACCTCAAGGCTCATTCACTCACATAGTGGTTGGTATTGGCTGTTGGCTGCAAGGCCTCAGTTACTCTCATGGGCTTTCTTTCTGTAGGCTTGCATGGGCTTCCTCCCAACATGGAGGCTGTATCAGAGAACGGGAATCCTGAGAGAAAGAGCACGTGCACGCTGTATCAACTTGCACAACTCTGCTTCCAAAGGCACTCAAGTCACTTCTGCTACTCTCTACTTTTTCCCAAGTGGGTCATTCAGGCTAAAGGGGAGTGGGGTGGTATTCAGCTTTGTCTTCTCGGGGAGGAGTGTTAAAGGATTGGTGGACATTGTCAAGTCACCCCAAGTGTCCTGAGATATGAGAAGTGATTTCATGACTTCAGACCTGTTTTTCTTCCCCTGTGTGGCCTGCAACTCCCTGCCCTGCCCCAGGTTCCCAGGGAAAGCAAACTACAAACCAGTCAAGCAGATGGAACAGCCAGCAGCCAAAAGGGAAGTGCCTGATGCCACCTGGAGTGCTGCCTCTCTTCCCTCTGCTGGGGGAACTCTGGCCAGGGAGGGGCTCTAAGGGCCTCCCGATGTGCTCAGAGGTCAGTAGTCCAGGGCAGAGTCCACAGGAAGCATTCATTCATTCATCCACAAATCTTTCTTGAGCAGTTTCCAAGCTCCGTTCTCAGCACAGAGGGTGTTAAACAGATTAACCGACCCTCTCCCCTGTGCTGCTCAGCCCAGGGGACCAGTCTCAGGGGAGCTGGGAGAATGCCCTATACGTGAGGCCCAGAAGACCACCTTGGGCGCTGAAGAGAGGAACCTGCCTCTCACTGGAGCCACCTCCCCTGCACAAGGGGCTCTGAGTGAGCTGGGACACCCCAGGACCGCTAACCCAACTTCTCGGTTGACTTTGCTCTTGATTGCTGCCCACACCCACCGGCTGTGAGCTCCTGGGAGAGGCTGGGAGACGCTGCCGGTGCCCGTGAGTCACGAGTGTAAAGTACGCCCAGGGCCTTGGCAGGCAGGTCTGTGCAAGGGTAAGGTGTCATTAGGTGAACGCTGACAAATGCTGCCTTCTCGAACTCTGGAGATAAAAGATAGGCTCCCCGTGCAGTCTTTTTATCTCTCCCACTGTGCTGGGGTGGGAGCTGCAGGTCCCCGGGCAGCGGGGCAGCAAGGCAGCGAGGTAGGGGTGCGAGCAGGAGTGCGCGCGTGTGCGTGTGTGCATGTGCGTGTGTGCGCGCGCGTGGCCTTCCGGCAGCTGTCCCGGCCCCCACCCCACCCCACCCATCGCACCCGGCCCTGGGCGCCGCCCCCACCCCTCGCCGTGCTGGGTGCGCCGCGGGCCGCTGCGCGACTAGCTGGTTCCCCAGCGCCTGGGAGGCGACCCCCGTGAGCCCTGGGTTCAAAGGCCCCCGCGCTGCAACTCCAGCCCCTCCGGGGGGCGGGGAGGCGAAAGGGGTGGTGCGGGAGCCAGAAAAGCCCTAACCCACAGCCGGCAGCCCTGAGCCGGGATGGGCAGCGCGCTCTGAAGTTTGTGACGGTCGCAACCGACTCCTGGCCGCAGCCTGGGACGCGGCGAGCCAGCGGCCCGCCTCGAAGCATCTGCAGTTGGAGGGTGAGGCCCGCTGTGCCCGGCCCGAGCGCCCTTTGGCTGCCACAGGCGCCAGTCCTCCGGCGCGGTGCGCCCGCGCCCGATCCGGGTTCATGGAGCTGGGGCTGTGCTTCCTTTTCGGGCTCGCTGTGACCTCCGCCGCAGGTAAGCGGGCCGGGCGGCGCGCGTCTCCTGGCGCGAGCGCACACAAAAGGACCCCGGATCGGGGGCGCGGGGAGGGTGCCTCCCCAGGGGAGCGGCCTGGGGGCCGGCTAGAGGGCAGAAGCTGAGGGCACGGACCACCCCGCGGGCCCGGGAGGTTGCAGCCCACACGCAGGCAGACCTGGGGCCCGGGGCCGACTTGGTCAATTTTTCATGAAGTCGGGAACTTTTCCAAAAGTTTGCAAACGATTCAGAAACTGTGCAAAATGATTGCAAAGTGTTCAGAAAGCCTGCACAATGCTTGCACGTTTTCAGCGGGTGCAGATTGCTTGCACGCTGTGGAGTAAGTGAGAAGAGCTCCCAAGATTGTCACAAAGTGTGCACACAACTTGCAAGCTTTTGAGAAACTGCTGCACATAGCTTTGCAAAATTTTCCAAACGTTGGGAGTAGCTTGGAGACTTAACAAAAAGTGCCCTTAGCTTGCAGACTTGGCAGAAAGTTTGGTTGTCCCCTTCCCCAGGTTCTATGGGATGGTGGGTGTAAGGGTCTGCATTCCTAGGAACTCAGGAGCCCCTCCATCTGCCTCCTGCAGGATGGGTGCCTCACCCCCAGTCTGGGGATGCTGGCAGGAGCAGCATGCCCCGGGCCCCCTCTGCAGCCAGATCGGAGGGGGACACCAAGGAGACGGTGGCCACCATGGCAGTCCGGGGTCCAAGCCCCAGAAGCCCTTGGCGGGAGCAGGGACCAAGTCAGTTTGGGAAGCAGGGGGCCGAGGGGGTCCCTGTGCACCACCGAGCCCGGCGCTGTACATGTTTTACCTACAAGGACAAAGAGTGCGTCTACTATTGCCACCTGGACATCATCTGGATCAACACTCCTGAGTGAGTCAGCCCTGGGGTGGGGGAGTTGTCCCAGGGGGAGGGGAGGGGGGCTCCTGGCTTAGGCACCTCTCTTCACACTGAAGGAGGACCTAGTTCCTTCTGAGCCCAGTCAGCCCAGAGCCCACTTGGCACAGCCTTCAGCCCTCCTGCCAACCCAGGTTGGCTCTGCAGGTCAAGGGTGTGACTCTCATCTCCTCTGAGGGCCTGGCCTGGGAGAAACCCAAGCCCAGAGTGTCTGAACTGGTGGAGGGGCGATTGAAATGAACCAGCCAGAGGGATTAGACACCTGAGAAGTCCCTCTGGGGGGAGGAAGCCTTGAAAGTTACTCCTGCCCCCGGGCCATGTGGGTCCTGCCCCTCTGCTGACCCTGCCAGGCTCCAAGGAGTTTCAAATTCCTTGAAAGCAGCCTGTTCTCTGGGGAGTGCAGGGGTGGGCTAGGCAGGGCCTAGTGAAACCTCCCCCACGGGGTGAAATTCCGTGGAATTCAGGCTCCTTACCTCCTGGGTGGTGAACCCACAGTTCCTCCTCTCTCCCATGTCACCCCTGCACCCAACAGCTCCCCTTCTCTCCTCCAGTCGGTAAGAACTCTCTTACTGCAAAACTGAGACAGTGCCACCTGAGTCCCTCGTGGAGTCTCCTTAATGTAAAGTACCCCCTCTCCGAGGCCGTGGGTAATGACTCAGCTTAGGAACCCCTTCTAAAGAAACATCCTCCTGCAAACTGTGAAGAGTGCCTGACCTCAATCTGATCACTAGCCTTTGGAATTTGCTTTCCTGGTCTCTAAATTCCAGGACTTGGACCAGACGTCTCTAGGTGTCTCTGGGTATTCTTGGGATACCTTGGGCATCCTGCTTAGCCTTTCCAGAGCCCTGGACCTGGACAGGCAACTTTGCTTCGGTGTTTGGGTCCCCTTGATCCAGGGGTTCCTTTGTCCCTGAGCCATGTGACCTCTGAGCACCCTGGGTGACAGCTTGATGGGCCGCACATAGCCACCTTGTTTTACCGATACCCTGAGGATGAAGTGCAAAGGAGACTGAACCTAGGGGGTCAGATATCTTTCAAAACCAGGTCGTGAGTCCTCTGAGTGCATCTGGTCTGGAAAGTCACCCTGCTGTCCTGCATGGCAGGCAGGACTGGCTCCACCCAGGAGCCTGGACACGTGTACAAGGTCCCAGCTCAGAAGGACCCTCATAGTATAAAGTGTATAGAGTTGATGTCTTGAAATGCTTAATACTTTTTAAAATTCAAGTATAGTTGATGTACAGTATTGTGTTAGTTTCAGGTGTACAGCACAATGAAATGCTTAATATTCTTTGAAGCAAGGGCTCTACATTTGCATTTTATCCCAGGCCACCCAATAGAGAGCTGACCCCGATGCCAGAACTTGCTTGCTGGGTTATGTCTGGTCAGCACACAGAGGGATGACCAGACCAGATCTTAAAAAGAGAGGTGTGCTGGGGAGGGACTCCTGGACAGGCTGCCACTGACAGCCTTCTATTCCCAGACAGCGGTCAGGGCCAGCTTCTCCTGCAGTCTCCATCATCCTGATACTTGTCCTCTCTGATTCTTATCCTCCTGGCATCGTCCTCTGACTAAATTAGCTTCACAGAACCCTGGGCAACCTTGGCAGGAATCCCAGGCTGTGGTTCTAGAAGGAGAAAGAAGAAAGCAAAGCCAGTTAGGGGAAGGGGACTTTGCAGAGGATAGGAGGGGAGAGAGGAGAGGATATTGGGAGACCACCTTAGTTTTCTGCCTGTTGCCAAGCTCTGAGCACTCGCTGCATGGAAGCACTTGCTCCGTCCCCATGACCTGGTGGGAATCCTGTCTCCCCATTCTGAGCTATCATGTATGACCTGGGATGAAGCCATGGGTCTTTGGCTTTTCCCAGGATATCCAACTTGCTAATGTTCCCCTCACAGCTTGATTTACCTCTTCCCTTCTTCCCAGACCCTGATTCATTTTAAACACAAGAGGGAAGGATTAAATATGGTGTTTGGGAGTTTCATGAGCTACCCTGGGAAACAGAAAATGACAATAGCCAGACTTGAGCATTTTAAAGTCAGACAAGCAACGTAACCTTTATACGGAAGATGTTCCCAGATGGTCTCTCTCTGCTTTCCTTTCTTTCCCTTCCTCCCTCCTTCGCTCTTTCCTTCCTTCTGAAAATTGTTCCTGTATGGGCAACTTCACTGGCAAACTTTAAAACATCTTGGACAAGATTGCAAAGTGAGGGGTGGGCTTTAGGGAACTCGGGCTTTCGGAGAAATGGAAGCATCTGAAAATGACTGGATTGAACTAAAGGGCAGGGTGACCCACCAGGACTTTTCCAGGTTCTGTTTCCCATTCCCTCCCCAACCTACCATCAGAGCCCTATGTTGAGGGCTCCTCTCTCTTAGCTGTCATCCCTCTTCTTCAGCAGACCTTCCTCATCTCCTGAGACTTCTCCAAGTATGAGTTTCATCCTATCCCCACCACTGGCTGCGCTGGGAGACCACAGGAGTCTGGGTCTTCATGCCTAAATTGAGAGTCTGGAACGCTGGGTGATTTTTAGCTTCCGGTGTCTTTCCTTCTTCTGCCTTCCAGTTGCACGGAGGTAGAGGCAACAATCCTGCTTTATCTCAGAATGATGCTCGAGAAGTTGTAAGGCCTTCTTGGAGAAGGTCATTTCAGCTGCGTTTAAGGACCTGCAGGCTGCTTAAGGGGGGATGTTGTTCTTGCATGTCATGTGGAAAGTTAAGGCTGTAGAGAGTAGAGAGTAGCTGCTCCCAGAGGTGTTTTCCAGGCATGAGATCCAAGTTCTCTGGTTTCCTCGCATCCTTCTAAGCACTTAGCTTTTCCAGATCTGAGCTTGATCTGCACCCAGCACATAGTAAATGCTCAGTAATGCTGGTCTTTGCTGTCACTGAGGTTCTATCTGCAGGACTTTCTCCCACGAATGAGGTGTCCTGTCCCAGAGGTCTTACATCCCTAGAGACATGTGCAGGAATGTGGATTTTTCCGGGGCTGTTGCTCATAACTTCCATTGTTTCCTCCAGAAGATCTCAGGCCCCAAAGAGAAATGAGCCAACTGCATCTCAGGCAGCTGCCTTCTTAGACCTGGGGAGGCAGCGGAGACGGCTGCCCGCCCACGAGGCGAGGGATGTTCATGGCTCTCCTTGGTCCTGTTAGGAAGCCACTGTGCCTTCCCCCATCCCCAGCAACCCCACCATTGCCAATGAAAACAAAGCCCCACCTCAGAGGAAATACTCATCTCATCTCATGGTCATGGAAAATATGCCAAGAATAAGATCATAAGGAGAGAAATAGGGACAAGTAGGACACGACTGAAGTGACTTAGCAGCAGCAGCAGCAGCAGCAGGCCACATACTTAAATCCCTGTGCACTCGGGGCTGTTCCACAAGAATAGTTCAAAAACAGGAGTGTCTTGTGACATGGTGAAGGATTGTCTCTGTTGGTGTTTCCAGAAAGACGGAACTAATAGGATGTGTATATACAGATCTTTATGTGTATATAAACACACTACACACACACACAGAGGAACTGATGTTACAGTCTGCAATCTGAGGCATCCTGAAGGCTGAATTCCCTTCCTACTTAGGGCATCTCATTTCTCTCTGTCAGAGCCTTCACCTGATTAGATGAGGCCCACCCACATTATAAAGGGTAATCTGCTTTACTCAACATCTACTGATTTAAGTGTTAATTGCATCTAAAATATACCTTCCTGGCAACATCTAGACTGGCTTTTGGTCACAGATCTGGGTACTGTGGCCCAGTCAAGTTGACACATACAATTAACCATCACAGAGTTCTCAGTGCTAACCATACCCTCAGCAGGGCAGCCCCTCTGCCCGTGCTACCATCCATCCACCTGGCCGCAGAGTGAAACCACTAGCTCTGACAGCCGATGAAGCTGCAGGGCCCCCAGCAAGGAGCCCTGCTCAGTCTGTCCCACTTCGTTCCTGAGAGCTGAGTGGCCCTGCCATCTGTTAATCCCTCCAAGGATGTAATGACAGAGGCACTGTGATGCTGTGGCAGCGACAGTGTTTCCAAACAAAAGTCTGAGCCACATGGTCTGACAAGCAGGAATGCATTTCTGGAAAGAGCAGTGCAGGATGTTTGGAGTCACGGCTATGGTGGAAAATCTGGGCTCTGTAGACTCTTGAGAAGACTCCAGCCCCAGGAGCTCTGCCCGGTGTCCTGTCTGTGATTCGCTGCATGGCCTGGGGATGGTACCGCCCTCTCCCCGTGCCCCCAGGTAAGGTGCAGGCAAAAGTGTGACTCTAGGATGGTGACCTAACAAGGTGACCAGCCTGGCCACACTGACTCAGCCAGTAGGAATGATATTTTTCCCCAAAGAAGTGGTGTAAAAATAATAATAATTATTCAATATATTCTACCACAAAAAGGCAACAATTCAACAGAGTCATCTTTGCCCCTCCTGTTGTTCAAGAGAGGTATGCCACATGTTTCTAGGGAGGGGACATTTTAAGTTTGAGAACATCCCAGTGGAAGGGATGGATCTGGTTCTCCAGCCTCCCGCTGATGTGGGACTGGCTGTCCACCCACTGTGTGATCACAGGGATCCCAATAACAATCATGTGACCCGCAAGTCAGGACTGGGAGTACCATTGCTGGAGATACAGCTTTTGAGGCAGAGGGATAGTCTTTTGAGCATGATCATGATCTTGCAGGCAATGGTCCACACTGATGTTGACCATGACTCCTGTGAGTAAAGACATGTGAGGATGACATGAGAGAGTGTGTGGAGTGTTCTCAGCACAGTATCTGAGCACAGTATCTGAGCACAGCCCACTCTAGTGGGCTCCGTACCTCAGGACCACAGGACCATGTGGATAAGTGTACAACCCTGGGGGCTGCATAACCTTCCCTGTCGCTCCACACAGTCTGTGATTGGAGGAGCCTGGGATGAAGAAGCTCAAGTCCTGCTGAAGTTGGCTTCCTTGGACCCTTAAACCATGGTCTTACCCAGCTTCCTGCAGTGACACTGAGGAGCTTGCACCCGGGTACCCCAGTTTTTCCCTGCGCTATGCCTCTTGGTGGGCAATCTCTTAGCATTTGTTCTGCGTCAGGTTTACAGACCCTGGGAAAAGGTGTGTCTGGCTGACTGCCCTGCTGATAAGCAGCTTGATAAGCACCCTGGTGGCCAAAGGTTGTTGAGGCTTGATGAGGTTTGGTCCTGCCCTTTTCTGCCCCTCCTTTGTTGTTTGCTTCCCTGGTGAATAATTGGAATGTTTGGGGAAAGGGGCATGGTGTTCTCTGAAGGCATTGCTCTGGGGCTCCCTGTGCTAAATAAGCAGGTGGGTACAGTGACAGTGGGGGTGGGGGGAGGGCTAGGGTGATGTGGCAGCGTGGTAGCGGGTCTGGCTGTGCTGGGCTTAGTCGCTCAGTTGTGTCTGAGGTTGTAGCCTTTCAGGCTCCTCTGCCATGGGGATTCTCCAGTTCAGTTCAGTTCAGTTCAGTCGCTCAGTCGTGACCAACTCTGAGACCCCATGAACTGCAGCACTCCAGGCCTCCCTGTCCATCACCAACTCCCAGGGTTTACCCAAACTCATGTCCATTGAGTCAGTGATGCCATCCACCATCTCATCCTCTGTCGTCCCCTTCTCCTCCTGCCCGCAATCTTTCCCAGCATCAGGGTCTTTTCAAATGAATCAGCTCTCTGCATCAGGTGGCCAAAGTATTGGAGTTTCAGCTTCAACATCAGACCTTCCAATGAACACCCAGGACCAATCTCCTTTAAGATGGACTGGTTGGATCTCTTTGCAGCCCAAGGGACTCCCAAGAGTCTTCTCCAACACCACAGCTCAAAAGCATCAATTCTTTGGCGCTCAGCTTTCTTTATAGTCCAACTCTCACATCCATACGTGACTACTGGAAAAACCATAGCCTTGACTAGATGGAACTTTGTTGGCAAAGTAATGTCTCTGCTTTTGAATATGCTATCTAGGTTGGTCATAACTTTCCTTCCAAGGTAAGTGTTTTTTAATTTCATGGCTGCAATCACCATCTGAAGTGATTTTGGAGCCCCCCAAAATAAAGTCTGACACTGTTTCCACTGTTTCACCATCTATTTCCCATGAAGTGATGGGACCAGATGCCATGATCTTCGTTTTCTGAATGTTGAGCTTTAAGCCAACGTTTTCACTCTCCTCTTTCACTTTCATCAAGAGGCTTTTTAGTTCTTCATTTTCTGCCATAAGGGTGGTGTCATCTGCATATCTGAGGTTATTGATATTTCTCCCGGCAATCATGATTCCAGCTTGTGCTTCTTCCAGTCCAGCGTTTCTCATGATATACTCTGCATGTAAGTTAAATAAGCAGGGTGACAATATACAGCCTTGACATACTCCTTTTCCTATTTGGAACCAGTCTGTTGTTCCTTGTCCAGTTCTAACTGTTGCTTCCTGACCCGCATATAGGTTTCTCAAGAGGCAGGTCAGGTGGTCTGGTATTCTCATCTCTTTCAGAATTTTCCACAGTTTATTGTGATCCACACAGTCAAAGGCTTTGGCATAGTCAATAAAGCAGAAATAGATGTTTTTCTGGAATGCTTTTGCTTTTTTGGTGATCCAGCGGATGTTGGCAATTTGATCACTGGTTCCTCTTCCTTTTCTCCAGGCCAGAATATTCGAATAGGTTGCCATGCCCTCCTTTGTTGCCATGCCCTCCTTTGGAGGATCTTCCCATCCCAGGGATTGAACCCAGGTCTCCTGCATTGCAGGCAGATTCTTTACATCTGAGCCACCGGGCATGTCAGGATAATTTGAATGATCTGTTTGGAACCCCTTTGTTAAATGATGAAATCTTAGTAAGGCTGAGTCCCAACAGAGTAAACACAATGCCTTTCAGTCATTTCTCATTGTACACAGCACCTGGGTCTCAGTACCCAAGACCTGAGTGTGGGCCACCAGGAAGGGATCCCAGGAAATAACTACAGAATTTGTTTACCAAAAATGGTAAATAAATAAGAACACATAAAAAAAGATGGTTATTGGGACTTCCCTGATGGTCCAGTGGTTAAGACTCCCGCTTTCAATTCAAGGGTTGCAGGTTTGATCCCTGGTCAGGGAACTAAGATCCTACACATCGTGGGGTGCAGCCAAAATAATAATAATAGAAAGAGAAGACAGTATCAGCCAGACTAAAAGTGATCTTGAACTCAGGTTTCTGACTGATCATGTTTTTACTCTGAGTCATTTCCCTCCCATGTAACCCTCTCCCGCTTAGAAATCTGTACATGTTTACATTCCAGTTTTGAGTCTGGGTAGCAGTAGCTCAGAACATTTCACGGCAAGATGCATTTTTAAAGTTTGATAGCCCTGGGGCTAAATTTCAGAGTTTATTGGCAAGGTCAGCTCACGAAAGGTGACCTCCTGGCTGGGTTCAGCTGGACCTAAAGTCTCCTTTTCTACCCCAGAATGGATGTGAGGAGGTGAGATGTCTGGGGGCAAAGATGGGTTTGTTGAAATGCAGCTGATCCCGACTGGATAAGAAAGAGACTTGAGGCTGGAAAGCAGGTTGATTTGCATCGAGAAGGTCATGACCCTGTGTGCCCCCGAAGGGAAAACTTGGATTTTTGCTAGATGCAGAGGATGTTGCAACTAGGAACTTGGCCTTAAATCTGAAGGCAGATGAAAGGCTGTGACATCTCTGGTGTGGTTTGTTCCTGCAAGAATTTAAAACAAAGGAAGCTGGGAAGCAAACAGTGCTTTCCTTAGGGGGGCCCCACAGCCGGTTGGAACTCACAGGCTTTGTAGCGCCAGATCGCAATCCCGTCCCGGATCCACAGCATCTCAGCAAGTTTGATGGGGGCTGCCTGTGCTCCACTTCCTCCCTCCAGGTAGTTCCCTGTAACCATTGCTCAGCTTTGGAGTACATTAGTAGATTCACTGTTTAACAGAAAGAAACCCTCTCAGTCTAAGCCATGTTTCAGTGGAAACAGAATTCCTTAAAATGGGACACATACGTGCGCGCACACCATTTCCCTCTATTTGGGACAGGAACCAATTTTATTTAGAAGGAAAATAAATCCAGGGAATGGCCACAATGTAGATGAGCTGCTGGTCCAGACAGGGTTCCAGGGGCTTCTAGAGTCCTGTTGCCCCACCAAGCCCCCAGGAACAGATAGCAGAACAGGGCATCCCCATCCTTTCTCATCTGCCCCAGTTTGGAGTCTCAGGAGAGCCAAGAGCATTTGGAGAACCTAGCGATGTTCAGAGCCCTGGAGGCACAGGTCTTCCCTTACTTTATGACCTCTCAGGGCCAACTTAGCAGGAGGCCTTAATAAACAGTAACACTAGGATGCGGCAGCCAGCGAGCCCTGTGCTTGGCCCAGTAATTTAAAGAACAGAAACGGATTCATGCACCTATGAGAAAGGCTCAGAGGCTGTCAGATGTGGCTGAGGTGTTGCGGTCCTCTGTTGCTTGGTGATGACATGACTGGCCCACAACTTGGGGAGCAGTGAACAGCTTTGCCAAAAGCCAGAAGCAAGTCTGTGAGAGAGCAGAGGTGTCTGTAGCTTTTCCGGGTTTTTCTACATCTGATTTCCGCAGATTTCTTGTAGGGTGGCAAGATAGGGTGAGGCTCATGACATACTCTTTCAGGTGCAAACTTGAAGGGGATGCCATGAAGTTAAATAAAAGGGAATGCGATGTTTTTTAAAAATGAAAATCAGTGCAGAAGTATCATAATCAACTAAATACCAACATTTCTGATAAAGACAGGATCTGACTCTGCTTGGTTCTCTTTTGGGGATAGAGCCTGTGTCTCTAGAGGGACTTAAGTTTTCTTAGTTTGAGGTAAGCAATCAAGTGATCAGAGTGACCACAACAATGCAAAAAATTAGATTAGGAAGGAAATGGGTGTCTTTATTTTTGTTGCCATGGCAAGTATGTCTTCATTCAGTAAGGTTTTTCCATCCTAAAGATGAAATCTTCTGAAAGTTAGTGAGGGTGTCTTCTCTTCTTTCTGAGGGTTGTTTAAAGGGATGTGTGATGGCGTCTGAACTTTTTTTTTTTAATCCCCCTACACATACCCCCATCCTTAAAAAAATACCTGGTCCTTATTTTACTCCTTCTGTTTCCACTGCTGGTAACTATTTTGAGCCACATCTGTCTGCAGCTTTGCATAAAGTTATAATGAGCCTGTGCCAGACAGACGTGGATTGCTCATGCCTACATTTGACCTGGAATGTGTTAGGGTCACTGGGGGTTGGGGAGGGAAACTCTAACCTAACTCACATGGACGCATTTGGGTTGTAGCAGACAGGGGGGAAACCGGCTAACCTGTCGGATTCCCTAAATGGCTTCAGTTGCAAATATTGCAGGCATTTGTTGCCCTAACTTCTTGGTTATTTTTTGAGCTGTCAGTCTTGGAAATTCCACCCCACACACAACACACGCAGAAGGATGTTTCTGTTACTCTCTGTTGCTTTGACCACTTGTGCTTCCTCTAAATAGACTTCATTCAGAGCCCATGTGCCTGTGTGAGGGGAGGAGGCTACTGTGTTCAGGGACCTGATGGCACGATTCAATCTTTGGCTTTGGGGTTATTTCTAAGCTCAGTTATATGGCGGTAGGATGTGGAAGAGCCCTACTCTTTGGATGAAGCTTTCTGAAAACAATTGGTAAGATCCTGGGACTCTCTCCACTTAGGGGTGGGTAAAGACCCCACATTTCATTGTGGTTTCATTGCTGGAGAGAAGCCCTACGCTAGCATATGTGCTATTCGGAGATGCTCAGGTGTAACAGTGAGGGCATTTGGGAATCTCTCCATGGAATTTGGAGTTGGACGGAGTCTCCAAAGGTCCAGCCCTTTCATTTCTCAGCCCTGGAAAGAAACCACTCAGCCAGGGCCTCTCTGGGAGCTAGTCTTCAGTTTGGACCAATATCCTAGGTCTGTCAGCCTAGAGAGGCCCCTGGTTTTGTCTTTGAGATTCATCCTTCCAGGCAGCCTGTTTTTTCCTCATGTGTCTGCAGAAGTTGCTATCAAGATGTGGTTTTTCCATTTTAAGTGATCTAGAGACCATATTCCCTCTAGGACAATGATAGTAGAAATCCAATACATCAGCTAAGAATTCTAAGCATTTGGGAGATTGGGTTTGGATGAGAAGTAACGGCCAATTAAGACCTCCTTCCTTCTCTCCTTCCCTGATAGCTTCCCTGATACCTTAGTTGGTAAAGAATCCACCAGCAATGCAGGAGAAAGTGAAAGTGAAGTCGCTCAATCATGTCTGACTCTTTGAGACCCCATGGACTGTAGCCTACCAGATTCCTCCATCCATGGGATTTTCCAGGCAAGAGTACTGGAGTGGGTTGCCATTTCCTTCTCCAGGGGATCTTCCCAACCCAGGGATCGAACCTGGGTCTCCCACATTGCAGGCAGATGCTTTACCCTCTGAGCCACCAGGGAAGTCCTGTTCAATTCCTGGGTCGGGAAGACACCCTGGAGAAGGGATAGGCTATGCACTCCAGTATTCTTGGGCTTCCCTTGTGGCTCAGCTGGTAAAAAATCTGCCTGTAATGTGGGAGACCTGGGTTCAGTCCCTGGTTTGGGAAGATCCCCTAGAGAAGAGAAAGTCTACCCACTCCAGTATTCTGGCCTGGAGAATTCCATGGACTGTTTAGTCCGTGGAGTCGCAAAGAGTCGGACACAACTGAGCAATTTTCACTTCACTTTCCCTCCCTCCTTTCTTCACATAGCAGACCCTTGTTATTGAGATTAGTATTATTATCGGAGAAGGCAATGGCACCCCACTCCAGTGCTCTTGCCTAGAAAATCTCATGGATGGAGGAGCCTGATGCACTGTAGTCCATGGGGTCGCTAAGAGTTGGACACGACTGAGCAACTCCACTTTCACTTTTCACTTTCATGCATTGGAGAAGGAAATGGCCACCCACTCCAGTGTTCTTGCCTGGAGAATCCCAGGGATGGGGGAGCCTGGTGGGCTGCCGTCTATGGGGTCGCACAGAGTCGGACACGACTGAAGCAACTTAGCAGCAGCAGCAGCAGTATTATTATGCACCTGCTCCGAGCCAGGCACTGCCTGGGCTTCCCTGGATGCTGAGGTGGACAGGCAGAGGTCAGCTGTTACCTACCCCAGGGGACAGGAAGGAAGCCACACCTGCAGCCCAGGTGAGGAAACACCCCTTCTTCTTGGGTCCGACTGATGGGGGTCAATGTTTTCTTTGAAAATACATGTAATTCTGGTAAAATTCCCCCCAAACCAAGTCCTGGGTAAACTCATAAGTTGTGGTTTGCTTTCTTTGAGCGGGGGGTGGGGGGGGATATCTTTTTTTAAAAAGTTAACTACCAACTCACAGCACATTGCTCACTCTTTTGATATTCTAAATATTCTGGTCATTGGCTATTTCTGAGGCTGCAGGAGGACTTCCTCCTTTGGTGGCTGGTGGAGGAACAGTCTGCCTTGGGGGCCTCCCACTTAGAGATGCAGCAATTTTCTGCAGAAGCAAAGCTGTAGATTGCCAGTTCCCTTTATGTTGTTTGTTTTGGGAAGTTCATGGAAGTTCATGTCGTGTTCTTTAGAACCAGAAAGCTTGTGTTTCTGCTTGTACAATGAGGTCACTAAGGAGATGCATTTCCTGGTTATTTTCTTTCCTAGAGGTTGGAAGGGCACCCAGTGGTTGTCTGGCATGAGGCCTGTCCCAAGCCAACTTTCACAGGCATTTGATGAGTGGACAAGGAGTAAATTCACTGTAGGATAAGCCTCTTGAGGTGGTTAGCCAAGTATCTCTGAGCATCATGAGGTTGTATGCTTGCTCCCACCTGCCCAAAGGACAGTGTGATCCAAACCAAACATTTCACAGTGGGCACACCTGGGAAGAAAGCTAGCTTTGTTTGTCCTGACTTGGAACACATTCTTTTGTATTTTGTTGCAATGAAGAAAATCTCTACTTGTCCTTGGCAGCTGCAGAGACTCCTGGTCTTTCTATGGAACCCAAGAGATCATGGTTGCATCCGTCTTGAGTGAGTTCCAGGGTCAGCTTGAGGTCACTGGTTGCAAGCAACAGAAACTTAAATGTAGCTCACACAGCATAGGAGGCAGGACCAAGCTTAGAAAGAGAGAGAAACCAGGACAGGACTGCGGGTCCCAGGGCACAAACAGACAAGGCAGGATGGTTAGTAGCAGCTCCAGACTATTTTCTTTTTTAAAAAATTTTGGTTGCACTATGTGGCATGAGGGATCTTAGTTCCCAGACCAGGGATCGAACCTGTGTCCCCTACAGGGGAAGCTCAGAGTCCCAACTGCTGGACCATCAGGGAATTCCCATCCAAACTATTTTCCGACCTCGAATTGGTTTTCTCAGGTGTCTTGGGAAGGAGAGGGTGCCATGAGCCAGCTTGGGTCACCTGATGAGTCTTAAGGTGTGGGAAGGTGAGATACAGTGATTGACAGTCTCATCAAGACCTCACACAGGGAAAGAGGGACCATTCCCCAGGGGAAAGACAAGAGATTTGATTCCAGGAGATGAAAACAGCCAGCATTGAACTCAGGCTCTAGAGAATCCTGGGCTTTTAAGTTTTTTAAGGCGGGTATTTCTGTGTCTGAGCTATTGTTTCCTCCTTGTCTCTATGTCTTTGTGCAAAGTGGAAGTGGGGAGGGGGCAGTCCACTAGATGTTTCTTGAGGTGAATGGATGCTTTTACAGGCCTTTGAATATTCAGTCACTTTCTGTAGTTACTTCATTCTGTCTCATTCTTCTAACATAATTCTTAGTTCACACTTTTTTCTGATTAAGTTTTACAAAGACAGTCAATGAAGTTGATCCACATTTTCTTCCCTGCCCAATAAAATCTGAAATTGAGCCTTAGTTAGAAAGCCTGTTGGAGTCTAGAAGTTGATTCTCCGGGGAGTTGTGAGGGGCAGTATCTAATGACCGCTGGTGCCTGGCAGCTGGGGGGGCCCTGCCGTCTGCCTGCCACTGGCAAACAGTTGTTCCTCTTCGTTTCAGCTGCAGGACCGGTCAGCAGCATCGTGCCTCCTGTACGATGTGTCCCAAAGATAGTCCTGATCTTGCTCTTCCATTTCAGAAGGAAAATGTGAAGCGGAGGAGACAGCATCATCTTGATGTCTGAGTGTGAAGTGAAAATGTTCTGTTTGTTGGGAAGACACTCACCAGAACCTGGGCTTTTTAAAACTGAAAATGACAACAGTTTGGAAAAATAGTAGCTGGTGCTAATTTTGTCACCATGTCACATGATCTGTCTGGCTTTGCTTTATGGAACAAGCCACTAGAACAGGGATTGTACCCTGAGATACCCATGAAGGCCAGACAGGTAAGAAAAGCAAGCAGAGAAGGACAGGCGTAGGGACTGGGGCCAAATAAGAGTGTTTGAGCCAGGCTTTGATGGTACCACTCAGCTTCAGACAGCTGCTGCTATGTTGGAGTGTGGGACTGGAGTGAGTATAACTGAGAGAAGATGGAAATTGGGATATTTGTGTGAAATTTTCAAGTTAACAAAAACAAAAACACCACCCTCTTGTGATTGGATGAAGCCTACAGAAATGCCAATTTTCTAACCTCTGTACTAGATTAAACTGTGTGTGTACGGGGCCATGGGCCCATCATGAATCATCAGAAGTCTAGTCCAGGCCCGTACATTGGAAACCACTCTGCAAATATTTGTTGAGTGCTATTCAGTTCAGGGTGGGTAGGTGGGGTTATGAAAACTGGGCTTTCTAGGACAATTCGATCATCTTTGCTGAGAATTTAGAGTCTGGCTGGGTGATGATGCAGATGGAGAATGAATACAGGAGATTTGAAAGTTTAGTATTTACTAACGTTTATGTATGACAGCCGGGAGAAAATGGGAACTAAGGAACACTGTGATAAGTATGATCTTGGCATCACCATCACTGATCAAATAATGAATGTTCTGAGTATAAGCTGAGGACAATTTAATATACAAAGACACACAACACTAGACATTGTCAATATGATTGTTTTGGGGTGTTTTCTTTTGTCTAAGAGCATTTGTACTGATCTTACCTGCTTCTCTTTTGTATGGAGCTCTGTGTTACAACTGGAACATTAGCAGGTTGAAATGCTGCCTACTTTTACAAAGAACTTTGTTCTTTAAGCCCCACTGTAGAACAGGAGGCTAAACCACAGGTCAGACGGTGTGCTGGTCAAAGTTCTCAGCCAATTTAACTTCATTTTCAGGGTTCCTTCATTAGTTCCTCCCAATTCACCATTCAAGAGACTTTCGTTTCTTTATCATTCAAGAAATGACAAGTGTACCAAGGCAATAACTAAAACATGAGTGCTTATTGGGCAGACAGTGTAGAGAGATGGCCCAGCCAAAGGAAGCCTGACAAAGAATGGCACTGCTCTGTCAGGTGGCATTCTGGTTCCTTCTTACTTGTCTTTCTTCCTTAGTCACACATCTTAAATGCAGGGCTGGTAGATAGGGTTTTTTATGCCTGGTACAACTCGCTTGAATTCCCAGACCAAAAATGCAACAGCAGAAGCCACATCCATTCACTGCTAGGAGCTCTTTGCTAAGTACTTTTCA
Source organism: Ovis aries (assembly GCF_016772045.2). NCBI lineage: Eukaryota > Metazoa > Chordata > Mammalia > Artiodactyla > Bovidae > Ovis > Ovis aries. The sequence goes on along the minus strand of NC_056066.1, from coordinate 56,770,136 downwards.
TGCAGTGCAGTGTATCCTTCAGTCCAGCGACTTTTGTAAATCAGGAAACTGGAACAGGTGGTGTGATCATCATGTAAGTGCTATACAGCATAATAATGGGATCACCAGGTAACCTTTCTCTGTGCTCTGTGTACCTTGTACATACCTGTGCATATAGGCTTATAGGGTTTCTTTATCCTGTACTGTTTTCACACACCAGTAGTGTGTGAATGCCCGAAGGCCTTTCTGCATCCTCATCACACTTGGCATAATACCAGGGAGATACAGGCAGACCTTGGAAATACTGCACATGTGGTTCCAGGCTACCTCAACAAAGTGAAAAAGCAAGTCACACGAATTTTTTGGTTTCTTAACACTTATGAAACTTTTGTTTATGTTATACTGCCATATATTAGGTATGCAATAGCATATCTAAGGAGAAGGCAATGGCACCCCACTCCAGTACCCTTGCCTGAAAAATCTCATGGACAGAGGAGCCTGGTAGGCTGCAGTCCATGGGGTCGCTAAGAGTCAGGCACGACTGAGCGACTTCACTTTCACTTTTCATTTTCATGCATTGGAGAAGGAAATGGCAACCCCACTCCAGTATTCTTGCCTGGAGAACCCCAGGGACAGAGGAGCCTAGTGGGCTGCTGTCTATGGGGTCGCAGAGAGTCAGACACAACCGAAGTGACTTAGCAGCAGTAGCAGCAGCAGCGTATCTAAAAAATATACAGCCCTTAAAACTGCTTTATTGCTAAAAATTCCAATCATCATCTAATGCATGTGGCCACAAAACTTCAATTTGTAAAATTCATATTATCTGTGAAGTGCAGTAAAATAAGGTATTTCCAGATATAGTGGATGCTTGGCAAATGTTGGAATTTTGTGGTTGTTGAACATTGTAGGTTGGAGAGAATCCAGTCTTACTGGTCTAGTTTATCTCACGCTCAACAGCCAGTTACTTAATTAATAGTCTTCATGTTTTCAGCCTTGTGCTGGGTCCACAGCAGGTGCAAAAGACGGAGCCCTGTCTTCTACTCTCTTGGAGCTGGTGTCCACTGTAAGAGCTGGACAAGAAAGACCCCTGCCCTGGTTTTGTGGGGTAGAGGGCATCTCTGACCCTCCTCTGGCCCTATCTCCTACCCACTGCAAGGAGTCTATGGGACTGAAAGCCATATGCTCCTTCTTCTAGGCCATACACCGAGTATTTATGATTCTGGAATCGCCCCCTCCTCAGGTGTCTCTGAGCCCACTTCAGGGTCTGACATCTATGGACAGAACAGGGCTTAGGGCACATCTACCAAGGCCTACAGGGCAGCCAAGGCGCAGCTGCTTGCAGCTGGGGGGTGGGGATGGGTGGAGCTTGGGGTGCACTTGTGAGCAAGCAGGATGGGAAGCTGAAGTGCCGAGTCTCCCAGTGCTGCCATGTTGCAACACAGAACTCCAAGGAGCCTCAGAATCCTAAAATCAAGTTCTAATTTCCAAGGTATTCTGAAGCCAAACTCTTATTTAAGCGCTTGAAGTGAAGTGAAGTGAAGTCGCTAAGTCGTGTCCGACTCTTTGCGACCCCATGGACTGTAGCCTACCAGGCTCCTCCATCCATGGGATTTTCCAGGCAATAGTACTGGAGGGGGTTGCCATTTCCTTCTCCAGGGGATCTTCCCGACCCAGGGATCAAACCCGGGTCTCCCGCATTGTAGACAGATGTTTTACCATCTGAGCCACTAAGCGCTTATCAGATTTTAAAAACCTTTAAATTTTCAACCTATTGGAAGTGGGCCTTCGTTGGAGCTGGAATTGTTATTGTGGGAAGGAGGGGAGCAGAGGGTAGGCCTTCGGTGGGCAGGACTATATCCTAAGTCCTCTGGTTCTCAGCTTGCATCACCTGCTACTGGCTCCCAGGTCAGCCAGCAGAGTGCACACCTAGAACACCCAGGCTTGGAGCAGGGTTTTCTCCCTCCATGAACATTCCTGGAAAGTTTCAAGGGCTTATTTGCATACTAGCTCCTCCCACTAGGCTGCTGGGAAAGTGCTTAGCAGTTCTGTTAAAGAATACCAGGTCGCCCTGTTTCCTCACTTAAAACACTTTTTGTGAAGTTGAGTGGCTCTGAGCACACAAATTCCTAATCAGCTGACAGCAACTTCAAAATTGCAGGTCTTGCTGTTGGTGGAAAAATGGGAGCCGTGGTTGTTAATCCTTGTGTGTAATTTTCACCAAGGAATGGGGGCCTGGGTTTAATGTCAACACCTAGAGACTTAATGTGGCCCTATTACTGGAAATCTATACCTTTAGCCAAATCCTGCCTCCCTACAATGTCGGTATTGTCTTTATCCCACCCCCACCATTTCCTATTCCTGAGAAAAGATGAGGTTTTAGCAAAGATTCCACTCAGAACAGGGCCTTCCCAGGCAGCTCAGGGGTAAAGAATCTGCCTGCCAGCGCAGGAGACACAGGAGACTAGGGTTCAATTCCTGGGTCGGGAAGATCCTCTGGAGAAGGAAATGGCAGCCCACTACAGTATTCTTGCCTAGAGAATCCCATGGACAGAGGAGCCTGGTGGGCTACAGTCCATGGGGTCACAAAGAGTCAGACACAATTGAGTGATTGAAAACACATGCACAGCTAAGAATGGGAAGGGCCCCTGCTTGCTTTCTCCATCCTGTGAGCACAGACTGCTCCGTACTGGGGCTGCCTGGATCCAGGAACCATTTCATAACTAACTCGGGTAGGAGCGAGTGGGGAGAGGGGAAGAGAAAGAGGGTGGGGGTGGTTATGTTCTCAGCTCCAGTCTCCAGTCCAGCAGGGAGCAGGTTTCTCCCAAGCATCAGGTCAGGATGAGGCACCCCCCCACTTTGTCCTCACCACCCCCAAAAGGCACCATGGCATGTGTTTTAAATTAAAGGAAATTCAATTTGATGTTATTTTGAAAGCACACAGAGGATGTCAGAACCCCCTTTGAGGTGGCTGATTGGTGATACTTCATGGGGCTCCCAGAAACCAAGGTGGTTAATCTTGGGGACTGGAAGGAAAGCCAGAATTTATTGGAAAAGTAACTTTTGGCCACGTGTGTTTCCTCTAGCTATTATTAATCTGCCCCCAATCCTATTCAGTAGTGCTAATGAATTAAGCAGCTGCTTTTAACTTTTTCCCACTGAATTGCTTGGTAGTGTCCTCCCATCCCTGGAGAGCACTGGTTTGGATGGACATGAGCATAAGAAACAGATTAAACATTTATTGTTTCAAGTGACACCACCACCCTCATGCCAGCTCCAACCATAAAATGAAATGGGTAAATAGTTTCAGGCATTTATTTCTTCATAAGAAGACTTTTCCCAAGGCCGTTTCTGTCTTCAGCTATATATCTCTCAGGGCACAGAGGCTTCCATGTCTGTGTCTTTAAGGAAGTCTTGTTCCAAGGCCACAATGTGTTTCAATGGCCATAACTGAATTTGTATTCCAGTTAGCACAGACTACAAATTTGATGTATGCACAGAAGAAATTTGGTGGCTGGCGGGGCAGGAACAAACCAGGCCTTGGGCTGCGGGGTAGGAAGGCATCTTATTGGTATGGATGACCAGGCTCAGGTGCTGCTGGCTGAAGGATGAAGACTGGGATCAGCATTTGGGCCAGTGGGAATGTCCATGTCAAGGGTTTGGATGCAGGAAGGGGAAATCAGAACTGCCCTGCAAGGATCCAGGACGGGAGGTATGCTTGCTGAGGTTAGGTCTTGAAAAGACGGAAAATGCACACACGCACACACCTGGCATTGCTGGCTCCCGCCCAGACAGGGCTGGCTGCTGGGAGGGTGCAAACAGGCCATCCTCCATCCTCCACCAGGACTTCCCATCTTTCCAACCCTGAGGCTCCAGCGTACTGCCTGGGGCTTAGGGGGGAGCAGGGGGCAGGGAGTGGGGGTAACAGGGTGAAGGGTTCACTCTAGAACCTTTCCAAGGCTCAAAGTGTGGGGAGGGTGTGGACACCAGATCCTGGGACGTGGCTGCATGGCCTGCCTCACCCACCTTGCGTCCACCATCTTCCACCCCTTTGCCAACTCCACACCTGCTGGCGTCCAAGAGCAGAGAGACCCAGGCGGCTCGCCCAGAAGTGGCCCTGACGTTGCTCTTTTCTTTGCAGACGGACTGTGCCCTATGGACTGTCCAGCTACAGAGGCAGCGGAAGCAGGGGCAGGAGGTCGGCTGGGCAGTTCCCGCAGAGCCCACAGCCGGTGAAGGGGACACTGCGCTGTGCCTGCACGGAGAGCGATGATGACGCCTGCTTGCAGTTCTGCACCTGGTCCCTGGCTGCCCGCGGGTATGACCCCCTCCCTGGCTTTCCGCACTTCCAGAGATCCTTGCCCTAGGCAGTGTGGGTACAGGAGGGCTCGGCTTATCCTGAGGGATACCATCTGATGCGTGGTGAGGGTGGGGACTGCGCAGAGGGGAAGAGGAGCCCTGGCTCCTGGAGGGCCGTGGGCATGGTATCCCATCCCCTCACTGCCTGTCAGAGCAGAGACTATTAAATGGCCGTGGCCTTATCTGGTCTCCAGAGGTATTTCTTCTGGATTGCATAGCAATTCGCCAAAATCTGAGTAAGTTGGTAACTCTTAAAAATTGAAGAATACCACCACCACTCCCACAAATGCACATTTTTAGCTTCTTCAAAAGTAACAAATGGGAGCATCTGGTCTCACCAGCCCACATGCCCGCGTGGCCAGATAGGCTGGTACCGAGTGAAGGCCATGAGTGAGATGTGCAATGTCCGTTCACCTGCGTTACTCATCGTCTTACTTTGTGGCTCCCTCCCCGGTCCCTGAGTTGGAGACCCTGTAGTCTCCTACAAGCATCTGGAGAAGCTTGTGAGTCAGTGTGGACTCAGATAAATCAGCAGGCCCTAGGTCTGCTTTGTGGTGGCCATTTAAGTTGGGTTTTACCTAATAGCCATTCCTATTAATGCTCCTCGCTCCTGTTTTTCATTAATTTGGACCAAGACCCTGCCAGTCAGAGCTACCTTGCTGAGCCTCTTCTGAGAGCCGTCGCTGGTGGGATGGCACCTCCAGGTGCTTCCTGGGCAAGTAAGCGCCAGCAAAGGGGCTCTCTATGCGGCAACCCACCCCAACCAGGGACCCAGGGCCTGCTGTCTGGAACCACCAGCACAACCACATTTTTCTTCTTGGCTCCTTAATGTCCAGTGGGTAACTGAGGAGTGTGGGTGGAGGCTGGATTTTAGTGGGACTCCACCCCCGCGTGCTCAGCCTTCGGAAACTATATCTGAGAGGCGGTCCTGGGGGACCATGCTTATACTGGTGGAAAGACAAGCCTTACTGGATGCTGAAAAACCAGCCACATGGAAATGCAGGTTGATTCATTTGAACTGGCTCTCTCCCCACAGGAATTCAAGGTCGGCACAAACACCTGACAAAGAAGTGGAAAAGCACACTGGTGGTGCCCTGGGGGGTGTGCGTCCGAGGAGGTGAAGTTGCTTTCTGAGTTGCTGCCCCTTGGGCGGCATGGAGGACATGCGGGGCGCATTTGGTCTGTGCAGGTGGCTAGCAGGAACCCCACTGCATGTGGGGGGTTGCTTTGTCCCCTGGGGTCAGAGCAGCCAAAATTGTGGACAGCCTGCCCCCTGTCTTAGGAGCTGACCCCTGCATTCCCTATAGCTTTTGAGCAGTGATGTCCAGCCCTGGATTTCACCAGGTCTGGATAAAGCTCACCAACCACTGCTTCTTGGAACCCCTGCAGGCTCATCTGCTAGAGCCCATGTTGTGCTTCTACTCCCATAGCAAAATATGATCTTTAGAAAAAGAATCATTTCTTCTTTTCAGCAGCTGATTCTGGACAGAGATGAATTATAGCAGCTGGGCGCCAGGTTCTCCAAGTCCTCCAGTTCATAAGTTTTTTTAACCCGTTTGTGGTTTTTGTATGATCCTGTGGGCTTCCAGCAGTCCAACTGGGTTTATTTGTCATTCTATCAATCAGAAACTGTTATTAATGAGTTGTCTACACATCTGCAATGGGATGGTAATTTATGTTCATAGCAGTGGCCTGAAGGGGGTTTGGGTTCCTACATGGTCTGATCAAGGAAGGGTTAAACCCTTCTGGATATATACAAGACATTCCAAATTGGTGGCAGATCGCTTCGAGTCATCTGGAGAGGACTCTGTCAGCATCCACAATAAAAACGCAGAGGAGCGACAGAGGCAGACCCTGGAGAGGATGAGTTAGGCCCCCACCAGTCCCCGCTTTGCCTCTTCTTCCTTACCCCAAACCCAAACCACTCTCAGTGAGGGAGTAGTGTGATTAAACCATCCACCTATCATGTCGTTTACTCAATTCAGCAAGGATTCATTGAGCACCTGTGATGTACAGGGCACCATCCTAAATGCTGGGGACACTACCGAGAATACGGCAAAAGTTCAGCCTTCCTGGCACTTAAATAGTGGGAGAAGCAGATCGCAAACCAGTACATAAAATGTAAAGCAGGGCATGTGAAGGAGAGCAGGAAGCAGGCTGGGGGTAGGGAGTTTTGGGGGTGGTTGCAGGTTGGGTGGTCTCACTGGCCACGTGACAGTGGCATAATGACCTAGAGGAAGTGGGACGGGGTGAGCCAGAGTGATGAGGAAGGGAAGAGGGTGTCAGACAGGGCAGGGTAAGTGCATAGGCCCTGCAGTAGGAACGTGCTGTGCTGGGCGCGTTCTGGGAAGCCAGGGGAGGCCAGTGCTGTTGTCATTATCCTGTGTTGATGTTCAGGAGGTGAGGACATTGGCACAGATGTTCCACCCGGGCCTGGAAAGGATCTGCTTCTAGGCTTTACAATGTTGCATGTCAAGCTCCTGTAAGAAGCTTTACTTGGAAAGGAAAAGTCTTTCCTTATAAGCATGGTCCCGACTTTCTTGCAAGACTGGAGTTAGCCATCCCTAGATTGACATTTTCAGAGTGGAACTTGCTCCCGTCCTGAGCTTGTGATCCTCAAAGATGGGACTAGGCTGCAAGAGGAGAGCTCCTAAGGCTCTGTTGACAGCGATGACTGTGTGTACACCTTCAGGCAAATGGGAGGCTCTGAAATTGCCAAGAAGCTCTGCCAAAACAAGGAATAGGCTGAAGAGGGATGGGGTGGCTCCCTTTCAGGTAGTAGAGAGGTTGGCTTTTGTTATAGGCTTCTTTCTTCTCTTTTGCATATCCCTCCCGCCTTTTCTGAGGTAGGCTGAAGTCAAGGCCAGACAAAGCAAGTAGGCTTTAGACCTCCATCAAAGTGGACGTCCCCGCCCCGCAGTCTGCTTGCCCCTCCACTGGCCCTTCGGGAGCTCCCTGGGGAGAAGGGCCTGCAGCAGGAAGGCCTCAGTTACGGCTCCTCCTTGGCTCACATTTCCACCTCTTTGAGGACAAGAAACGAGTTTTGCCTGGGAGAGAAAACCCACTCAAAGGGTCCTCACTTAACAATACAGCCCTTTCCCAAGAATGCCCCATCCAAAGACCCCAGCTTCCCTAATGGGTAAAACGATCCCAGCTGTGCCTCAGGGCCCGCAGCCCAAGGCTCGGGTTTCACTCAGGAAATTGTTTTTGGAGAGGTATGGCACGTCGCAAAGCCACTTCTCTCTGGGAGTGAGTGGACCCCAAGCTAACTCTTTGCAAATGTAAACCCATGTCCATCTGGGAACAGATGCAGGCTCCGTCGGAGCATGTCGACGTCCAACCCATCACAGGGGGCAGGCACCAGGGGTGGGTCAGCAGATCACAGCTCTACAGGAGCTGATGAGTTTGAAGCTTATGGGATTTAGACAGACATTTTCAGCTGTGCTTGGTACCCACTAAAAGAATACATCTAAAAAAGAAAAGGAAAGGAAGAAAGAAAGGATTCTTGATGTTTGTGATAAGGAAATGAATACCCTCAGGTGTTGGACCCCAGGCCCTGTGGCAGAGGGACTTCTGTGCCCTTTGCCAACAGGCACACAGATGAACCATAGACCTGGTTCCCTGGAAGCCACTGTGAAGGCAGCCCCAGCGCGAGGCTATTAGGGTGATATTTGTTTTCAGGAAGAAATGTGGATCTTTGGGGAATGGCTTCAAAATAAGCCGCAGACACAAGCGCTTTGTAAATTATGTAAATTTCTATTTATCTATATAATTGGCAACAACTGGGAATTGTAATGCCTGACAGTTCGCAATCTCTTTCAGCTGCGCTCTAGTGGCTACGCTGAGATTACTGAGCAGCTGAAGAAGATGGTGTTTTTCAACAGCAGGGATGGGGAGAGGCCGCCCATCCCCTCCCCTTTCCCCTGCCAAGGTGTTGAATGGTGGATGCTGAGGTGTTAGCCTTGACCAAATGCTAAATTCTCAATGAGTATTATAAGGTACGAGTGTGAATATCCATCATAAGGAAATGGAAAGGACTGATGTGCCAGCGAGATGGTATACAGTTTAGAGAAGCAATTATTTATTGTGAAACTGGTCTCTACATCAACTCCTTTCAGTGGATGTGTTTGCAGCAGAATCTCTGTACATAGAGATGTTAAATTCTGTTCTGAATCCCAGCTCATGTTCCTTAGGGCTTGAATTACATTTTTTTTTAAAACGCCTAAGCACTGTTTGGCTCTGTGGCAGGATGGTATCTCGGAAACGCATTCATTGTGCTAACACTCAGAAAATCCTGTAAAATGCAAAATAAAAAAATCTGAAAGTTTGCTCTGATTTGTGGGTTTTTCTGGCTGGTGTGATATGCGTTGTTACACATCTGCTTTCTGTGGGCCCTGGGAGAGGACAGAAAACAGTTCCAGTTCCAGAAGTAGGTTCATCTAAAGTCAATTATGGAGCAAGATGAGCAAGGGGGCTGCTGGAATTGGAAGGAAGGAGCGGATCTGGGGGACTGTCTGAGGAAGGTAAAACATTCAAGGTGGTTGGGAAGAGAGATTTGGGGGAGCAATGGCTCCTTCCCCTGGTGCCACCCTTGTCAGCTTTTAGCGGTGCACACCTTTGTCTGCTGGCCCCACAGGCACAGAGGTATTGAGCAGGATCCCAGGGAGAGGACAGTCGTAGCCAACAGCCAACAGTGGATCTTCACATTTTATTTTGCCTTGCTACTCACGATTCTTGAGAATTAAAAGCCAGAAGTGACCATGTTTGGTTGATCTACTCTATCAATTACAATATTTTTAAGCCTTCAAGACTTAAAAGACAACTGGCGGAGGGGTGCGGGTGGGAGTGCTAGGCTCTTCTCTCTTCCCCTCCTTCTTTCTTTTGAGTCAAGCGTTGGAGACCATCAGGGAATGGAACAAAGACACTTAGCCAGAGAGCCAGGAGAAATCTAGTATTCTGGGATTTGAGCACATCTAACCTGAGAAAGCCCAGGAGCTTCTTGTTTTAATTAGACAAACTTTAGAGAGTTTCGACTTTGATGAACTGATAGAATTGGGCACTGATTTACCCTTCAGGCTGTTCGGCAGCACAGGAGGAGCTGTCAGTGTTCATGGGAAGCACTCCTCCTGGGCTCTGAGACCTTGTAGCTGCTGCAGACCCAGAGAGGAGGAGGAGGGTCAAGGAGTCCCAGGAGCTGGGGGAGAGAGAGTCCCAGTGCTCCCGGGATCTGTGTGGAGGTCTAGAAGGAGAGTCCATGGAGTTGTGTGTGAAATGGGCTACAGGGCTTGCAGGATCCAGTGCAGAACACCCATGCAGGACTCCTTGTGAAACCATAGGTACTCATTAGTTAAATCCATTACACCTGTAACCTGCCTTCACACATCAAGGTCATTTAAATCATTGCTTGTCCTCCAAGGGGCACAGAGCCTAAACAACAAGAAATTTGCATATGTTCCAAGAACTTGGAGTCAGCTGTGTCTAGTTCAAGCTAAGTCGGTTAAGACTGGATGGGAACACCACCCCTCCAACTGGCTATGTGTGAGTGTCTGCCTGGTGACCTTGTGATGTCAGGAAGCTGAAAAGCCCACCTCCACCTGTTAACATGCAGAGGCCTGAAGCTTGGTTACACTGTGCAGGTGACAGTTACTGCACCTTTTTCCAACCAGCTTTCCCCATGCTGCCCTCGCCTAAGACTGCACTTTTTTTTTATCCCATGAAAACCCCAAACCCCTTGCCTCCAGAAAGGGTCGCCTGGGAGTCGGTCTCTCATCTCCTCACCTGGCTGCCATGTGAGTAAACACTTTCTTTGCTGCATCTTTGCATCTTAGCGTTTTGGTTTGTGGGTCGGACACTGGTTCAGCAACACTGAACAAACACAGTTCAAAATTACTGAGAATTTCAAGATGGCGATGGTGGACCCAAACTAGGAGCCCTTCTGAGCATGGGGTCCATCACCTGGCCAGGTTGCAGGCCTGGGAAGTCCAGCATAAGGGGCTTTTCGAGCTGGAGACCTGCCTTTGCTGCCTGCCAAATCCCCACAGGGAACAAACTTTATACTGAGTCTCAGTTTCCTCATTTATAAATGGATGTGATCACTGGCCACCGCTTATCTATCGGCCTTATTAGGAGGCCAAATGGAAAGAAATGATGTACATAGGCAATTATTTTTTTAATCCTAATCTCACACAAGGAAAAAGATAGAGTCTTCAAAGTTTGCCCTGAACTTTAGTCACTCCTATTTTTACTTAAAAGTTTCTTACGGAAGTGTATCTTTGAACGTTCTTCAAAGTAATGGAATTTGACTTATAGAAATTGTCAGGATAGTCAATCATCCCACCCCACCCCCGGAAGACATGTATTCTCTAAAGCCCCAAATCCTTTTATATGAATTCTTAAGTATCTCAAAGCTGAAGCAAATCAAGTTACCTGTTATTCACACCATTATGAATCCACTTGGGTCCTTCTGTCACTGAAGATGTGATTTCTTTTCTCTTCACTGGCAGGAACGCTCAGAATTGTTGAGATCTGAGTGGTATTGAGTGCGGGGAAATTGTAAGAATTAATAACTGCGGGGGGCTGGAATGAATGAATGCAAGCAACTTTCTGCCAGGCGTGTGTCATTAATCCTTGCAGCATTCCAGAATGATGCTCTAAGTGACAAGAGGTGGGCGAGGAACGGAAGAGGCAGAGGGATCAAGAATTCATGACGGGGGAAAGAGCCCCTTGGGACTGGGGAGGTCGTGTATCGAACACAAGCTCATCACCTCCCCTCTCTTCCTTCCTCCCTTCTCCTCTCTCATCTTTGAACAGACCTCCATTATGGAGTATGTCAATTCCTATATATCTATACAACTGGCAAGAACCACCAGGGTCAAGTCTGGTGCCCAGCATCAGCTCCCCTCCAACACCACCTGAGGGAGCTGGCATGGTGAGGGGAGGTATTTTGTACCATCTGCAGAAGCATTAGAACTTTCTCTAGCACACTTCTGTTCATCTCATGTAAGGTATTCACAGCAAAGGCTTTCCATGTCTTCCTCCACGGTAGATTGCATAGTGTGAATGTCCCCTTTGGCTATTGTGGTGTTAGATGTGTATCAGTCTCAGAAAGTGAGAGAAAGCCCACCTGGACACAGAGATAAGCAATAGAGGCACTTCAGAGCTGCTTATAATGTAATATATAATGGGATGAAGAAGTGGGTATTGACTCAGCCTGCAGGTGAGGAAAACTTCCTTGGGGAGGAGATAAGTAAGAGTAAGCCAAGCCAGGCAATGGAGTACAGACACCCCAAGTGATGGGTAGAGCCTCAGCAGAGGTTTGGGGAAGGAAGGTCCATGTGGGGCACTGTGCTGGGGAAAGGCCAGGCAGCTTGGGCTCTTCTAGCACCAGCTGTGCCCTGGGGTGAGGTGAGAGAGAGCAGACGTTGCTGGAAAGAGAGAGATGAGGAATTCGTGGCCATGTCCATGACACAAGGCAGCAAAGCAAACTCCACGGCCCTTGAGCCATCTCAGAGTGCCAGCTCCCTGTCTGAAACATGAGCTTCAAAGGGGACTGAGTTGTCTAGGTCAAGACAGTTCTCTATTTTGCTGTTTTCAGACATGTCTGTGGGCTCCACCTCCTGAGGTGCTCCCTGGCACCATCTCCCAGAAAAGAGGGGTGGCTGTTGAGCACAGCAGTTGCTAAGCTTCTGTCTGCCTGGACCATGAACCTGCCATCCTTCATTTGGGTCTGGCACACATGGCCGGTGCTTATCTAACATGTGTTGGATGAATAAATACACATGTAAATATTGAGTCTTACAGAGCAGGGATCAGCAAAACTTTCCTGAAAAGGACCAGATACTAAATGCCTTTGGCCATCTGGGCCATATAGTGTCTGTTGCAGCTACTCTGCTGTTTTAACTGGAAAACAACCCCTGATAATACGTATGTGAGTGGACGAGAAGGTTTGGCTGTGTTCCAGTAAAGCTTCATTTGCCAAAACAGTCAGTGAGCTGCAGTTTGCCAACCCTTGCACTGGAGTACTCCATGAGGAGTGAATTTTCTATGTTCTTGTCCATCTGAAACGTCTTTATTTTGGAATTTATAGATTATAGTTTGGCTGGGGATAGAATTTTAGGTTGACAGCTGTATTCTCTCAGTTGCTTGAAGATGTTATTTCATTCTCTCCTGGCGTCGGTTATTAATGGTGGAAAATTTCTAAGAGTGCCTTTCTTGTGTACATAATTTGTCTCTCCTCTCTGTTGATTTAGGAATTTTCTCCTTATCCTTGATGGTTTGCAGTTTCAGTAGCAAGGGTCAAGCTGGGGATTTTTTCCCCCCTCCAGTTTGTATCAATTAGTACTTGGTATCTATTTCCAATCTGGGGATCTCTCCCATCCATCTCCTGTTTTTAAAGTTTCTGGAAGGCTTTTTGCTCTGCCCCCAATACTGCTGTTCTGCCATTCTATCTCTCAGGAGTGCCTCTTAATTGAATTTCATTTTTAAGGTATATTTCTTACTGAAGTATAGTTTGATTTACAATGTTGTATAGTTTCAGGTGTATAGTAAAATGATTCAGTCATCCATTATATACACATATCTATATATAACATATATATAGATATATTCTTTTTCAGATTCCTTTCCCTTATAGGTTATTACAAAATACTGAGTATAGTTCCTTGTACTATACAGTAGATCCTTGTTGGCTATCTATTTTATGTATAGTAGTATGTATACATTAATCCGGAACTCCGAATTTATCCCTTCCTTCCCTTTCTCCTTTGGTAACCACAAGTTTTTTTTTCATAGAGCCTGGGAGTCTGTTTCTGCTTTGAATATTAGGTCATTTGTATCATGATTTTTAGATTCCAAATGTAAATGATACTATAAGACAAATATATACTATATTTGTCTTTGTCTGACTGACTTAGTGTGATAATTTCCAGGTCCATCCATGTTGCTGCAAATGGCATTATTTCGTCCTTTTTTATGACTGAATAATACTCCATTGTATGTATGGACCACATCTTTATCCATTCCTCTGTCGATGGACAATTAGGTTGCTTTCATGTCTTGGCTGTTGTAAATAGTGCTGCTATGACCATTGTTGTTGCTGTTGTTCAATTGTTAAGTTGAATCTGATTCTCTGTGACCCCACGGACTGCAGGATGCCAAGCTTCCCTATCCTTCACTGTCTCTGGAGTTTGCTCAAACTCATGTCCACTGAGTCTGTGATGCTATCTAGCCATCTTATCCTCTTTGGCCCCCTTCTCCTCCTGCCCTCAATCTTTCCCAGCATCAGGGCCTTTTCCAATGAGTCAGCTCTTCAAATCAGGTGGTGAAAGTATTAGAGCTTCAGCACCAGTCCTATCAATGAATATTCAGGGTTGATTTCCTTTAGGATTGACGGGTTTGATCTCCTTGCAGTTCAAGGGACTCTCAAGAGTCTTTTCCAGCACCAAAGTTCAAAAGCATTAGTTCTTTGGTGCATGTATTTTCTTGAATTATGATATTCTCAAGAGGGGCTCCCTTTTTTTCCCTTAGATGAAGTCCTTAGCAAGAGGCATGAGAGCATGAAGCCTGGTTCTTGGTGATGCTTTGTCTCTGGCTCTACTTATTGTGATCACTGGTTGGCTGTATTTTACACTTGGATTTTATAAAATAGCATGTTCTTCTCTTAGAAAAATCCCCCCAGTTCCTGAAGCTCATGTAATGGGATACAAGTTCTAATCTGGGCATCTCCTCCAAAGAGGATCCAGTAATTATCAGTTCTTATGGCTTCAAGTCTAAGGGAAAAGAGAGAGCTTTGAGCCCATTGGTCCTATAAAGTCTTGCATCCATTGGGACTGGACCAAATTGGATCATTGGTCTATAGCTGAACCAGTTACTGGGTCAAGAGGATACAATATAAGAATTGGCCTGGGCTCTGATACTCGCTCTGCTCAGGGACCGAAGGAAGTTTAGATGCTCTTCTCAGAAGTTGAGGGAAATGAGATATGGGCAGCTAAATGCATAGGGCTCTATTGCAGGGGGCTATAACCCAAGGGTGTTGATTAAGGCATCATGTCTGCCTTGAATTAAGGGAACTAAGTGCTTGCAAGAGAAACTATGGTTTTCATCAGTTTCCAGCCTGCCCATGTGAAATGCATCTTGACAGGCATATTTAGGAACTTCTTTTTTTATTTTTTAAAATTTATTTATTTTAATTGGAGGCTAATTACTTTACAATATTGTAGTGGTTTTTGCCATACACTGACATGAATCAGCCATGGGTGTACATGTGTTCCCCATCCTATTCAGGGACTTCTTTCCAGGCACATCTAGCATTTCTCATCAGAAGAGACCTGGTGCCATCTTTATTTCTCGCCATGCCCTGTGACCCAAGAAAGAGCCTTAGACTTTAATTGGAGGAAAGAGAAAACTCAAAGGGAAAATATGCCTTCTTTTTAAGAAAAGTATATTAGAGGAGACTGCCTCTCAAACAGCAATGAAATCAATGAGTATGTATGTATGTGTAACCTCTACGGGGTTACCCAAAAAACTATCACCTACAACCATACCCAAGTCATACGCAGGGTCAGAATGTCGAGTTTCAAAAGTCAAACCTTTCGTATTTTAATTACTTGTGTACTCAGTTGCTTGAACCAAAAATCAGGGGAAACATTTTCCTAATAACGAATAGATTTACTTGGGATCAAGGAGTCCTAAATGCAGGTAGAGGTTAGAGATAAGAAAGCAGCAGTATGAATCAGAATTACTCTTGAATCTTCTTCAGAGTTATTTGGTAACAGAGGGACTTCCGACTGGCTCAGGAAGTTTAATTGTGATCCCAGCTTAGAATTGGGATAGGATGAGTTCTAGAGGTTTTTACCTTTTCTCTTGGTCTTCCTTTGTGGCTCAGATGGTAAAGAATCTGCCTGCAGTGGAGGAGACCTGGGTTCGATCCCAGGGTCGGGAAAATCCCCTGGAGAAGGGAATGGCAATCCACTCCAGTATCCTTGCCTGGAGAATTCTATGGACTAGAGGAGCCTGGCAGGCTACAGTTTATGAAGCCGCAAAGAGTCAGACACGACTGAGCAGCTAACAGTTTCACTTTTGACTTGGTTTCTATAAACATTAAGTCAGTATTTCGGGGGGAAAAAGTCAGTTCCTAAGAATGCACTATTTACCAGATACTCTTAAGGTAAAGTGAGTGCAGATCCTTCATGTGGCTGTGAGCCCATATTTCATCTGGCCCTTGTTCATCCACATTGTCATCTTTTTAATTATTTTTAAAATTTAACTATCATTGATGGACAACATACACAGTCTTACTTTCAGGTATATAATTTCAGATCATTTTCCATTACAGGTTATTATAAGATATTGACTATAGGTCCCTGTGCTCTATAGCAAATGCCTGATATTTATCTATTAATATAACAAGCTCATCTTGCCCAGTTACTCCTGATGCTCCAGCCACAAAAGACTCCTTGCAGCTTCCTAAATTCCTCTCCTGCTAGTGACCTTCACTATGCACACCAAGTCCTCATCCACATGGTCCTGTCTCAGGAGGGAGCTACAAAGAGGCACAACTCAGTGATCTGAAAGACTTGAGTCCTTTACTTGAATCTCCCAGATGTGGGGAAGGGAGACTGAGCAGATCGACACCTGTCAGCATCTCCCCGCACACCTGCACCTGCTCTCACCTTCTCTACATCCCCCATGAGCTGAGAGCCTCTCCCCAGGGCCATCCCCCAGAGGGCCCAGACAGCTGGCCTATGAAGGGTTCACCCTTCGGGGCGGGTCGGTCAGGAGCCAGAGGGAGAAGTAAAGTTGAGGGTGCAGGGCTCCTTGTTCATTCATGGGTACTTTGCCCTGCACACACTTCCTTTGTCATTTTGCTTATTGTCGCCTTCATCAGGTAGAGTTGAAGTCTGCTGTGTTCACGGCATAACCACAGCACTCAGACCACCACTTAGTGATCACAGGAAGCACTGTCTGGTCCCTGCCTGGAGGGTGCACCACCATCCAGCAGAAAGCAAGCCAACAGACAGAGCATGATCAGCCTGGGAGCTCGGTGACCTGTAGGATGCTACAGGAGCAAGGACCAAACAGACCTCTTCTCCGGGGCACCTAACAGGTACCTGCCAACCGCGGGGCTCTTCCACTCTCTCACCAAGAGTCCCCACATTCTGGCATGTTAATTGATTCAGATCAGTGCTAATGTCCCCTTAGGGGCAATTAGCCTCTTAAGTTCTCACTTTTTTCATCTGAAAAATGAGGGTGCTTTCCCAGAGCTGTTCATAGGCTTCCACAGGCCTCGGTCACTGTCACTGTCAACAGTCTTGGGTTACTTTGTGCCGACTACTTGAAAGTGCGCCTGCAGCCACACAGGATGACTTTACGGGGGCTGTAAAATTCCCTAAAAGGTTTGTTTTTCTTTGGACAGGTATCTGGAATTAGGTTCAGTGGAGGTGGAAAAGATCACAATGTAAACTCTCATGATTTTCAGCATTTTGGATTTTATTAAGAAGCAATTATTCATTAGGCTTGGGTGTGTTGAATTTGAATTAATTCTCACAGTTACGTGTGGATATGGTAGAGTTGCAGTTACTAGTTGACACAATGCTATGTTTTGAAGGTATGTAATGAAGCATTTATCAATTCTGTTTTGCAAGGTTTGTTTGTATTTTTGAGCCAGTAGATTTCATTTTGTTTTCAGCCCTGAAATGCGGTCCCTTGGAAGTTTTCTCACTCAAAGCCTTGCTCCTATAAGGAAGTGCTTCAGGGTAAAATGGCTCCAGATTGCCATTTGGATTCTTTTTTTCTTTTTCTTTTTGCTACTTGGGTTCTTAATTATTACAGCTCCAAGAACTGCCTACATTCAAATTATCTGTCTTGGGAAATAAAGCAACATGATTCTTGGTTAGCTTCTGTGAACAGTTCAGTTAGCCATTGCTTTGCGACCCCCATGGACTGTAGCCCACCAGGCTTCTCTGTCCATGGAATTTTCCAGGCAGGAATACTGGAATGGGTTGCCATTCCCTTTTCTAGGAGATCTTCCCAACCAAGGGATCAAACCCGGGTCTTCCACATTGCAGGCATATTCTTTACTGTCTGAGCCACCAGGAAAGCCTACTTTGTAGCAGATCATCCTAAAATTTATTGGATTAAAAAATTAGTTATTTGTTATTTTCCCCACAAGTCTGTAAACCATCTGTGTGGTTCTATTGACCAGGCTTGGCTGCTGTCTGCAGGTTGGCTTATAATGTTCCATCAGCTGGTGGCCTGGCTCGGGGCTGGCTGAGCTAGCATGGCCTTGGCTGAGCTGACCTGGCTCCTTTCCATGTGGTCACTTGTCTTTCCATAGGTTGGCCTCCTGCTGGAAGCAGGAGTGTGAGAGAGGGGTGATGCAGGGTATCTGGGGGTGCCTCAGCTCCTGAAAGCAAAGTACAAGGCAGCTTGGATTCAAGGATTCCAGAAACGATCTCTCTTTCTGGATATTAGGGGCTCTAAAATCCTGTTGCAAAGGGCGTGGATATGGAGAGAGGTGGAAAATTGGAGTTACAGTTCTGTATTTATCAGAGATGAACAGCAAATCCCTCATTCATGTTTCATATTTCAACGAAACCTTTAGCTCTGGCAAGAAATGGAACTTCACTATACCCCAATTCTGTCTGTCCCGTATGATGCAATTTATGTTGCCTGGACCTTATGTCAAGTGGCAAAGATGCAAAATGTGCATTTGCCTGCATTGAGTGGCGTGGTGGTCAAGCGTTAATGTTGATTCCGAAGTCTTAGCAGAGGACTTGGGCTCTGGGGTTTGTACCTCTCCTTTTCACTAGCTGTCTGCCTTTGAGCCAATGAATCAATCTTCTGAATTCCGGTTGTTTTCAAGATGGAGTGGCAGTGTTGTCTCCCTCAGAGGGCTGCCATGTGGACTTGGGTGATATATGCTGAGGGCTTGACATGCTCATTAACGTCTTCAATAAATATAACTGTTCTTGCTGTTTTGCAGGCCCCCTCTGGAGCCTAGCACCACGTCTGTGCCTGAGGAGGTCTGCTGAATGAATGAGCAAATGATTTGAGACCTGCTCCTCAAGAGCGGAGCAATGGAGTGCAGGCCAGGAAAAGAAGGCAAGGACGGTTGGCCAGGCTCCGGGGGTCTCTTGAGGAACGACACAGAGCCCTGGCACCCTGTTGCGTGTTGAATGTCTGGGCTGCTACAAAGCTAATGGGTGAATAACCCGAGGCTTCTAAGGATGGGAAAAGGACTTTTTCTGAGAAATCTGAGATGATGCTTATCTCTTGTTGTTGTTCAGTCGCTCAGTCATATCTGACTCTTTATGACCCCATGGACTTCAGCGCACCAGGCTTCCCTGTCCTTCACCATCTCCCAGAGTTTGTTTAAATTCACATCCATTGAATCAATGATGCCATCCAACCTTTGTTACCCCGTTCTCCTCCTGCCCACCATCTTTCCCAGCAACAGGGTCTTTTCCAACGAGTCAGCTCTTCTTTTCTCTGATAGAATGAAAAACCACGGTGATAAAAAGGGTAACCTACCACTGGAGAGGTTCCAAGCTCTTTCTGAACCAGGCACGGATGAAGGTCTGGGCAGAAGCCTGTCTTCTGATGGACAGCCCTTGCTGAAAAACAGATGGGGCCTCACTGCTACAGGAGGAGGCGGAGGGGGTGGGGCCTTGGTGGGAGAGGATTAAAATGTTCTTGGGGTCAGGAATGGGCAGGGAATGGCACTGGTTACATCCGAAATGGGACACTCGGACCCTTTTGGCTCACGAGAAAGCTTCTGGGCCGGGGTGTTCCTGAACCCAGATGCTGGGAAAATCCTCAGAAAACTTTGGGACTTGGCTCCCTGCAGCTGGGCGGCAGCTGTGCGCCTGGAATTGGAGCCAACCACAAGCGGTGCCCACCTGCTCTGGTTCTCACATTTACCCCAACCTCGCTGGGGAGGAGTGGCCCACCATCTCCCACTGGGGAGTTGTGGGGGAATACGGAGGAAGCTGGAAAACAACTGTATGTTGAAAGGATTAGGGAGATGGATGTTCAGCCTGCAAGCCTCCCAGAGCCTCAGGGTTAATTAGTAATAAGGTCCGGAACAGGAGAATTTGCACTATTTCGAACTCAGGTTTAAATTAAATCATCTCCTGACGTCAGATTTTCTGCACCTGGAGAATTGTGTGGCCCACACTGGGTAATGCGGGCTCCATAAATTTCGAGTTTGTAATTGTTCTAGCAGGGAACAGATTGGATTTTCCAATTATCTGTGAAAAAGCAAATAAAGAGCATAATCCTGATGGCATGGGACATGCCTATAGAAACAAAGTCCATGCCCTTTCTGCACATCTGTTACTGTGTTGTAAATTAATAGGGTAATTACTGATGAGTCTTTTCCAAGTTGATCAGGATTCTGGTGGGCAACATGCTCTTGGTTTTGGTTGTGCCTTGAGTCACACACAGAAGCACTTGATGTAGCTCATTACAACTGTTTCCTTTTTGATGCACTGGGAATAGTAAGTCCACAGTGAAACTGAGAAGGAATTTAGGGCTCGTGTCCAGAGTCAAGTGGCCTGGGTTCCAGCCCCAGTTCTGCTACCTGCTGCCCTGGTTGATTCCTTACCTTTTCTGAGCCTCAACTTTTCCACCTGTAAAATGGGGAATAATAAGGCCTTCTGCCAACAGTCATAAGCAATATGCCAGGTTGGCCAGAAGGACCACTTTAGGGGTGGATCCTCCAGCCTCGAGTCAGAAGCCTGCAGCCCAGGGCCAATCTTGACGGCAGCCTCAGGAAAGACCCCCAAGCAGGAACCACTCAACTAAGCCTCCTACATTCCTGACTCCCAGAAGCTTTTCTAAAAAGTTTTTATTTATTTGACTGCATTGGGCCTTAGTTGCATTTCTTAGGCTTAGTTGCTCCAAGCCATGTGGGATCTTAGTTCCCTGACCAGGGATGGAACCTCTGTTTCCTGCATTTTAGAATGAGGATTCTTAACCAGAAACTTTTAAGATAATAAACTGCTTAATTATTGTAAGCCAAAAAAATACTGCTAATAGTAATACTGACCAATAGGGTTAGTCTGAGGATGAAATGAGTCAATGTTGGAGAAGTGCTTAGGATGGTCTTAGCATAGTGTAAGAGCACGTAAATGTTAGAGGTAGTGAGCTTTGCCCTGATGTGTGAAGGAAAAGAGCAGATAAAATGGGGTTTGGGTTGCTAGATTTAGCAAACTAAAGTGTGGGAAACCCAGTGCAATTTGAATTTCAGATAAACAATACATTTTTAGTAGAAGTCTATTCCATACAATCTTTGGGACATACTATGCCGAAAAATTACCGGTTGTTTATCTGAAATTCAAACTGAACTGTGTGTCCTATATTTCTTCTGGTAACCCAAGATCGAGGGGATTTCATTCTGCGCTTTCCAACAGATGTCTGTCTCTGGTGTGGTTCAGCCCCTTTACTCCCTAATTGGAAAACAAAATGAAACAGCAGTTTTCTGAGTATAGAACTGACTTTGGCAATTACCAAACCTGACAGGAATACAGAGGAATTACCATTTGCATCGCATCCTGGCAGAAGTGCAAACTGAAATGATCCATCTGTAAACAGTCTGTCGAAATGATAGGAGAACTTGCAAATGTTCATACCCTGAACTTTGATCACAAAGGTATTCATCACTATGTTACTCAAAGTAGCAAAAAACCTTGGCGGGTGGGGGGGGGGGAGGGTTGGAACCTGTTGCATAATTTGAAATATTCCTCCAAAATTTTCTAGCAAGAAGCAAGGAATCTGATGATGGCTATCAAAGATTTTGGTGGGGTTAGAAAAAATAAACGAGCATGTAGTCTTCTGGTTGGGCTGTTGTCATCCTGGGGCTGACATTCGGAGGCGACTGTCCATGTTCAGAGGGGCTCCTCCTGCAGACGCACCGGCCGCTTTACCGTTCAGAGCTCACTCACACACCATCAGCTCTGATTCCTTGACCCGGCGACTTACGCTCATAGAAATGAAATCAGAGTATTGGATTGGTGTCTTAGGAGACGTATAAAATGCATTGAAAATTCCTTTCACGAATAACCCATCAGGAACACCAGTTTTGCCTAATGACATCTGAGGTGGTGTAAGGGCTCCAGACAGGCTCAGGTCAGGCTGGCAGTGGTGCACTGGGAGGGTGCTCTTGTGGTTTCAATTCCAGCATGGGGTGAGGCTCCCTGTTGCCAAGGCAGTCACAGGCTTGCCAAATCCTGGAATGCTGGGGGACAGGGGAAGGGTGGGGGTAAACGGTGGTCTGGCCAAACTGAGGCTGGAATCTACAGCATTGCCTCACATTTGGGGAATTGATGGGCTGTGGGTTCCCTATAATGTTGATGTGCATGAAAGAGTTTGGGGCAACAGAGGCTTTCCTGTAGGGCAGAGACAAGGCATGAGGGTTCTGTGGAGTCTCCCTGATCTCCCTTTCTGTTGCCTGTGGACTTGAGCTGCAGTTTCACAAGACTGTGGAGTCAGCTCCGGGGGCCAGGGTTCAGGATAGGGCTTCTACCCTATTTGTGCTTCAAGCCTGGAGTTCAGGGCCAGCACCCCCGCTAGACGCAGTGAGCAGAGCACAGGGGCATGTAGGGCTTCCAGGTCCCTTTGACAATGCTGACATTTAAAGTCAGAATAAAAAAGAACATTAGGAAAATAAGTAATAACAGATCCCACCTGGATTACATTCATCCTTATACCAACGCAGTTGTAAAATATGCTATTCAATACTTTTTTTGTAGAAGAAGGGGACCAGTAAGGAGAAAGTGCCTGGTACCTACTAAAACCACCATGTGGTTCTGGGCACCTTCAACATCTGCCCAGCAAGGTCTTTCTCTAAGGATGGATTTTCTCCTGGAAGTTCAGGGAAAGGAAGCAGGGCCGGTGTTCTGCTAGAGGCTGTGTATGGCCTTGTGTCTGCAGAACTTGAGAGGGCCGTGGGGACTCCAAGAAATTCTACCTGTGCAGGTGGGGGCAGAAGCTGGGAGGCAGCACTGATGCCCTGCTGTCAAAAGCTGGGCTGGGGTGCAGCCCGGACATCCGAGCATCACCTTAATCAGCAGCACCCCGGGAGGTCCGAGGGCTCAGAACCAGAAACCTGGTCTCCTCATATCTCTAGGTGCCCACAGCCAGTGCCTCGACCTCTCTCTGCCTCAGTTTCCCCATCTGTAAAGTGGAGTCAGTAAGGACACTTCCTTGTAGGATGGTTATGAGGGCTACGGGAGCTGGTGCTTGTAAGTGCTTAGCAGGGTCTGTGCCGTGGTCTGTGCCTGTAGCACTTTTGTGTGTCTGTCTGTCTTGCAGCCCTTCACCATCCGGTGGCCCACCTTGTGTGGCATGAGAAGTCCCCTCTGGCCGCGGTAAGCCCCAGCCTGATCTGGATTATGGGAACAATGTGCGCTGGGGCAGCCAGGAGTCCCCGACTGGTCATCTCTGCAAAGAGTCATGTGTTGAAAGACCAGCAGGAGGCAGGGTGCTCACCTGAGGGGCGCTGGGGTTCGCTCATAAGGGGCAGTGTGCTGCTTCAGCCTCGTGGTGAGGCTGGGGGTGCCTGCCTGGGAGCAGCTGGGGAGATGGATGCTGATGAAAGGGGAGTCTCCCAGCTCATCCTTCAAACAACTCAGAATCACACAGAAACCAAAGGGCCTGGTGGAAACAGTTCAGAACTGACTGGGTGCCAGGCTCTGGGCTCAGCCCTGGAGCTCTGGTGCTGGGCCTTGCCTACTAGAATCCCTTAGAGGTATCCAGGAGCCATAGGGAGCATGATCAAAGTTTAAGATACAGCAACGGACTTGGGGGCAGGGTGATAAGCATTCTGGAGACCACAGTGTAGGATAGTCATTAAGCCTTTAAGCCCAAAGCCTAATGGCCAGGGCGTAAATCTGGGCTCCCCATTTACTGGTTCTCTGACTTGGGGCAAGTTCCTCAGCTGGTGGTTTTTGTGAGTGTTAAATGAGGTACTACATCTACGTGTTTGGAAAACTGGCACAAGCTCCCTGTTATTGTTCTCCCCTGGGATTGTGGGAAGGCAGCCCGTAGTGAGGCCTCAAAGGATGAGCCTCCTTGGGCAGCCATAAAGTTGGGGGGAGGAGAGAAGTTAGGTTCACTCTAGAAGGGGCGCTTTTGGAATTCCTCACCAGTGGTGGTGGGTTTAGACAGAGCCCCAGAGACCCTCGGGCACTGCAACAACAGCCCAGCTGGGTACGAGGTAACAAAGGCTGGGGGCTGCTGGCATGCTCGCAAGTCTGCTCAAGAGAGGTCCACAGGTCACAGTGTGATGTGTCTCTCTCCTGGCCTGTCCCATGTGGAGGGAGCTTGGCTGCTGCTGAACTCAGATGTACATGAAATACAGATTCTTTCCCAGAAAACTCCAGAGCCCCGAGTTCCTTTGTCAAAGAAAGTGCTGCCTGGCAGCGTGGTGACCGCCATCTGATGGGCGGCTGGGCTCCCCATTTACTGGCTCTGTGACTTAGGGCAAGTTACTCAGCTTCTCTGTGCTAGTGTACTCATCTGTGATTTTTGTGACGGTTAAATGAGATAATCATCTAAGTGTTTGGAAAACTGCCTCAAGCTCCTGGTTATTGTTCTGCCCTGGGATTGGGGGAAGGCATCCAGAGAGCTTCCTGGAGAAGGCAGCCTTTAGTGTGGCCTCAAGATGCTTGTCCCCAAAGATGGGGACGAGGTGTTCTGGGGAGGTCACAGGGCAGTGGCATCTGCTTTGAGTCTGTCTTGTTTTCGCTTCTCAGCATGAACTGCACATTTGTCTGGGAACAGCCACTTGAGCATCTGCTCAGAGACACGGGTCTTGGTGATGGGGGTCCTTGTCATTTGTTCTGGGCTAAGGTCCCAGCTGCCTGTTTCATCAGATCGAACTCCCGTCTCTTGTGTCTCCTGCATTGGTAGGTGGATTCTTTACCACTAGTGCCACCTGGAAGCCCATCTATGTCTCCTAGGCAAGGAAACAGGAAAGGAGAGGGATTCAGGAGAACGGGTAGGGGCTAATATTGAACTGTGGACCTTGAACCCGTTCTGCAGACCAGGGTTTCTCAGCCCCGCTGCTGCTGATGTTTTGTTTTGGGTCCTTCCCCATTGTGGGGCTGTTTGTGTATGCAGGGTGTTTAGCAGCATCCCTGGCCTCTACCCATGAGATGCCAGTAGTACCCCCCAACACTTGTGGCAACCAAACTGTCCACAGATCGGCCAGATGTGCCCTGGGGGCAAAATCAATCCTGGCTGAGATCTCATGCCTTAGGGAGGCTAAGGTGACCTCAGAGGGCCTCCACTGCCCCCTTTCCTCCAACCCATCCCCAGCACCCACCCTCCCTGTGGGTCTGACCTGCTGGGCTGTGACATGCCTTGGTCAGGCTGTGGGCAAAAGTCTCCCAAGGGTTGAGACTTGCATGTGCCTCTCTGATTCATATTTTGTTTCACTGGCACTGCCTCAGAGCCTGAGTTAGTCTTGGGGGATTTCCATACACCTTCAGCCCCTTCCTGTTCCACATTATCAAGGCACTGGTTGCATTCAGGTTAGGCTGTTCAAAAGGTCAGGCATGGGGCGAAATCCCAGGGGTCTTGAAAGTTGCCTGCATGCTATAGGAAAGAGTGTGAGGAGGTAGACACCTTGATACACAGCTGGGAGAAGCCAGAGTGATGGCCTTCTTTCTGGAGGGTCATCAATGGCTGGGGCCAAGACATGGAGTTGGTGTATTCTTGGATCTGGTGGTTCACCTCCAGGAAGAAACCCCTCAGAAGTGCAGGCATATATGCCCAAGGTTGCCCATCCCAGGCCTGGTGAATAATGGAAAGTTGAGAGCAATTCAGTGCCCACTGGTAGCCCACCAATCAGGTAAAGGCAAACCCCAGAACCTCATGGCACTGGCCACGTTCAGGCCCAGATGCATATTCATATTTAGGGACCCAGTGTTCCTGGAAGATGAGAGGAAGTAGACACAGAGGGAGCAAGTCTGGGGCTTGTTTGTTATGCAGCAAATACTATCTGATGTACAGGAAACAGAGGAGACCACTGTCACTGTGTGACAACCCCTAATCACACAACTGGTGGATGCTGGGTCGTGTGTAGTCTCCAGCTCCAGTGGAGCCAGTCCCTGTAATAACAGCACCAGAGTCAATAGGAGGTTTGTTTCAATAACCTAAAAAATCTTGCCAGAGGAAGAAGCAGCATCACGTCTTGACTGCTCGTGGCCCGGAGTCTCTGCAGTGGCCCTTGTCTCCCAGGCTGAGCAGTGAGAGAACATCAGGCATGTTTGTAGCTCAGACTCTGTTTCTTAGCACTGCGTGGGGGCTTCTGGCTCATAGAAATGAACATATTGGGCTGCACTGAGGCGAGAGAAACACAACACAGACAATGATTCCAAAAGCAGCACTAATTGGAGTAACAGCAAAACTCGTTTGGTGAAGCACGTGGCTGGGAGGAGCTCACAGTTCTAGAAGGTGCAACTGAGGGCAATGGGTGTGAATGCTCTTCTGTGTCCACATGGCCCCTGGAAATCAAGGCTCTGCCAAGCAAAGGGGAGTCCGGGGGAATGTGGTCGGGAGTCCTGAATCCTGGCCTGGACCCACTGCCACCCTCAGGACTTGCATGAGTCCTGACTTTTCCATTGTAATGTGAGATAATAACTCTGCTTACCCACGAGGCAGAGAAGCAAGGGAATGGTGTCCAGAAAGATGGACAGGCCTGTACAAAAGTGTGGCCTCAAAGTCACGAGCATGGACTTCAGGTCAGGTTGTCTCCTGCCTCTTGGCAGTTGTCAGTTAAGTTTTCAGAGCCTCATTTTCCTTGTGGTGAAAGGAAGATAGTTACACTTGACCTTGAAAACCAAACGACAGATTATGGACAGAGGTTACATTAGGCCTTTCAAACACCAAACCTCCTTCCTCCCAGCACTTAGCACATACCTGTTATGTGTCAGGCTCTTGATGGACAGTGGCTGAGCTGCTAGAAAAACTAGGGTAGCTGTTTACTGAAATTCCCCGTTGTATTTCCAAGTATAACCCACTACTTCATGGATCACTTTCACCTCCCTCCCCTCTTTGCTTATGCCACCTAACAGTGACAAATCTACTGTCCAGAAAGCATCAGCTTCCTCCTCTGTAAAACACAGGGAAAGGGCCATCCAGGCTGCTACCAACACTGGCACCCTAGGACACCAAGATAAAATAAACACAGGTAAGCCGGTCACTCACTGAAGTTCTATTTTTCTATTTGAATATGGCAGGGTTTTCCTAATGGATCTTGAACATGTATTCTGTAACGGCCTTTTACCTTTTCCAGGGATTATATTGTAATCTAAGCAAATATGTAAGGAACAAAAAGGCATGATGACATGCACATTTAATGTGGCCTGCCCAAGGCGCTGGGCTGTTTGTCATTCTCTGTACAGATGGCATCATGCAACTTTCCTTTTCTCCCCTGAAGATCTACAGCCAAACTGACATCTTTAATGGGGGAACCATTTAATGTATCAGAAAGGCTATGGGTCTGTGCTTCAGCCGGACACCCAGAAGACAATCTGGCTCTTAAAGATGTCAGCTAAGACAAGACGACCCGGGGCAAGTTCAGAGTAGCCCTCAGCTCTTTTGTAGGAATTCCTCCTCACCACCTGCCCTTCCAAGAGGTGACGGTGTTGACAGATTGACTGGGCCAGGCCACCATTCTACAGCTATCTGAGTAACCTGTCCATGCATGCTAAGTCACTTCAGTCATGTTTGACTCTTGCAACCCCAAGGACTGTAGCCCACCAGTCTCCTCTGTCTATGGGATTCTCCAGGTAAGAGTACTGGTGTGGTTACCATTCCCTTCTTCAGGGGATCTTTCTGACCCAGGGAGCCAACCCAAGTCTGTTACGTCTCCTGCATTGACAGGTGGGTTCTTTACTCTGCCAATTACTAGTGCCTCCTTAACCCTTCCCTTGCCTTCTGCTCTGCTTCTCCCACATCCTTAACCCAGCGGCAGCCAGAGAACAAATTAGCCAGGAGCCCAGCTCCCTCCCCACCTAGACTTGAGTGTCAGGGCACAAGAGCTGAGTGTGTCTCATCACCAGGTAGGCTGGGGCTATGCTGTCTCCTGATAGATCCTGGGTTCTTGAAGCCTCAGCACTCTCATCAGTAAACTGGAGGCAACAATGCCCCTGACTCAGAGGCAGGATTTTCGTTTTATTTATTTATTGGCCTTGCCCTAAGGCATGTGATATCTTAGTTCCCTGACCAAGGATTGAACCTGCATCCACTGCATTGGAAGAGTGGAGTCATGGCCATTGGACCACCAGGGACATCCCAGTATTTCCATGTTGGAGATGAGGCATCTGTACACTAAAATTGGATGACGCTGCTTTAATTATCAGCAAGTCTTCCTTGCTTCCTTCCTTTGATCTACCCATCCAGTACCACTGAGTACCTCCGTGTGATCTTCACACGAAGCCCTTAGGAATACAGTGGTGATCCTTCGAGAGGTCTGTCGCTAATCATGGTGGGAAAGGACAATCAAATCAATATCTCTTTTTCAGCTCAGTCGTATGAAGGGTGGTAACAGGTCGTGGGGACGCAGGGGAGGGAGGGCCCATTCTCCTGCGGGCAGGGTAGTGCAGGGGCAGAGCGAGGCAGGTGGGAGAAGCATGTTGGGGTGGGTGAGGCATGTGTGCCAGCTTGCTGAGTTGGTACCCCAGCTGCCAGCAGGAGACTGTTGTGCAAGCCTTAGCAAGTGAAGTGAAGTTTAAGGAGCAAAAAAGAAACAAACAGAAAAATGGCTTTCTCTCCCTCTGGAACCGCGGTGGCATTTCATAATCCCTTGGAGGGCTTGGAGTGGTTGAAACTTGCTTTCCCTGGTGGAGTGTGGCAGCAACTGTGCCACTCTTGTCTTGAAACCCTTCACCTGAGGATGGGCGGATGCTCTACGCCTCCTCCCAGGGCAGGTGGGTGGTGTTCATCCACCCGAGCCTCAACCCGACTCAGCACTGAATCGTTCAAGGAATCCAGGCCTGGTGCCACCGGAATGATCTGGGTCATTAGTAATTTGTTCCCAGGAGATGGCGGGGCTCCTCCCCTTCTTGTGGAGCATGCTGCCCTCTGCCCTTCACTTGGGCCCGCTGGATTCTGCTGGTTCTGTTTTTTCAGTGATGGTTCTGGGGGTCTCCTTGGGTAACCCTGTTCTCTGCTCTTCACGGGGCTTGGCCTCCCCAGATAGTGTTAGTTGGTCATTTCTTAAAATAGTCATCCACAGCAGATTTCGCTGACCCCAGCTGGCCACTGCTACGGCCATTTGTTTCATTCTGCCTGCACAGAGCAGAGACTGGTGGTCCCTGTCTCCTTAGCCAGAGCCCTGCTGGCCCACATGAGAGTCACGACTGTGCCCTCTGCCTGATGTGCTCTCCCCAACACACTCACCTGGCTGGCTCTTCCTGCCTCAGCCAAAGTACCCCTTTCGCTGTCCCCTTAGGCCTTTAATTTTGCTTTTTTAAATGAATGGAACTTTTTAAATGAAAAAGCAAAATCAGAAGTATGCCTTTTGTGATAAAATCCACTTCCCCTTCAGTTCAGTTCAGTTGCTGAGTCATGTCCGACTCTTTGCGACCCCATGGACTGCAGCACGCCAGGCTTCCCTGTCCATCACCAACTCCCAGAGCTTACTCAAACTGATGTCCATTGATTCGATGGTGCCATTCAACCAGCTCATCCTCTGTTGTCCCCTTCTCCAGCCTTCAATCATTGCCAGAATCAGGGTCTTTTCAAATGAGTCAGTTCTTCACATCACGTGGCCAAAGTATTGGAGTTTCAGCTTCAGCATCAGTCCTTCCAATGAATATTCAGGATTGATTTCCTTTAGGATAGACTGGCTGGATCTCCTTGCAGTCCAAGGGACTCTCAAGAGTCTTCTCCAACACCACAGTTCAAAAGCATCCATTCTTCGGCGCTCAGCTTTCTTTATAGTCCAACTCTCACATCCATACACGACTGCTGGAAAAATCAAAGCTTTCACTAGACAGACCTTTGTTGGCAAAGTAATGTCTCTGCTTTTTAATATGCTGTCTAGGTTGGTCATAACTTTTCTTCTAAGTATCTTTTAATTTCATGGCCTCAGTCACCATCTGCAGTGATTTTGGAGTCCCCCAAAGTAAAGTCTGTCACTGTTGCCATTGTTTCCCCATCTATTTGCCATGAAGAAATGGGACCAGATGCCGTGATCTTAGTTTTCTGAATGTTGAGTTTTAAGCCAACTTTTCCACTCTCCTCTTTCATGTTCATCAAGAGGTTCTTTAGTTCTTCTTCATTTTCTGCCGTAAGGATTGTGTCATCTGCATATCTGAGGTTATTGATATTTCTGCTGGCAATCTTGATTCCAGCTTGTGCTTCAGCAAGTCTAGCATTTCTTATGATGTACTCTGCATGTAAGTTAAATATGCAGGGTGACAATATACAGCCTTGACATACTCCTTTCCCAATTCGGAACCTGTCTGTTGTTCCATGCCCAGTTCTAACTGTTGCTTCTTGACCTGCATATAGATTT
Source organism: Ovis aries (assembly GCF_016772045.2). Taxonomy (NCBI): domain Eukaryota; kingdom Metazoa; phylum Chordata; class Mammalia; order Artiodactyla; family Bovidae; genus Ovis; species Ovis aries. The sequence goes on along the minus strand of NC_056066.1, from coordinate 56,740,273 downwards.
CTCAGGAGGCAGGTCAGGTGGTCTGGTATTCCCATCTCTTTCAGAATTTCCCACAGTTTGCTGTGATCCCCTTCAATGAAGTATAATTATACAAATGTATGGTATTACCTAATAAAGCTGAGATCGGATATAAACTGTTTGAGTTTGGGCCTCTGGAACTGCCAAGCTGAAGCTGAAGCTCCAATACTTTGGCTACCTGATACGAACAGCCAACTCATTGGTAAAGACCCTCATGCTGCGAAAGGTTGAGGGCAGGAGGAAAAGGGGATGACAGAGGATGAGATGGTTGGAAGGCATCACCGACTCAATGGACATGAGTTTGAGCAAGCTCTGGGAGATGGTAAAGGACAGGGAAGTCTGGTGTGCTGCAGTCCATGGGGTTGCAAAGAGTAAGACATGACTGAGTGAACAACAACAAACTGCCCAGCATCACGGGCCTGGGACCTTTGGTTCGGGTGAGCCTGCTCTCACTGGGGAGGCAGGCCTATCTGGGGATCCTTTCTAAGTGGAAAGATTCGTCCACAGTGGGTCTAATCACTGAGTTGACTGGTGAAGCAAACAATAGGCAGGGTCACAGGCTCAGTGTTGCTGCCCCAGCTGGATGACCTTGGACAGTGGGCTGCTGGACTCCTGGAGCCTCAGTTTATGCACCTGAAAAATGGGTGTGACTACAGCGCCTCTCCCAGAGTGTCTGGTAGAATCATGGCCAGGGCTCAGGAAGCAGCTATTTTGAATATCCTCAGTGTTATTATTAACAGTGCACACAGGGAAGGGGAAAGTGGGCCTCAGGGGAGCCCCCATTATCACGGACTTATCACTGGGATGCAGGGCCTCGGGCATGGCCCCAAGGGAACCACAGGGACGTGTGCTGAGGGGCTCCTGGAGTCCAGGACAGCAGAAGGGAAGTGCTGCCTGGCCTTCCTGACCTCTGCGCACCTCCCCCGCCCCACTCAGCTCCATGGAAATCGGGGCCAGGTTTCTTTCTTTGCTCACCATTGTCCCCAGGACAGCTACCCCCTCTTTCTCCACGTCTGTCTCCCTGTCCCCACCTGCTCACAGCACCCGCCCTCTGAGAAACAAAAGGCTGAGATGAAATGCCAGGAGTTCTCGCCAGACATGGAGGGGGCCCCTGCCTCCGCCTGGTGGGCTCTCACATGAGCTTGAGCTGCAATTCTGGGAAAACCCGGGAAACCTGCTCTCAGGGGTTCCTCTGTGGCCCAGCTTTGGACCCCCTCTCGGCACTGCCCCAAGGCCACATCCTGGCCGGAAACGGGGACGAGGTCATCTGTGGTGTATTTCATGCTGACCGGATGCAGGCTGGACCTCAGACAGAAGGAAGGAAGCTGAAGGGGAGCCTGGTTGTATGAAACCCTGGCCTCCAAACATAGCAGCCCAGCATATCCCCACCCCCGTCCACAGGGGAAGCAGGGTGGTCAAGGCCATCGGCGTTCAGGTCGGACGTGACTATTCAAATCCCAGCTGTACTGCTCAGTGGCCATGTGGCCTTGGCTGTTCCTTGGCCTCTTTGAGTCTTGGTTTCCTCCTCGGGGTCGTGGAGGCAGAGCTGAAACTGGCCGTGTCAGTTGCTGGGCTGACTAGCAACCAGTGGGGACACAGCACAAACAGGGCTTAGGGGCAGCCAGCCACACTTGAATGCAGGAGCTGCCCCGTCCCCATTGGGGGAATCAGGTAGCGAGGCAGCAGGGAGTTCAAGGGCTGAAGGGAGCCTGTGCAGGCAGTGAGTGGGGAAGGGTCTAAGGATGAGGTCCACTCAGTGTGAGCCAAGGTGCACGGGACACGGTGAGGTGCACACCACTGAGGTCGGTGCAGCTCCAGCCCCCAGAAACTGTGAAAACTCCGTGGGCACCCTGGCGGTCTCCCCTCGCCTTCAAATCCAACTGTTCACATGTCCTGAGCACTGTTTGGTTTCCAGCAACATGGGGGCAGTAGTGGAGGGGGCGTCCATTCCTGAGTACCCACCAGACCTGGGAAGACTGCCTCTTTCCTGTGGATGGGCTTTCCCGTGTGATGGTTCATCACCAGGTCCCCAGACCCAACATAGTACTTGGCCCACAGCAGGAGCTTCATACAGGCTGAGAATGAATGAATGAGCTGACACAACAGGGTCCCTCCTTATAGATGAGAGGGTTGGATGGCATCACCGACTCAATGGACACGAGTCTGAGAAAACTAGGAGATAGTGAAGGACAGGGAAGTCTGGTATGCTGCAGTCCATGGGGTCGCAAAGAGTCAGACATGACTGAGTGACTGAACAAAACAGGATGTGTCAGAGACTCATGGAGAATAAATTAGCTTGCCTGGTGAACATTTGTAGAGGGGATAAGACCAGGAGTAGAGATGGTGCTCATGTGGCCAGCATGGGCTGAGTGAGGGGAGAAGGCAGCCCAGGGGCCTCAGCAAGGTTTGGGCGTTTTCCAAGGACAGTGGGATGTTCATCCTGGAGGCACATGCATCTGGGCATAAGCCGGGGTGGCGTCTCACTGTTAGGAAGGTCACCTGCCTCTCTTTGCCCACTGGCCACAGCTTGGGGGGAACATGACCTTTGTTCTAACAGCAGGGCTCCTCAGTGTGTCTCCACCACCTCCAGCTGAATCCCGGGAGAGGGAAGAAGTGAGGAGACCCTATGTGATGTGCCCTGGATGTCCTCACTGAAGATCCATTTTTAAAAAGGTGTTTAAAATTAATGTACAAAATCTTAAACTCTCAGCTTGGTGGCAGAAGGGTACACACAGGTGCACTTTGTCACGGTGACAGATTTGGGACATTCATTGCTTATGGGGAGGACATCATTTGAATGAAGACAGCCGCCATCAGTTAAATAAATAGGCGGTTTCAAGGGCCAGCCAGGCTCAGAATACCGCCTGGTTGCCCCCTCCTGGGGGTTGATGGCTTCTGAACTCTGATGTGTGTGCGGTTCACTCAGAGCCCAGGGGGTGGGGTGGGGGGTGCATTCTGGGAGGGGGGTGCATTCCGGGAGGGGGGAGGAATTCTGTCTCATCCACAGACTTCTGAGTTGGTCATGGAAGTTTTAAAATTCAAACTGATTTTCAAAGGATTATAAAATACGTGTTCGTGACAGTACAAAAACAAATTAATCATGATCGAACGAAATATGATAAAAAGAAAAAATGTTCCCCCTTTCTTCACCCTGACATTACATTTTCTGAAAGTCTTCCATGTCTACGCACCTGTGTGTATGTATCTTATATTTTAACAACTAGAGTGGAACTGCTTGTGTGCTGGTTCCCACTAGCTTTTTCTCCTCTGAATCTACTGGGACTTCTTCCCATATTAGCCCAGAGGTGGGGAGGCCCTACCTTGCTCACTAGCTAAGCACCTGGCTCCAAGTAGCCCCCAGGAAATATTTGGGAAGAGTGAAGGAGTACAGATGAGCTTCCTTATTGGCTGGCTGTGGGGTTCTCATGATGTGACACCCTCTTGTGGTTCTTAGGGCCCTATGGAGCTGGCAATAGGGGTTGTGAGAAATTCTGCTTTGGCAGCCCCTTGCTTCTTAGATGCATAAACCGTGAATAGGAAGGATGGATTCCTGGAGGAGGAGTCCCCAGTTCAGACGGGCTAGGTCATTAGTTCTGATGGATATTACCATATTGCTGACCCATCTGAAGAGATAGCTCATCCTTGACTCTTGGCACAGGTTTTGGTTTTCCCCAGAGTCTTAGACAGACAGTCCTTCCACCTGACCCTCCGGGCTTGAGAGACATAGCATGGTAGAGATGGAAGACTCTAGAGCCTGCTGCTCTTCTAGCTGACATGGACTGAGCCCTTGTACTTACTTTAAGGAGTGTTTTGAAGCCCCATGGGCAGCCACTAAGTGGGGCCATCCCTCCTGACGGTCCACTCCTCTGTGAAGTGGTTTCAAGTCCCGGAGTTGAGGTGGTCTGTTCATTTTCAGGCGAACAGGGGCCTAGCAAGGCAAAGTGACTTGCCCAAGATCACCCAGCTTGTCAGGTTCCCAGGGGAAGCTCCATTTTTTGCTTTGAGCACAAAATCCCTGTTTTTTTCTTATATGAAAGAAGAACCACGTTATCGCTGTGGGGACTTCCCCAGTGGCTCAGCCGTAAAGAAGCTGCATGCAATGCGAGAGACACAGGAAACGCAGTTTCAGTCCCTGGGTTGGGAAGATCCCCTGGAAGAGGGCATGGCAACCCACTCCAGTATTCTTGCCTGAAGAGTCTCATGCATGGATAGAGGAGCCTGGTGGGGTATAGTCTATGGCGTTGCAGTAAGTCAGACAGGACTGAAGTGACTTGGCACCAATGTATGGCTGTGGAGACAGCCAGCCTGTGTTTGAATCCTCACCTGCTGACTCTGGGCAAGTCCCTTCACCTGTGTGTGCCTGCGGAGCTCACAGATGAGACGGCTAATGGGGTGAGACGGCTCCTTGGGCCCATGCTGGGGAGACTCAGCTTTTGGGTGAATGTGGCCCCAGGCCCACGTGGGGGCTGAACTGGGTCAGTGCTTCTGGCAGGTGCCAGCCCTTCACCCCCACTCCCCCCACCAGATCCAGCAGTGAGGGTGCCCAGGTGACAGAGATGAGCTGGCAGCCCACCTCCTCGGGAGCCACAGGTCAGTCCAGGCCACGCCGCAGTGGATGGTGGATGGTGGATGGTGGATGCTCACCGCAAAGGCCCAGCATTGAGCAATGTGATCGACGTCCTGTAATTCTCCCACTATGTCTGACCTTTGGATTCAAAGAATAATTAATGGGGCACTTCCGGCGGCGCTTGTAGTGTCAACCTTTTAATTAATACGCTGGCCTGAATATATTTAGCTGGGCCATTCGGCCCGGTCCATCTAATTACCCAGACTCATTATGCAACTTGATTGCGTTTTCCATTACTCAGTGATTTTGCTAAATGGGTGGCCAGGCTGCAGACAGCAGCCAGCGCCAGCATCGATTAGAAGACACAGTTTATTACCCTGTGGAGGCAACGCTCTGGGCTGTAAATCTTGGGCAGGACGTGGCTTCTCTGCGGCCTCCAGTTGGGGACGGAATTGTGTGTGGATGAAGCATTTCAGCCATCAACCCTCCTTCCAAACTTCCCCTGTGTCCTGCCTTTGGTTTAATTGAATTGCCTTCCCCTTGCCAACTCTCCCTGTAAGTATAATCAGGGACCCCTCCTGCTTTAATAGCGGAAATGATACAGGGCATTTTTCACCTGTCCCCAGGATCCAGAACAACACAGAGCGTTAAACTTGCCAGGAGCGCCTAGGAGATCAGCCACGGGAAGATGCTCAGCCTCCTCCTAGTCTCACCAGGTGGGTCTAATGCCAGCCCCCACTATATCTCCTATCTGGCATGGCCCTGGGGAGAAGGTGGGCCTAAATCCCTCATTTGGGAGAAGTGGCAGTGCGTTCAGCGGGTGGCCCCAGGAATTTGTTTTTAAGGTTGTGATTGTAACTCCAAGGGGAAGAAACATGCCTCCCTTCAGGGAATCGCCACTGTGCTTTCGTATACCATCAGCTTCTTTAGTTTACATCACCCCTTTAGAGCTGGATCAATCTGTTTTCCTAATCTGAAACAGAGTACAGCAGAGGGTAGAGGGGGAAAAAAAAGATGAAGCGATGTTTGGGCTGTTTGTTTCTTCTGCATAAAAGCTAGCGATTGCCGAGTACGTGCCAAGCAACTTCACATTTGTCATCTTCAGTCCTCAGACGACCTAGGAAGTTAGTGCTCGGATTAGCACTCAGGTTAAATTTGTTTTTACTTTTAATTTTTAGATCAGTTGAGACTTAGAAAACAGTGGCAAAAATAGTATTCCTATAGGCCCCCTGAGCCAGTTTTCCCTTGTGTTAACATCAAAGTGTTTTTAATGAACAGTCTCTAAGAGAAAGTTTAGGCCCAGAGAGGTTAAGGAAGCTGCACAAGGTCACACAGCAATGATGGGATGTGAGTGTGAATCTGGGTGCAGCTTTGCCTGTGGCACTTCAGCTGCCTGTCAGTGTGAACAACTGAAGGGCTTAAAAAGGAGCAGCAGGGGCTTGTCTTTATCAGAGGTTAGGAGCAGAGCTGTCGGTGTCTGCAGAAGGTGATGCCTAGTACTTAAGAGTGGAAATGAGGGCAGAGCTTTATTTCTATCTGAGATGGACTTTGCTTTGCAAAGGGCTCCCTGATTTCCTACAGGGTAGGAGGGACAACAAGTACCACACAGCCAGCAGCCAAGGTCCTCCATACCTTACTCATACTTTATTTGTCTTGACTTGCTGAGCCCAAACTCTCCCCAAGGCTCTGCTTGTTCCCTGCTCACTTCGTAGGAGCCAATGAACAACCAGCACATCTAATTGAGCTGGTGTTTTGACACCTGTTGGCGAATTAGCAACAATTAACCTTGACAATAAATGAATCCACAAAAGGAATAGTTTCACTTTTGCCAAGCAGGGCAGACACCCTTTCAACAAACTGTTCTGATTTTCTGGGCACTCCTAACGGGAAAAGGAGCCGCCAGTGGTTTAAATGCATAGACTGGTAGGTCAAAAATAAATCCCATGTATTAAACACATACTAATGCCAGGCTTGGCACTCAGCACTCTGCATGGACTTAGTTCTCTGAATCCCATCCAGCTCTGGTGAAATCTATGCTGTTATGTCCTTAGGAAAACAATCTTTTAAAAAAATTTTTTATTTTATTGAGTATAGTTGATTTTCAATGTTGTGTTAATTTCTACTCACAGCAAAGTGATTCAGTTATACAAAAATGTGTATTCTTTTTCATATTCTTTTCTGTTATGGTTTATTATAGGATATTGAATATAGCTATGCACTAAACAATAGGAACTTGTTGCTTATGAAAAGCAACTTTAAATTTTGAAATAGACAGGAAACTGCAAACAAAGAACAGAGGGGTCTCATGTACCCTTCACCCAGCTTCCCCCAAAGGGTGGTATCTTATGTGACCACAGTATAGTATTGAAAGCAGGAATCTTGACGCTGGTTGAATCTGCAGCCATTATTCAGAAATCACTGCTTTTTCATGCACCATTTGTGTGTGTGTGTGTGTGTGTGTGTGTGCATATGTGTGTGTGGTTCTATTCAGTTTTGTCACTCTGATATCCTTTTCATAGATGAGGAAAACACACTGTAGAGAGGCTAAAGGGACTTGTCCAAGATGATAGAGCTAGTAAGTGGCCAAGCCAAGCAATATCAAATTCAGATGCCTGCATACTCTACCTGCCCCTCTAGGCTTTCCAATATACACCCGCCTCCCAGTTGGGAACATGATTAATATGTGGGAACTTGACTAGTGGATGAATTTAGCGCTCGAACAACAAACACAGTTTGTGGTTAAAAAAAAAAAAAAAGTCTTCTTATCAATTTATCTCCTCTAAAGATGATATGAAAAGAACAGAGCTTTAGGGAAAAAATCAGTGTGGTGCACGTGTCTTCCTGTCTGGGCATGGCCTTAATGTACCTGAACAGGTGGAGTGTCATGGAGAAGGGGCTCTTTGACACATGTCTCTAGTCTAATAGGGTGGGCAAAAGTGACCAGGGACAGTCAGGGTCAGGGGAGAACCGCTGGCAAATGGAAACCCACCTCACACAGGATGAGGGTTGGACTGCAAGGAGATCAAACCAGTCAGTCCTAAAGGAAATCAACCCTGAGTATTCATTGGAAGAACTGATGCTGAAGCTGAAGCTCCAATACTTTGGCCACCTGATGCAAAGAGCCGACTCATTGGAAAAGACTCTGATGCTGGGAAATATTGACAGCAAAGGATAAGGGACGGCAGAGAATGAGATAATTAGATGGCATCATTGACTCAGTGGACATGATTTTGAGCAAACTCTGGGAGATAGTGGAGGACAGAGAAACCTGGCGTGCTGCAGTCCATAGGGGGTCACAAAGAGTCGGACATGACTTAGCAACTGAACAAAAATGAGGCCCCCCTCACACCAGAGGGAAGGTAGCTGCTCACATCCAAGGACTGCAAATTAATAACAAATTGCAAAACTAACATACTCTAGCCCCTTGTCTTTGTTCTTGGAGCTGTTAGGAATTTAAAAGGTCATTGAACTACAATAAATAATGACCAAAACACGCCAACGTTAGCACAAAGCACAAGTTATTTGGAAGAAATATGAGACCTCTGCTATTTGGGCAGACAACCCACAATGTAAACAAAGATTTCATCCACATTTTAGGGAAAAGACTGAATATTCTAAGATCAGTTTTAACAAAGAGAAAACTGAACTACAATCTTGCAATAATATAACATTTGTTGGTAAAGGAGTCACAAGACTGTAAAGAAATCTTAAATGAGTTGGTTTCTGGAAAAAAAAAAAAAAAGACCAAAAAATACATCTATTTTGTGCTTGAGAGATGTGATTTTATTTGGGGATGGGGGTGTGGAGTGGAGGTGTTTTAATGGCTCTGGGGAAGGGGTTTGAAATCATCTACTTCCTTCTGGGAGGCAGTGGGCTGGAGACTTCCTACAGGTTAAATTTTTTAAAAAAATCAATAGCATTTCAGGTGATTGTGAATTAAGGGCTATTTACTGAGGCTTAAGGGAATTAAGGTTAAAGCCTGTGGATGATCAATGGGCAATTACTGCCATGCTGGAGTGGGGGACAGCACACAGCCTTGTGGGCAGGGGCTTCAGAGAGGGGCTGCTGTGACTGCACCCCTTTGACTATCAGAGGTATGCAATGTGTCAGCATGTGCCAAATCCAAGGAGCCAGAGCTTCAGTACCACACAGCCAGCAGCCAAGTGCATACTGGGAACTGTTGCTGCTTCATCAGCCGCTTGGAGATGCCCAGCCTTTGCCCTCCCTTCTTCATCACCCTGGAGAGGACCATACCAGGAAGGAAATGAGACCCACTTCCCAGCTGCACCTGGAGAGACAAAGCCAGAGGTGCTGACCTGAAGCTGCCTCCGTGCCAGTCAATCCTGGGGCTGTAATAACTACAATTTTCTAATTTGAAGGCAAAACCGAATAACCCAGAGGAGTAATTTGGGCCACATGCAGCCCTCTTCCTGCAAAGGAGCACAAATTGATTTTTCTTTCATAAGCCCAATTTTATGTGGCTTGTCGACCCCCCTCCCTCATTTCTGAGCTCTTTTCTTCCTTTCTGCTTGAGGCACGACTAACAGAGTCTTAGAAAGTTTCTTGCATCTGAGTTCTCACCTCTGTTGGCACAGCTTCACTTCTGTGCCTAGGGAAGGCAGAGAAGCCAGCAGCCCTGGGCCTGTCTTCAGAGCGTTGCTGATCCTTCAGGGTCTCAGTTTGCTAGTGTCCACGGCTGAGGGACTGGAGCCTGCAGAGTGGTCCACCTCTGCCCGAGCGCTTAACTCTACAGAAATATTGACAGCCTGGCTCTGCCCAAGAGCCATGATTCAGCATCTCCAGAGGTCAGTTCCTCTCTGTCTCCTACATCCACGCTTTTCACAAAATGAACCTTAAACTATAAACCCTGGCTTAGAACTCACCAGCAGCTCCAAACTCACTGGGAATGAAGCCAGGGGTGGGGACAGTGGCCCAGGTCCTCCCCTGTCCTCTCTGCCTGCACCCATGCCTCCCCTTCCCCCTTCACTCTCCTAAGCCACTATGGGCTTTGTTTAGCTGGTGGTACTCTCTGAGTAGGTTCCCACCCCAGGCCCTTTGCACATGCTGATTCCTCTGACTGAGATGCTCTGATCTGCCCATGGCCAATCTGTCATATTCTTTAATCCTCAACTCAGTGGTCACTTTTCCAGGTTACATTGTCTCCCTTCATACGGCATCACGCCTTATCATAGCCTGGAATTTTATTCCGTTTGTTTACCTGCTTATGTTCCTCCTGCCCCACTAGAACATGCCCTTTCATCCTTGCATTGGCATACCTGGCCCCTTGTCTGTCACAAAGAAGGTGTTCAAAAACATCATTGAAGCGAATGAATGAACGCTCTCTGAGTTTCAGATGTTCTGGGGCAGAGCCTAGTTATCATCATGGGGCTTTTTTAGCCATGACATTTTATGAGTCTGGGCTCATCTCTCTAGAGCTTCTCATTTTGCAGACGAGGGAGCGAACAGAAGTCCCAGTGGTTTGATCGCCCTGGGAGGGTCCTCCTGGCAGCTATTAGTAGGGTCTCCACCCTGGGGGCACTCTCCAGGCAACTCTGGATTTGTAAAGGAGGTAGCAGGTGTCCGATGGCCTCTGATTCTGGCAGAAAGGACTTCAGGGTCGATGGGCCCACCTCACCTTGTCGGTGACCAAGGCCCCTGAGAGTGAGGAGCTGAAACTGGCACTAGGAGCTCAGTTCTGGTGAGAGGCATGTGACTCCCAAGACAGAAAGAGAGAGTTTTTCTGAGGCCATGGACTTCTGCTGGGTGCTTCCTGGGCTTTTAATCCTTCATTAAGAGCTGCCCATCAGCTCACCTCTGCCTGTGGAAAACAATTTAGGATCATCTATCCCCTCTGGGCTTCCCTAGTGACTCATCTGTAAAGAATCCGCCTGCAATGGGGGAGACCTCGGTTCGATCCCTGGGTTGGGAAGACCCCCTGGAGGAGGGCATGGCAAGCCACTCCAGTATTCTTGCCTGGAGAATCCCATGGACAGAGGAGCATGGTGAGCTGCAGTCCATGGGGTGGCAAAGAGCTGGGCATGACTGAGCGACCAAGTACAGTGCAGCACATCCCCTCTGGCCCTCTGGTGGGCACTGTGCTTGAGAGTGCTCCAGGCTGGAAACTGACCCCAGTCTTCCCAATTTCAGGCTGGGAGAGGGCCTGACTGGGGCTTCCTGGTTTTGGGCTGGGGTATGCTGGCTGGCAACATGTTTACTGCAAGTCAGAGGTGACCCATTCTATTTTAAAACCCACCTCCACTGGAGGTGGTCTGTCGGGGTCTCTGTAAATTTCTTCTCTTCTTCCCCCACCTCCAGGAACAGCAGACAGAGAAAGAAGCCCAGACATGGATGATGACACTTTGATTTATACCCTCAATTTCTTGCGTTGCAAGCTTGCCCCCTTGCTTAGCTGCAGAGATAGCCCTGGAGCCCCCCAGTCAGGATCCAGGCGTGCTTTCTGCAAGCTTCCAGCCAGACACAGCTGTCCCCTCAGCCCCAAGTGGGGACAGGCTCACGTTACACAGGGTGATCGGGGTAAAGCCAGAGACCCTGGCCCTTCCCACACTGCACCCTCACCTGCAGAAGGACATGAACAGGAAGAGCCATCAGTACTCGCCAAGCAGGCAGTACCCTGCCTGGCGGAAGCATGTGGGCCACCCATTAGTCATTATGGAAACTCATTACCCCAAGAGATCAATCAGCTGAAAATATAAACAATTTCCAAAAGGTTTTAGTGAAATTCATGGGTGACCGCCATAATGGCATTATCTAGAGAGTAGGATGCACCACTGATGGGGCCATGGGCGAGGCCTGGCTCCAGTCAGGTGGGGACCAGCTCGCCTACACGTTTCTGCAGCCCTTGCCATGGCCTGATGTCGGGCTTATGGCAGGACCTCCTGAAAACCTGAGTCCCCCCAGCCCAAGGGGGGATCCTCCACTAAGAGCTCCTGCTCTCACTCAGGGCTCAGGAGGGAGAGAGGAGATGAGGCCATGGGCCTGCTCTGGACTCCCCAGCAAATTCCTCCTACAAAATGATACAGAAAAGCACCCTGTAATGGATGACAGTATTCAATGATGATAATAACAGCTATATGCTTATAATGCAGTCCCAAGTATTACTGTTTTGCTCTATTGCTATTAATGATCGTTATTGACCTTAATTACTTAGTTGGTAAAGAATCTGCCTGCAATGCAGGAGACCCCGGTTTGATTCCTGGGTTGGGAAAATCCTCTGGAGAGGGGATAGGCTACCCACTCCAGGATTCTTGGGCTTCCCTTGTGACTCAGCTGTTAAAGAATCTGCCTGCAATTTAGGAGACCTGAATTCGATCCCTGGGTTGGGAAGATCCCCTGGAGAAGAGAAAGGCTACCCACTTCAGTATTCTGGCCTGGAGAAATCCACAGACTACAGTCCATGGGATTGCAAAGAGTTGGACATGACTGACTGACTTTCACTCTTCACTAACAGTAACACTGAGTACCACTCTGGGCCAGGCCACTAGTGAGAACTGTAACTCTGATCACAACCCTGTGAGGCAGGCACTGTTTTCATCCTCATTGTAGAGACAGGCTAACAGTTTTACCCTCTAACTTCCTTTCATTCCATTAACAATGTATCTGGGGCCCTGTGCCAAACAGGATTCTCTGGTTCCCTAAAACACTATCTCTCCCTCTCTCTGACTTTCACCAGACACCCATGCAACAAGGTTTTCTTGAGCTCCTACTGCATGCTCCATATTGTTCTAGATGCTGGGGAGACAGGGCAGGGCCCATGCATGGACTGTGTTTCCTACTGGGTTTTCTTCCACTCCCTGCCCAGAACCTACAGAGCATCTCTCCCAAGAAGCCTTTCCTGAGCATGTTAGCTGGAGACAGGGGTCTCTTTGATGCCCCCTAGATTCTGTGTCTCCCCACCCCAGTCCCATGGACGGAGGAGCCTGGTAGGCTGCAGTCCGTGGGGTTGCTAAGAGTCAGACACGACTGAGCCACTTCACTTTCACTGTTCACTTTCATGCATTAGAGAAGGACATGGCAACCCACTCCAGTGTTCTTGCCTGGAGAATCCCAGGGACAGCGGAGCCTAGTGGGCTGCCATCTATGGGGTTGCACAGAGTTGGACACTACTGAAGCAACCTAGCAGCAGTAGCAGCCATCCCAGCTCTTAGAGGTCTGGGGCAACTGCTCACTTTCATCTGTCTCTCCTGTTTCAGGGCCAACCTAGGCAGTCAATGAGTGTCTGTGGGATTTTATCATTAGGAAATGAGCTCCAGGAAGGCTGGGTCTGTATTGTTCACCACTGTACCTCCTAGAGGGCTTCTCAGGTGGCACTAGTGGTAAGAACCCTCCTGCCAATGCAGGAGACATAAGAGTTGTGGGTTCGATCCCTCGGTTGGGAAGATCTCCTGGAGGAGGGCATGGCAACCCACTCCAGTATTCTTGCCTGGAGAATCCCATGGACAGAGGAGCCTGGTGGGCTACAGTCCAAAGGGTTTCCAAGAGTTGGACATGGCTGAAGCAACTCAGCATGCATGTACCTCCTAGAACAGTGTCTGGTGCAGAGTTGGTGCAAGATATATTTGTAGGATGGGTGGATGCACAGATGGGTGGATGCACAGATGGGTGGATGAGTGGATAGTTCTGTTTGAATGGATGGTTGGATATTAGATGGATGGAAGGAAGGGCAAACAGATAAACAAATGGGTGGATGGATGATCAGAAAGAAGGTTAAATGAGTCAGTTCCAGGATAGTTGAATATATGGATAAATAAAATGTTGTGTATTAGGATAGAGGATGGCATGATTAAATGGCTGATTCAGAATCTTAGCATTGATGAACAAAACGCTTTCCACTGGCTTGATTCTTGAGAGACAGAGAGAGATGGGTGGGTGAAGGAAAAGAGAGACCCCACCATCCCACACACACTGCATTCCTGTTTATCTCTCACTGACCTTTCTCAAGTTTGTTTCCAGTCCCGATGTTGAAAAGCCAAACTGTGGAGACAGCAGTCTCTCCTGGCTCCTGTCCTGGGCCCGGCACTTGGCCCTCCTGTGTGCAGACAGCTCAAAGCGGAATACTGACCTCTGCCTGGGTTTCCTCAGCTGCCTCTGGTCATGTACTTGTTCTCAGAGCTGTGAAACTTCACATGTATTATCTGGAGACTTTCAACTCCCAAGTTTGCTCAGCCAAAACAAGCCATCATTGTTTAATCTTGGGGGTTCTTTCCCATGGAAACAGCTGCTACAAGTGTGGCCATTTCTACAGGCCTGGTGCCCACAGGGCTCCCCACATCCCTCCATCCCCCCCGCCCCGCCCCGAAGATCCAGAGTTCCATTTAAGTTCTAAAGAGAAGTGTCTATTTTCCTGCCATTCAAGTGGCATTTCTGGAAAGTGAGAATAGATGGGGATGAAGGGACAGGTGTCAAGGGTTGAGGGGCCCACCTCTTAGAAGTTCATGATTTCCTCCATAGAAATGGAAGAGCAGCCTTGAGGGTCAGAGGATCCTAAGTTGCTATTTGTCCCCATGTCCTCAATGTAGCTTCCTGCGAGTTTTCTTGCAATGTGCTAAGTCTCTTCAGTCGTGTCCAGCTTTGTGTGACTCTATGGACTATAGCCCACCAGGCTTCTCTGTCTGTGGCATTTTCCATGCAAGAATACTGGAGTGGGTTGCCATGCCCTCCTCCAGGGGATCTTCCCAACCCAGGGATCATACTTGATTCTCTTATGTCTCCTGCATTGGCAGGAAAGTTCCTTACCACTACCACCACCTGGAAATGCCACTCAACGTAGCCAGGTGTTGGCAGGGGTGGTCTTGTCCAGTGAGGTCAGGGAGGGGAAGTGAGAGACTCTCTATGTGCAAATGTGTTCAGTGGACCTTCTGAAGCTGCAGTTTCCAGAAGGGACAAGGACTCCAAGGGGTAGACAGGAAGAGTGCTCAGAAGTTGTGTCAGCCATATGAACGATTAGGAGGATATTCATTCATTTATTAAACACCTGAGAACTGGGTTGGGCTCGAGGTTCCCTCCCACCTTTTGAGCAGACCCCCTGATGTTCCTCAGTGCCATCCTCATTCCCACCCCACCTCTTGACCTCATCCCCTCCTACTTGAGCTTCTTGCTGCAGCCGCATCATCCCTCCTGTTCCTTCTCTGTGGCCCCTGCTCTTTCTACACATCCCCCACTCTGCTCTGAGTACCTATGACTCCAACATTGTCTGCTTAAAATCGCCCTGCACCATTGGGCTTCACCATGCCTGAAGACAGGGACTTGGTCTCAAGCATGGCTGAATCTCAGGTGCCATGCATGCAGTTGGAGCTTAATAAATGTCAGTGAAGTGGATGAGTGCAAAGAAGGCAGAATCAGCTCCCTGCTTTACGGGGGTCTTGGCGCCACAGGGAGAGAGGCTTTAAACAAATGTACAAAAAAAAAAAAAGACACAAAACATCCAACTACAAATTCTGACAAGTGCTCTGCAGAGGAGGAAAGGAGGAACCTCCTGAAGGGGGTGGGGAGTGTCAGCTTGTGAGGTCTGGGGAGGCACCTCTGGGCACGTGGCATTTGGATGGACCCTGCATGGTGAAAGCCAGACAGCCTTTCTATTTTTTTTTAAAGCTTTTAAAAAGTCAACATTTATTCCTTTTAAAATGCTCAAGAGACTTAAAAGGTCCAAAGGCCTAAAGATACCCAGGCTTCAGATAAGATGAGAGGCAGCTGCTGACTCCGTGACTTAAGCTTAAACTTCCACCTGCTTGATTCTGTACCTCCACGACTCTTCCACCTTGGGAGTGAGGAGCTGCTCTGACTTTTGGCAGACTTCTTCAAAGACTACCACTCCGATAACAATGAGGAACACAATGGCCGTAGCAATCACTGTCATGGCAAGGGAGAATGTTTTGTGATCCAGAGAGAAAGCTACCATGGCAATTCCCAAAATCAAAGTGGTTAATCCAGTGAAGAATAAGAAGAATCGTTTATAGAATCTGTATGAACACTTGCCTTGCATCGTTAGTGATATGTATGCCTGGTCTCTGGCCCCAGTCCACTGCCAGGTACAAATTCCTACGTCCACCCAAACTCAGGTATTGAGTATTCACAGAAGTGTTTTTCCTCAAGAGCTCAGGCCTGGTGTAGCCCAAAGACTGGTCACTAGACGTGGGATGAACACATCATGGTCCATCCCCGTGACAGAATCCTGTGCTAGTTGTCATTGGCAACCTCTGTGACCTGGATGAATCCCAGACTCGGGGGGTGAGAGGAGCCAGGTATTTCAAAGGTCTGTTCTGAATAGTTCCACTTAACAATGTGCCAAGCAGTTAGGTGATGCTGGTGGGAGTCAGGGTCATAATTGCCCTTCCAAAGGCAGTGGTGACTGCAGGGTGGTGACATGGGGCTTAAGAGCTCAGTCACTGGGTGTCCTGGGTTGGGGGATCAATGAATGCCTCAGGGAGCTATGCCCCTCTCTGTACAGTTGCACAGAAGTTTAAAGATGCACCCCAACTACTACTCTGAGGAGAGCAGAAGGGCCACCAGGAGGCACAGAGAAGTTGTCCTTTGGGGCCAGATTTGGGCTTCTTCTCCTGGACACCCTGCTCAGGACCAGCCAACCTCTCCTGCACTGTGCCCTTGCCCCTGGGCTGGCCTTCCGCTTCTCTCTCCGACTGGCCACTGATCAATCCAACCCCTTTATAGCCAGGCCAGTTGGGATGGCAGGGTTAGGGAGGAGCTCTGAAGAAAAACTGCACCTGCCAGGACCGAGCATCTCCGATCTTGAGAGAGAGGAGGCAGGTGTTGGATGCTGACATGTGTGGTCCATGTAGACCTAAGGCCCCCATGAACATGGGGAAGAAATTCAAATTGCAGTTATTGAAGAAATCACTTTGGCTCCCCAGGCGTCTCTTGGGCTAATTTCTGAGCCAGAAGCAGCAGCCTGGTGCGCAGAAAGGCCTGGTCCGTCTGCTCCGGCCCTCCGGTGAATTTGCAGGCACGGGGGCTGGGGGGGAGGGCTACCCTGGGGAGGACTGGTTAGTGAGGTACTGGAGCCTCATTAAATTCCCAATTGGATGTTCCGCCACCCAGCATGTGTCTTCTGCTCAAACTGGGAGGGGCCCCAGAAGCTGAAGTTATCATAGTCACAATTTCTCATTTACTGTTTATATTAGCTCTTCCTTTGGGTGCCAGCAATTTGCATGGCGAAGACTTTCTGGATTCTGAAGGGTAGGGGTGGGAGGATGAGGGGATGGCTGTTGCATGCCCCCAGTTTCAACAGGTCCCACTTTGCTCACAGCCCTCCCTTGCTTTCTCCTTCCATGCATTTTAATATACATTTGTATTTAGAGTGGGCATTTTGAAAGAGAAGTTAGCATAATTTTTAATTTAGAATATCAGGAATCCAATTTCCTTGTTCCATCAGTTCATAACGTCGGCTGCTTGACAAGCACGTTCCTGTTGGCCCCCGTGGCTCTGGCCGCTCCAGCCGAGGGTGATGGCAAGAGGGAAGTCTGCTCAGATAGATTGAGGTTGGGCTGGGCCAGAGTGGCCTACAGTGGACTGGGCTGACCTACACAGGCTGGGAGGGACTAGTCCTGCAGCTCTGGTTTACATAGAAGCTGAGGCTGGAGCCGGGCTTGGTGTCCACACAGCAGGTTCATTTCCCACTCAAAGGGTAGCTCCACCAGGGTCCCCAAAGCATATAAATTTTTTTAAAGGGCCAAGAAAGGAAAGTGTGAAAGTGAAAGTGTTAGTCACTCAGTCATGTCCAATTCTTTGCAACCTCATGGGCTGTAGCCCACCAGGCTCCTCTTGCCTGGGATTTCCCAGGAGTGGGTTGCCATTCCCTCCTCCAGGATCTTCCCGACCCAGGGACTGAACCCATGTCTCCTGCATTGCACGCAGATTCTATAACATTTGAGCCACCAGGGAATAATCAAAACCCACATAGGGCTGAGAAAGTTGAGAGGGGGGTTGAAATAGAGGCAAAAAGCAAAGGGATATAAAGAGCAAATGAGAATCCATAGGCTGGAGCACAGAAATGGGGTAAGAGGTAGTCCTCAGTGTCTGTGGGGATCCAGGGTGGGTTCACCCCCACCCATGCACATCTTGGGACACATCAGCTGTCCAAGTTCAGCATAATGAGCCAAATGTCCTCCCAGCAGCCCTCCTCGGGGAAAGCTGTCAGCCCCAGAACTTTAGAACTCCAAATTCCTCCTGGAAACTTCCTTCCCAGCGGTCAGGACAAGCAGAGAAATTTCAGAGCCATCTGCCCACTCCACTCCTAGTTGACATCCACGAAGCCAGACTTGAGTGGTAATGATATCTCACCACCACATTTTTTACTCAGGTAACACATCGTATTTTTAATTCCAGGGATGAAAACAGTCGATAGATTGATGAAGTCGAAATGACCTTGTAGTTGAGAAAAGACCCTTCTGTGTCTTGTCTCCCTTCTAGCTGCCTTCACCAAAATGCTAATCACCATCCTTTTAATTGATTGACACGAGGCTGCTCCCCGGGGTGTTTGCGTTGCGTCGGGCGTTTGACATTTCGCAGCCTCTCTGCTCCAGCCTGGGATCTAGGTTCAGCAAGCGTGCTTCCGGGGCAGACACTAAACATTATTTAGAGTTTGATCTTTAGGTGACATAGTGGGCTCACACACAGCATCCTTAATTGATGGAGGAAAAATCGAATCCGGAAGAGTGGGTGTCCCAGGAGACTCCTAAAACAGATTGTCGAAGGGGCACAGGCCAATCAGTCCCTCAAACCATAGTATTGAGCATCCTCTGCCCCCTCCTTCCCCTTCATCAGTTCAGCCCTGAACTCTGTGCTATGAAGGCCTCTGACTAGGATCAGGTGTCCAGAGATGGGGACTCTCCCAGGTGTCATGAGAGGTACCCACTTTCGACGGTAAATAGTCCAGGATATGCAGCCAGTGCAAAATGCAGGGAGGTGGTGGATGAGGGTCTGGGCAGACACGGGAGTGGAGGCTCCCGGAGGGATGGAGGATTTTCAGGGTCAGAGGTCACCTGGCTTTGCCATTCTTTATCATGTGAACCTGGCTGGTTGCTGCAGGACAGCTCTGAAGCCTTGACCCTCTTCCCTACATAAGTGAGCTTCTTTGGAGTTGTTGGAAAGGGGAAGATGCAAGAGTTGGGGGGCAGAATAAATAACAGTTCTAACATAGAGAAGTGTGGCCAGGTCAAGACCAAATCTAACTACTCCCCAGGTTTGTCTGTGTCTGGAGGCCCAGCCCAACTGGGTGCAGCCAGCACCTCAGTTTCCTGAGCCTTTAAGCCATTAATTTCATCAATCACTTGAGAGGGGATCCTACCCATCAGCCCATTATGCTGGTCCAGGGTACCTTGCTCCCTGTAAACAAAATTCCATCACTGATAACACAGACCCTCCTGGGCCTTGATAGATGGCCCCAACAGGAATTCCAAGGCTAAGAAATGGCACATGTAACCTCCTCCTTATTAGGCAAGAAAATACCCAGAAGTGTTCATATACACAGAACAATGCTATATGTGTCCACCTTAGTATCGAATTAATGCTGAATTATTCTTCAGTGCCCTAAACTGCTTTAAAAAAAATTGCTTAATCATGTCAACTGTCTGTGACGCCATGACTATACAGTCCACGGAATTCTCCAGGCCAGAATACTAGAGTGGGATAGTTTTCCCTTCTCCAGGGGATCTTTCCAATCCAGGGATCGAACCCAGGTCTTGCACATTGCAAGCAGATTCTTTACCAGCTGAGCCACCAGGGAAGCCCAAACTGCTTAAGGGATTCGCTTTTCAAGTGCGTATGTTTGGAGCACAGGAGGACCTCCACCACGAGGGTCTTTGGGTTCAGAGATATTTCCAATCAAAGATAAGAAGCACTGATGAAGGAGCCAGGCTAGAAATCTGGCCTTAGGAAATGTGGTCTGAGGTATATTTACAATCAGTGAAATGCTCACATTTAAGACTGCAGCTCTGGAAATTCTACTAGGTATCTATCTACCTCGGCGACTAGCATCCCAGTCAAGACATAAAGCTTTTCCAAAAAGAAGGGATATATGTACACATATAGCTGATTCACTTTGCTGTACAATAGAAACTAATACAACATTGTAATGCAACTGTACTCCCTCAAAATAAAAGAAGACATAAGGCATTTCCTTCTACACAGAAAGTCCCCCTCTCTATTTCCAGGTGACAGCCATCTACCCCTCAACCCTAATAACCCAAAGACAACCAATGTTCTGACTATTGGTGCCATAGACTAATTCTGATTGTTCATGAACTTCATGTAGTTGGGCTGATACAGACATTTACGGGCTTCCCACGTGGCTCAGAGGTAAAAAATCCGCCTGCCAATGCAGGAACCACAGGAGACACAGGTTCGATCCCTGGGTTGGGAAGATCCCCCAGAGTACGAAATGGCAATCCGCTCTAGTATTCATGCCTAGAAAATCCCATGGACAGAGAAACCGGTGGGCTACAGTCCGTGGAGTCACAGAGTCAGACACGACTGAGCACACACACACGCATAGATATACATGGTCACATCTGGCCTCTTTCACCTAGCTTAGTGCTTTTGAGAACCAGCCATGGTGTTGTCTATATCAGCAATTTGTTATTTTTTTCTTGTATGAATGTATTTCATTGTGTGGATATACCTCAAACTTTACTATTCTCTACTATTGAGAGATACTTGGGTTGTCTCCAATCTGGGGACTGTTATCCAAAAAGCTGGGCTTCCCAGGTGGCACTAATGGTAAAGAACCTGCCTGCTAATGCAGGAGACACAAGGGATCCCAATTGGGTCCCTGAGTTGGGAAGATCCCCTGGAGGAGGGCATGGCCGCTCACCCCAGTATTCTTGCCTGGAGAATCCTATAAAGAGAGGAACCTGGTGGGCTGCAGTCCATAGGGTTGCAAAGAGTTGGACACGACTGGAGTGACTTAGTGTGCATATACACATGCATGCACCCATAAAGCTGCTCTGAACACATTTGTACATATGCTTTCCTTCCTTTTGGGTGAATTCCTAGGAGTGGAATTGCTGGGTCACATGACAATCTGCTGGTTAAACTCTATCAGGAGCTGTCCCAAGGTCCCAGAGTGGCTGAGCCATTTCCCTCCATCGTGGTTTCTGAGAATTCCTGTTGCTCTGCATCTCTGCCGACACTCGGTTTTGATGGGCTTTTCAATGTTTGCTGTTCTCATACACGTGGAATGGTATCTCACTGTGCTTTAATTTGTAGAAAATATGTGAGTTTGTAATTAGGCTTGGTTGCTTCTACCTAGGGTACTCTGTGGGAAAAGGAAAACAATCAATCAATGGTCTCTCTGAGTTGGAATGAATGGAGGATTGTGAGCATGCTTTTCTCAGTTAACACAGTAGAAGCTCCCTAAGGAGATGCTGTCAGGTGGCCAAGAGAGGGACAGCAGGCCCAGATGCCACCAGGGCAGCCCCTGGGACAGTGTTCTTCCAAAGTCCTTAGTTTCAGGATCATACAGAGCAATTGAGGGTCCCATGTGGACAGGGCCTCTGTTCTTCAGGACTTCTTTCTTTTCTTCGATGGCCCATATGTCAGGTTGCCCAGGCTCTGCCCCATAGGGTCCAGGGCCAAGTCTCCCAGGCCAACTCCTGAGGATGATAAGCCATCACTTATGCCTTCGCTGGGTGGATATATTAATGGGAGGGGGCTGTGTGGATCACAGTGGCAGCTGCTGGCGCTGCAGGATGCTGGCAGGCACAGGGAATGGTGACTGTGATTGACACCTGTCCAGCAACATCAATTCGCCACCCCTCCCCCACCCCAAACAAGTGCCTGCTCCATCCTGCCAGACAGCCTTAGCCACCTGGGGCCTTTGATGTCTCGCTCTCTGCAAACCCTGAAGCACAGGGAAGGGTCAGCTGGTCTCTCCTTGCTTGGGGCGGCATGTTGGTGCAGTGGCAGAGCTCGGCAAAGCAGACGTGCTCACGGGCTCCCACAAAGGATGTGTGAGCTGAGTCAATACATTCAAAAGTGGTGATGAGGGGGATGATGGTGATGATGACAGCTGATCCTTGATTGCTTACTACGCTGCTCAGCTCATTCCCTCAGTTAACTGTCACAACCACAAGGTGGGAAGAGCTGCGTGCTGGGAGGGAGAGCTGAGCTGTGGTTGAGGAACTCTTGCGAGAGCCTGGGAGGATCAAGGTTTGAGCCTTGCAGGGCCTTCTTTCCCATCCTGCCTTGAAGGGAAGCAGGAGGTCCTGGCTTTGCCCAAAACCCACGTGCTTGTGCTTGCATGGGTCAGAGAAACGCAGCTTTTGACTTGAGTGTCTCCGGGGTTGGCACAGGTGAGGGAGGGTGTGTGTTCTCACTGGATAGGCCAGGAAGGCCACCTGGAGGGGGAGGCAGCCTGAAAGCTGGTCGGAGTTGCCTAGGAAAGGGGTGTCCAGGGTGTGAGTGACAGCAGGGGGATGATCCAGAGGTGAAACCTGGTGTGTGTGTCTGATGGGGCTGCAGGCTCTGATGGGGGGAGGGTGATGGCGGGGGAGTCTGACTCGCTAGGAGCTGTGAGTGCCAGACACCGGCTCCTGGACCACACAGGACAGGCAAGGGGACTGCTCTCAGATTCTGGAGAATTGTTTCAAGAGAGAACACATCTTCTATGTGCTCTCATCATCCCTTTAGCAGATGTTGGCTGAGCTCCAGTGAACACAAGACGCTGGGGAGGGACCCTGTCATTGTGGATAATCCCAGTTCCCTGGCCTCTTGGAGTTTATAGTCCAGGGAGACATAGATGATATGTGATCACACAGATGTGACCGAGAAGACTGGGTGGGGACAGGCTGCATGGCCGCCCGGGTGGAGGCGCGGTTGAGTGAGGATGCAGTGTGTTGAGTTGGGGCAGGGGTGCTGAGGAACAGCACCGGCTCGCTGGGAGGTCCCGAGCACGCCCCTTGTCCCCCTTCAGGGGATGGTCCTTAGGTTTCTCTCCAGACGGAAAACCCCAAGTCCTATATGTTGGAGTCTTGGGGATGATGAGATAAAGATCTAGAATATTCTAACATGTACTGGGTTTGGGGGAAGCCGTGAATCATGACTCAATGAGATGGAGGATGGAGCTGATCTGAGTTGGAGGAGCAGGTGGAGACAAGTGAGCGTGGAGTGTGGACAGGAGGTCCTGGGGGAGCGTGGAGGCTGGTGAGGGGAGGGTAGGCTAGGCTTGTGGGGCCACTGACACCCTGCACCCTGTGGCCCAGATCTGCCTGATCTCCTCTGACCCTTAAAAACAAACCCAGGACTGACACTCCCCCCACCACCATGGGGGTTCCATGGGACAGCTAGCAAAAACCATCGCCTCCCTGGAAGACACAAACCATGCTCCGTCTTAGCTGCCTTAGATCAGGATTGTCCCCATTCTATAGATGAGGAAACCGAGTCCCAGACTCCAGCGAGTGTCATAGTGCAGCTGGCCCTCAAGCCGGGTCAGTCTGACGTTACAGGTGGCGATCAAATTTGTTATGTAACATCAGTACCTGCATAAATGTGTGGGTGAGACAGTCACACCCGAAACATTCCAAAGGAGAACAAAAGGTGGGAAGGAAAATCAGATTCTAGCCCCTCCCAGTCCCCTTCCCAGCTCTCTAGTCCCCCTCCTCCAAACAACAGCACACAGTTTCTTGGACATCCTTCCAGGGCCATGCCATGGGTATGCATATTCCGCACATATGTGTTTATGTGCTAAGTCAAGTCATTCAGTCGTGTCCGACTCTTTGTGACCCTCTTGACCATACCCTGCCAGGTTCCTCTGTCCATGGGATTCTCCAGGCAAGAATACTGGGGTGGATGGCTATGCCCTCATCCAGGGGATCGTCCCGACCCAGGGATCAAAACCATGTCTTTATGTCTCCTGCACTGGCAGGCAGTTTCTTTACCACTAGCTCCACCTATTTATGCCTAATCACCCTCTTTTTACTTTTTATTCAAACAGCTGCATCTGACGTGTACTCTTCTGTGCCTCGATTTACTCAATTGACAAGCGGCTCGGGGGACAGTTCTGAATCCATGCAGGTGGACCTGACTCATTCTTGAGATGGCTTGCAGAGAGGTGTGCATGAGCCACAACTCACAGAGCCGTGCTGTGTGCCTGTGTGTGTGTCTGCGTAGGGTCAGTCTTCCTCCTGGTACCTCTGTAGTTTCTGGCATGGGAGAATGTCTTTGGGGCAAATTCCTAGAAGGGAGTTGCCGAGTCAAAGGGTGTGTCCATCTTCCATCTGAATGGATGTTGCCAGTGGTGGTGTTCCAGGGTGTAATTAGGCCAAGTCCTGGCAGGATGTTGCCAAACACTGTGCTCTCGCCAATCTGATAGGTGCCTCATTTGCATTGTTCTTGCCTTGAGTGAGGCTGGGCAGCTTTTCTTTTACTTTCACAGCCAACAGTAACTGTGGCTTCTCTCTTCAAGTCTTTCAAGAAACACACCCTTGGCGTTACCCTACCCTGCCCCTCAGACACCTTGTGTGGGATGATGGGGAGTGGTCTTGGGTCAGGGGTGGGTAAAGGATGCCTAGGTCTTGGACTCTAAGACCAGCATTGTGTCCAGCTTTCTGTGTGGTCTTGCAAAGAGCTGTGCCCACCTACGAATGCAGTTTCTGCCAGGAAGAAGGGTTTGGATCAGATAATCCTACAAAACCTATGAATCTCTGCTTATTGCATGATGCTTGTGGCTGGCAATTTGCTATCTACTCAGGAGGAAATGGATCTGGGCTTCAGGAGAAAGAATTTAATTTAGATACTGTGGAAAACTTCCTGATGTCTCAGGATATTAAACTCTGGAATGAATGATGATGGTCTGGGGCTGACTACCTCTGTAATACCAAGAACTTCAAAAACAAGATGACTCACTTGGCCTTGTGGGAAGAGTTTCACTTGGGCTCTGAAATGGGCATATGAGGCAGCATGGGGGTCATTTCAGGTCTCGGTGCATGATGGGGTTCGTGTTTCCAGGGCCGAGGGCCATGCCGGTCAGTGATGCTCAGCCAATTACCTGGAGTTTGTGCATCACCCAATTTCATGACTTGGCTCATTACACGTGTTAGAAGCAAGCACACTGTCAGGCCTCACTTAATGAATTCCTAAAATTAACATTATTGAAAAAATAAACTGCAAGGGAAGCTGCTGATTTGAATCAATAGTTCAAGTGAGCGTGGTCAGAGACTGTCAGAACTCAGTAAAACCACCTAGAAGTTTGGCATCAAGGCCCCGGGCCTGGCAGAGCACAGTGTTCCAGATAAGTGAGCTTTCGGTTAAGGGGAAACAGAAACCATTCTAAGCATCCAGACTTCCTCTCTTTCGGCTGCCCCTGGTGGATCTCACTGTGGATCCTTCCCAGGGGCTCCTGCCTTAGTTAGCAGAACTCATTCAGCATCCTTTAACCTCTATTTAATGATGCAGGGTCCTGTTTATTACTAACATCCATGACTAATGCAGCCAGCTGACCCCACATCTGCAGAAATGTAAAATATTCATGTTATTTCAGGGAGGAGACTTGAATTGTCTACTATGGCTTCCTTCTTAGTACACAGGAGCAACTTTCAGCATCCCCCAAAGAGCCTAAACGACCTCCAGCAGGAGCCCCCAGTGTTTGGAAGACTCACCACCATCCTGCCAGTCCATCCCTCCTCCTCTCCTCCCCATCCCCAGTATCTACCAAGCAGCTCCTTCCCCCCAGGCACTGTTCTTTGGGCTCAGGAATCAGTGGCAAAGACAGCACAGTCCCTGCTCTCAGGGAGCTTGACACATGCTGTGGTTACAGGTAGTAAACAGGCCCCAGCACAGCTAAACGCACAAGGACAGACTCTCACAAGTGCCACCAAGGAAACACACAGGTCAGGGCTGAAGGCAACTGGCCAAGAGAGATGCAGGAACAGGGGACTTACAACAAGGTGGGCAGTCCGGAGGATGGGGCAGATACTCTGATGCGGAGATCAGAGAGTTCCAGCGAAGACATTTCCCAGGCCACAGGAAGACGTCCCATTTATTAAGCGCCTACTGTGTACCAGTGCTGGGCCAAGTGTTTTCGATGCTTCATTATTGGCTTGAATCTGCACACCCACCGCTGTGAGAGATTTCTGATGGAGCTCAGGTGCAGAGCTTTGGTTTTCATGACTACTGGGCTATTGATCTTAGTTGGTGTTAGAAATGTTTCTGGCTCCTCCTACCTGGGATTTCATGGAAAGCATTGCTTAGGAGCAGGTTAAGTTTTAAACAGTCAGTCCATCTACAGTTGATCCTATAAATGGTAGAGTGGGTGGGCTGAGGAAAGGGCTAAGGTCACAATGACAGGGGAGTCAGACGCAGAGGCCCTGGCAGGTTCCTAGGAGGCTGCAGCCTTCTGGCTGATTCCAAGCCAGAGCCGGGTTTCTCTGAGTCCCTGAGTCCCTTTGTCCTTGGGCTTTCCTCCTTCTCAGGGTGTTGGCACCAGTGCTCAGTTGAGACACGGCCATTGTGTTCTCGGTGCCTTGATCATTCCAGCCCTCCGTCACTCCACTCTGCTCCCTGGGTGCCCCCAGTGTGGCCAAGACAAGGAAGTACGGAGGGCAGCAGGCAGGGAGGATGTGGTGGCGAGCCCTGGGTCAGGCCAAGCTGAGATCCCAGACTTTCTTATCCTCAGCCATGCGGTCTCTGGCTAGTCCTGCCTGTTCACAGGCTCCTGGTCTGTGAAACGGGAGGTCACATCTGCCCTGCCTGCTCCAGGGCAAACTTGGAGTCAAGCCACGGAGAAGGGTCACCCTGTGATGGGAGCACAGACATGTCCACCTGGCCAAGAAGCAAGTCTCCTCCTCACCATCACTGTCACCCGCTTCTGGCCTGCAGGCCCCTTATTACTGGGCTGAGGACCTGGAAACTGGACGTGGCTGGGTTTCTAGCTGGCCCTTTGGGTTTGGCCTGTGTCCAGGGCTAGAAAGACATTCCTGAGGCAGATGAAGGGCTAGGGCTCTGAGGAGGAGTTTATAACAGGACAACCTGGCACAGAGCTGTGAGTGGGAGGGGCACCCAAGAACAAGGATGCTAGATGCTTGGGGCACAGGGCTCCCCATCTCTGCTCCCTGATACCCCCACTGTCCGTGTAGAGCAAGTTGAAGAGATGCTCAGTGGACCAGGGTCGTCACCATCTCTTCCCTGCCCTGCCCCAAGTTCTGACACCCCAGGACGCCACTTTCCCTGGGAAGACAGCTGCTAATAGTCAAGCTCAACAGAGAGGTACTTGTTTAGGTGAGGGGTAGAGCCGCTGGTCCTGCCTTTTCTCCGCAGCTGCCCCTGAGGGGCAGACACAACCCATGATCACAGTATTAGGTGTGTACCTTTCCATGGCAGATAATTTGTTCTTATAAGAAAAAATATATAGATACAGATATATGAAGGGTGGTTAATATGGACCTGAAGCAGTGGTCTGAGATGATGGCAAAGTACAGATCTTCAATTTCCTGCTCACTTGCTTTATCTCTGAAATCAGGCTGCACTGTTATTCCTCCTGGGCAAGAAACAGACTGTTCTGAGAAACCACATTCTCCATGATTTATGGACCAGGCTTTTGAGAACCAAATTAATTGCTGAATGTTCTATCGAGTAACTGGTCTTTGGCATTGGAGAACTTGGTACAGGGTGGTAAAGGACCTCATAGTCCTTTTAGGAAGCAGAGTCCCTCCTCCAGGGACTGGCTGATGGGCCAGGAACCTGGATTGCAGAAGTCAGCCATATCCAGAGGGGCAGGGCATCCAGATTGGTCTCGTTGCTTTCTTGACATCCAGGGGCCCTTGGGGCAGCTGGGCTGAGCTGTGTGTCTGCATGTGGGTATTTGTCCATCCTCACAGTCCACTCTCTGACTGTCTTCCAGGAGGAGCTTGGCTGGAGACTGATGAGGGTTTGAGAATCTGACTCAACCACAGCAGGGGTGTGTCTGGCCTCTTGTATCCCCGACACATGTCGGTAGATCAGGAGATCCAGTGGATCAGGAGATCGGTGGATTCTGAGAGGCTGGAGGGGGTACCATCTGAATGCCAGGTCTTGTCTCCTATCTGAACACCACCAAGGTCATCCCGTGTCCCTACTCAGCCCACTCTCAAGGCCACACCTACTCTGTCCTCTAGCTTGGGCTGCTCCCACTCTTAGGAGGGCACATCGCCACTGCCTGGACCCAGCTCTAGGCCCACCTCCTCCAGGGAAGGACATGAGGGAGGAGAAGGCCGAGAAGGTGGGCGACGAAGCCTCAGATCTCCTGGCCTCCTCCTCTGTGGGCCACAGGGACCAGGCAGACTGGGAGTGGAGGAGCATCCTCAGTTTCCAGAAATAGGGCTTTGCCACCCAGAGCCTGAGCACAGCAAGTCCCTGATGGGCAGGAAGTCCTGGTCACCTGTGAGCATGCCCCCCGTTCTGCTCCACTGAAGGCCTCAAATGCCAGCGTGGGCCAGTTCTCGCCTCTCACACCAGAAGATGAGGGGCGACGTATTGCTGTCAATACGTCACTGTCAGACGTATTGCTCCAGCCTCACCGGGACGGAATGTGTGGCAGGAAGAGACTCGAGGCTCCTGCCTGCTCTGCTCTTTTCTGTGTCCCTGGGGGCCCCTCAACACCTGAGCCTCTGTTTCCCCAACTATGAGATGAAAGCAGAGGCCGGGGCTCTCTGTGGGCTGCAGGGAGGAGTTGGCGAGGCCATCACAGGGGCCAGCCTCACTGCCTCCTTTCTGCCTCCTCCTCCCTGCTCTGAAGGCTGCCTGCCTGCAGCTCTTGTGTGTCTGCAGCTCTGGGCTGCTCTAGAACCAAGGGCTTACCCCCTCCTCTAGAAGGGCCAGTTTTGATACAGGAAGGAGGGCCAGGGGCCAGTTCCCAGGGCAGCTACAGACAAACCCCAAAGAGATGGGCAGGTTTTACTCCAAGGCCAGGAAACCACTGCTCTTGCCATGTGACCACCGCTGAGCTTGCCTGCTCAGATCCTGGTTATGAGGCCCCTCTTGTTTCAGCCATGCTGTGTCCCTTCTTCCTGAAACCTCATCAGCAGACCCCACCCTTAGGTTTCGACACGTGGGGCCTCTTCTTTAAAACTCTCTCCCTGTTCACCCATCATGAACAGATGATTTCAGCTGCGCATGCTTGTCCCAAACTTTGAACCGTTTTCTGAGCCACAGGGACACTAAATTTGGGAGGAAGGCAGGTGGTCTGTGTCCCGCATTTGGGGACGCATTCGCCATGCCACCCTTGCTGGATGCAAATGGCACCACTGTCATAAGTGCATTCTCTTTGATGCTCATCGACGTCATTTTCTGATGTTTGTTTCTAGATCAGTTCGCCTTAAAAAAATTTAATAGATTTCTTTACAAAGGGTTGGAAGTAGAAAATCATTTTTCCTTGCGATAATAAATAGATGGGAACTGTGAAAAGAAAGGCAACGGAAATGAAACATGATGAAATCTGCCTGGAGACCCTGCCCAAAGAGTCTGAGTGCAAGCCCTGCTTTGTTTGAAACAGAGGGTTTTTTTGAGGGTTTGGGGGTAGCAGACATGAGATTGAGATTCTTCTTGATGTAATGAGAAAATGTCAAAGAACCAGACAGGAAATCAAATATTTCCTTACGTGATCTGTCCTTGCTCCACCACACTTCAGCAAACTTGGACAGAGGGCAGCCCTTCACACCCCAGATGGGGAGACTGAGGCGTGACAGAGACCCTGGGTCAGAGGGAAAGTGCATGGCCTTAGCGGATCGGGCATCTGGGAAGGGAATGGAGCCGACCCCAGCTCCACTCTGGCCCCAGGTGCTCCCTCATCTCTTCCTTTGCCTACAATGACTCTCTCCACGTGATTGCCAAAGAAACCCACAACAATCCTATCCCCAGACATGCAATGTTGGTGGAAAAGGCACATTCAAACTCCACCCATTCCTTCTGGCAAGCCAAAGGGGATGTTTAAGCGAGCTGAATGGAGTGAAAGTCGCTCAGTCCTGTCTGACTCTTTGCAACCCTATGGATTATTCAGTCTATGGAATTCTCCAGGCCAGAATACTGGAGTGGGTAGCTCTTCTCTTCTCCAGGGGATCTTCCCAACCCAGGCATCAAACAGGGGTCTCCTGCATTGCAGGTGGATTCTTTACCAACTGAGCTATCTGGGAAGCCCAGGGGATATTTAAATGAGCTGAGTGGGGGCGGGGGATGGGCGGGGCAGGGGATGGGCACCGTGGGGAATGGAGGGAGTGGCTGCCAACAGGAAAGTAACTTCCTTCAGCCTGATGAAAC
Organism: Ovis aries; assembly: GCF_016772045.2. Classification (NCBI taxonomy): domain Eukaryota; kingdom Metazoa; phylum Chordata; class Mammalia; order Artiodactyla; family Bovidae; genus Ovis; species Ovis aries. The sequence goes on along the minus strand of NC_056066.1, from coordinate 56,710,431 downwards.
ACCTCACCTGGCTTCTTGGCCGAGTAGGCAGTTTCCTTTCACCCTCTTTCTTTCCTGATTATCCTCACATTTGGTGAGTGTTTGAGTGCCAGCAGGGGAGGGAAAGACAGACCATCACCTGGCTGTCCATCCCTCAGCGGGGCTAACCAAAAGGTGTTGGAGCTTGGATCCATCACTGCCCCCTCACTGGGTCCCCTGGGATGCTGTGGAGAAGGTCCTGGCACCTTTCTGCTACCCCAAAGAGAGTTTAGCATTTTGGGAGGTGGCCAGGACACACTGCAAGGACATGTTAATCACCAGATGAGAGTTCCCTGTACTGACACAAGAGGAGCCAAGAACAAGGCAGGTTGGCCCAGCTGGTGCAGACAGAGGGCAGAGGGAGTCTCCTTAATTCCTCAGAAGGAAACATCCAAAATGTCTCTCCATCTCTTGTCTCTCCAGCAGCGCTTCTCAGCTCTCCTCCAGCCACTCGCTTGCCTTGATGGGTCTCGGCTACAGGGAGGGGAAGGGGAGGCCAGGAGCCACTGGCACCAGTTCTCGAGAGATGAGCCTCTGAGAGATGGTTTGGAGCAGCCCTCAGAACTGTCCCTCCAGAGGGACAAGGAAACGGGGTTTTATCCACCAACTCCCATCACCTTCAGCTGAAGACTGCTTCCGGGCATGGGAACTCCTTAGCACTTCTGATGGGAAGAAAAGTCTCGGTGTTCACAGAAAGGCTCTGTTGGGATGTTCTGGAATAAGGGCTTCGGGCAGGGAGGATTCAGGTGGGCACAGCAGCATTTCCCCCACTGGTCCCCAAGGTAGTAGTGGCACTGCCTGAGCCTTGGGCTGAAAAGGGCAAGCCCGCCTCCTCTGTTCCTCCCAGGTGGGATGCTCTGAGCTTAATCAATATTTGTTGACTGAAGGATTGAGTAGCCACCATCCTCAGAAAACTTTCTCAGTCACTTCAGCCAATTCCAGTATCTCCTTTCTCTGGATCAGTTCATTGTTATTAATAATAACAATTGTGTCTCTGGAGAGACATAACATATTCAACTTTTATGATTTATTGAGGTTCAGTATTTGATTTTATTGGACCTTGAATTGTCATCTATTTCCTGTTCTATCTCATGCTCCAAACTGATGAAAATGCCCCAAAACACCCCATTCCTCATGGGATCACCAGGAGCAGAAGGCCAGGGCACTACTTTAAGGGTTGAATTTTGCTTTTTAAATCTTGTACAGTTACAGTAATTATTAACAATTACGGAATTCTACCATGAGTCTGGCATTGTTCTAAGTGTTATTTTGAAGTTTTGTAATTAAGAGTCTTTCACCCACAAAGAGAATAATTCAAATGGCTCAAGCCCAATCCAGTGGACAGAGGAGCCTGGCAGGCTACAGTCCATGGGGTTGCAAAGAGCTGGACACAACTGAGCGACTTTCACTTCACTGAGTCCAAACCAGACATCACTGGCTGACATATCTGAAAAGCCAAGGGGTATTCCAGTTTCAGGTATGGCTGGATCCTGCCACACAGGGGTCATCACAGGACACAGAAGTCTCTTGGGTCTGCTTGTCTAAGTGCTGGTGTCAGGGCTCTGCTTCCGTAGCTCCCAGGGGGAAAGGACATCTTCTAGTCACTCCAACAAAAATCTCAGAATTCACTCAGATTGGACAATCTGAGTTACTATGGTTACAATGATGCTGGCTGCTTTAGGGCTGAGTTGCATAACCCCTTTCCTAAAGATCTAGGGCAATCAGCCCCACTCAAACCACATGGACTGAAAAAGGAGAGTGTATTCCTCCAGGAATGTCAAGATACAGTTACCAGAAGAAAGGGAGGGGAATTTCCTCGCTGTGAGGTAATTAGAACTCTGTACTTCCACTGCAGCAGACATGGATTTGATCCCTGATTAGGGATCAAAGACCTCCCCATACACCGCAGTACACCCAATATATATACATATATGAAAGTGAAATGGATGCTGAGTCATCTGAAAGAACATTTGTCCTCTGTGGTCCTTTTCCTGCAAACCCAAACACCACCTTCAGGAGCAAGTCCAATTATGGTGCATTTTGCAGGTGAGGAAGTGAGGCACAGAGAGGCTGCTTGGATAAGTTGGCAAATTATAAGATACCTCCAACCCAGCTGCAAGGTTCTTTGTAATGACTCGAAAAAACAGTTTTGGCTGTGGTTGATTCTCTGCTCTTCTTTTATTGTAGCTCCTAGACACCAGCAGCCAGGTGCAGAGGAAGCCTGAAAACACTGCTTGGGAGCATCTATGAATGTTTGCTTCTGATGTTTGTGTGACTGTTCATATTTCAGAATTTCCAAAGACTACAGAATGTGTCCAATGGCAAAACACATAAATTTTTACTGCAAATTATTTTTGTTAATAAATGACATATAGGTTTATACATCCTAAGTAAGTAAAAATTATTTATCACAGCAATTAAAATGAAGTCATGTAAATGACTGCAATTTTAAGTTCTTGACAAAGTGATAAAGTCCATTAATGCTTTGTGACCTTACTTGGGCTCTTGGAAACCCTGCCAGCAGCCAGCTGTCCTGCCCCTTACTGAGCTTGCGAAAGACAAATTCAGAGAGTATCTGAATCTGAGTCCTCTGGGGGAACTAACTCCCAGCTGGAAGTTGCTCTGTACCCTCAGAGAGCCGACAGTCAACATCTTCTGATTTGCTTATATTGGGGGGGGGGAGGGGGTGGAATTATAAATCACTAGACCATCCATCTAGACGCAGAGATAGGGGAGGAAGTCACATGGCCTCTCACTTTTGGACCACCCAGAAGTAACAGGGTTGTTTTTTGTTTTTTGTTTTTTTGCTTCTAATCTCACTGCCCTTGCTTTGTTCCATGACTTGCTGGGACCAACTTGAAATGTCCTCTTACCCATCCATTCATCCATCCATCCAATTATCCATCTCTCCATCCATCCACCCATCTAATTATCCATTCATTCACCCAATCATCTATCATCCATCTCTCCCTCCCTCTATCCCTCCCTCCATCCCTCCATTCTTTTATCCATCATCCATCCATTCATTCCTCTGTCCATCTATCCATCCATCCAGTCAATCACTCATCTATCACCAAAATATTTATTGAAAAAGGATGCCAGCAACTATTTTCCAGGGCATAGGTCCACACGGTTTTTTGGATCAAACCAACTCCTATTTATCGAGCACCTACTGTGTGCAAGGCAGGTCCTTCTTTACCCTTAGACAAACTCTGCCCATTTTTCTGGGTTTCCTCATCTCTTGCACCTGGCTACCTTTGCCCACTTCAGCATCTGTCACTGTCTCACTCTTTCAAATCCTGAGCCCCACCTGCTCCTCTAGGTGAGACCCCACCACACAGTACCAGCTACCTCTCTTGTTTTATAGGTCTTGCTTTCTCTTGCATACAGTGCCTCAGGGAAGGAGTCTCTTGACATGTCTTCTTTTATCCTGAAAATTGGATGCAAGCAAGAAACCTGGATCATTCATTCATTCACTCAAGTAGAAACACTCATACACACCAACTTTGTGCCAGGGACCAGGGGTAAAGAAAGACTTGGATGAGGCTCACCTCTCTCATCTGGGAAACGGGAGATACAATCAGGAACCTGGACTCTGTAGAGAGCAGGGCAGAGGCTTCAACCAGAAACACTCAAGATCCAAGTTTAAAAGAGCTCTGCAAGTCACAGGAAACACATCTGTGGGCCAAATGTGGCCAAGGGCTGTTAATTTGCAAACTCTCATCCCTCTAGGGTTGTTCAAAGGATCAACTTGGATAACAAGATTAAAGGCGAATAGACATGCCCAGAGGAGCAGTGGTTGAGCAGAGAAGTAGCAATTAGGGCAATTCTCAGGGCAGAGGTCATGCCCCATGTTTGCTGTTCTGTACTCCTGCTCTCCAAGCCCCCGTCGTCTTAGTCTCTCTCTTTGTGGCCTGCCCACTCCCTGCCTCATCTACTTCAGAGACCTCTGCATCTACACATGGCCCCCACCAATCCTAAATGCCACCCCCGCCAGCAGTGGAATGAGAAAGATTTGCAGTTTTTTTCAAAGAGCAACTCCTAGGAGGCCATGTTGAGACTCAAGTTTGGGGATGAGATAGACTTGAACATGAACTTGAGAGTTAATCTCCAAGTACTATTAGCAAAGTGCCTGTGGGATGCTTTGTGTCCATCTCCTTGAATTGGGTTTAATGTTTGGACCTCAAAGAGCTGTAGCCAATGCTTCCTGAATGCCAACTATTGTTATGGAACCAGCAACCCTGAGCAAGGTTGTTTATGCCGCAGGAGGATCCACCCTAGGACTCTCAAACATAGGAGCCCTTGGAGTTGACTTCTTCTAACATGGGGTTCGTTTGAGGAAAGTTGAATTGATTTACAGCTGTTTTCTAACCCTTATCTTCTAAAGAAAGAGAGGTCAGCACAAGGCTGTTTGCTTCCCTAGAAAGTACATAAGACATTTTAGTTTGTTGCGTGTTTCAAACCATTCATCCATCTGGAATTTTTCAGAATGGCAAGCTTAATCCATTCTAAAGATATGTTGGTCAAAATCCTTATGGTGGCAGGTGGTGAATTACCTAACTGCAAGTGACTCAAATAGCAAGGTTGACTAATCGTGTACCAGTAGCAGCCAAGAGATGGGCAGTAACTCAGCAATATAACCAAAAACTCACACTTCCCATCTTTCTGCTTTGTGATCTTCATGGTCACAATGAGGTTGCTAGAGCTCCAGGCATCATATCCTTACACAATCACATTCCAAACAAGAAAATAGGGGATATAAGCCAAAGAACCTTCTCTTTTAGGACTCTGTCTTTATTCTGAGGGATAATCTCCTCCAGAAGCCCCCCAAGATTTCCTCTTGCATTTCATTGTCTAAAAGTAGTAAGTTACATGCCCATCTCTACATCAAAGAAGGCAATAGAGAGTAAGGTTGAAATGGCTTAAACAAATCTGCCATCTTTCTGTGGAATTGGGCATATTGTCGCACAAAATCAGGATTCTATTCACAAAAATGGACTTCTCAGGTGGCACTAGTGGTAAAGAACCTGACTGCCAATGCAGGAGACAGAAGACTCTGGTTTTGACCCTGGGAAGATGCCCTGGAGGAGGAAATGGCAACCCACTCCAATATTCTTGCCTGGAGAATCCCATGGACAGAGGAGCCTCGAGGGCTATGGGGTTGCAAAAAGTTGGACAGGACTAAAGTGACTTAGTACATTCAAAAAAATGAAGGGAAAATTACTCTTTGGGGGAATGGTTAGTATTTCTGCAGCTGGTAATAGTAATACAGATGAAAGTCCAATTGCTGAGCCCAGTCACTGAGTTAAATCCTCACTTCAGCCCCATCACAGCTGGACAAGCTGCAGTCTGGATCCCCATCTGACGGGGGAGGCAGAGGAGAGCATAGGGCAGAGGTTAGTCCTGGGTTCACAGACCCCATCCCATCAGTCAGCAAGGTGGTAATGAAAACCACAAGCTTACCAGTAGCCCCACGCCCCTGCTCCACTGTGAATTCCACCCTTTGTTGCTCAGTCTTCTCAAGGATAGACCCACTCCGATTTCCCAGCATGGCTGGAGGAGGGGTCCTGGGCAGACCCTCTGTTCCAATTACATATTTCTGAGGCAGGCAGCATATTGGCACTTTGGCCTATTTCTGATCCATGAAAGGGAAGTTTGGTTGTCAGGAGCAGGACATAGCAGTGAGCAGCGCAGGTCCTGTCCTATATCCATAATACAAAGTCTATGTCTCTGTCTCTCCCGCATACATGCATACTCCACATTTCAGTTTATAGAAAGTTCTGTGTGTGTGTGTGTGTGTGTATGTGTGTGTGTATGTATGCATGTGTGTGTGTATGCATGTACATGAGTGTTTCTCTGGACAGAGAGTATCTCAGTATCTCTCCCTCCTCCCCGCTCTCTGGGCTGTTCCTGTTCAGTTGCTAAGTTGTGTCTGACTCTTTGTGACCCCATGGACTGTAGCCAGCCAAGCTCCTCTGTCCTCTGCTATCTCCTGGAGTTTGCTCAGATTCAAGTCCATTGAGTTCGTGATGCTGTCTAACCATCTATCTTTTGCTGCCCTCTCCTCCTCCTGCCCTCAGTCTTCCCAGCATCAGGGTCTTTTCCAATGAGTCTGCTCTTTGCATCAGGTGACCAAAGTATTAGAGCTTCAGTTTCAGCATCAGTCCTTCCAATGAACATTCAGGGTTGATTTCCTTTAGGATTGACTGGTTTGATCTCCTTATTGTCCAAGAGACTCTCAAGAGTCTTCTCCAGCACCACAATTGGAAAGCATCAGTTCTTTGGTGCTCAGCCTTCTTTATGGTCCACATCTCACATCCATGGTCTAACATGACTACTAGAAAAACCATAGCTTTGACTATGAGACCTTCATCAGCAAAGTGGTATCTCTGCTTTTTAATATGCTATCTAGGTTTGTCATAGCTTTTCTTCCAAGAAGCAAGAATTTTAATTTAAATTTAATTAATTTTATTTAAATGTAATTTAAAATCTAAAATTTAAATTAATTTAATTTTAATTAAAATTCAAATGCTGTAATAATGCAATTTTAAAATTTAAAAGTGTCTTTTAATTTTAATGACATGGCTCCAGTCACCATTCATGGTGATTTTGGAGCCCAAGAAAATAACATCTGCCACTGTGCGCTGTTCCCACTGTTTCCCCATCTATTTGCCATGAAGTGATGGGACCAGATGCCATGATCTTAGTTTTTTTGAATGTTGTGTTTTAAGCCAGCTTTTTCACTCTCCTCTTTCACCTTCATCAAGAGTCTCTTTAGTTCCTCTTTGCTTTCTGCCATAAGTGTGGCGTCATCTGCATATCTGAGGTTATTGATATTTCTCCTGGCAATCTTGATTCCAGCTTGTGCTTCCTCCAGCCTGGCATTCTCATGATGTACTCTGCATAGAAGTTAAATAAGCAGGGTGACAATATACAGCCTTGACGTACTCCTTTCCCCCTTTCCCAGTTTGGAACCAGTCCGTTGTCCCCTGTCTGGTTTTAACTGTTGCTTCTTGTCTTGCATAGAGGTTTCTCAGGAGGCAGGTCAGGTGGTCTGGTATTCCCATCTCTTTAAGAATTTTCCTCAGTTTGTTGTGATCCACACAGTCAAAGGCTTTAGTGTAGTCAATGAAGCAGAAGTAAATGTTTTTCTGGAATTCTCTTGCTTTTTCTATGATCCAATGGATGTTGGCAATTTGATCTCTGGTTCCTCTGCCTTTTCTCCCTGGGTTTAACAGGCCATTTTTTGGTTGTTGTTGGATAGATTTGCATGTTGACACTGTTTTGGTTTATTTTTGTTTGTTTTAATTTTTATTATAGTTGATGTATGATACTATGTAATTTACAGTGTACAATATACTGATTCACAATTTTAAAAGGTTATACTCCACTCGTAGTTATTGTAAACTATTGGCTATATTCCCCTTGTACAATATATCCTTGTAGCTTAATTTACACGTAACAATTAGGAGACACCAATTTTTAAGGCAGTGTTTAAAGGAAATGTCACACAGTCTGATCCTGCCTGCCCCAGGGGGAGGGTGTGGGTACACACACGTGTCTATGTAGGTAAGAGTCTCACTGCCGGGTAGAAGGGACCCTCCCAGGACAGAATAGTCTATATTTCTTTCACTGAGTATCCATCAGCTGAAATGCAGAGTCATCCCCATCTGTTTTCAGCACACAGGGAAACATGCAGGTCCCTAGTGAAATGTTCCTGCCCTCCAAAGCCTTCTCTGAAGACTCTCACCTCTAGGTAACAATGCCAGGGCCCCCTCAGTTCCCCTACCTGTGATTTCAGTTACCCATGGTGAATCTTAGCTCAAAAATATTAAATGGAAGAGTCCAGAAATAATTCGTAAGGGTTTTTTGGTGAGGGGGGGGCGGGGTTGGTTGTCTGTTTTGGGTTAGATTAACCTTTTCTGTTGAAGCATAGTCGACTGACTCTGCTGTGTTAGTTTCAGGCGCTCGGCAGAGCGATTCAGTTATATATTCTTCTCCAGATTCTTTCCCCTTATTTGTTGTTGTTGTTCAGTCACTCAGTTGTGTCTGACTCTTTGCGACCCCATGGACTGCAACTCGCCAGACTTCCCTGTCCTTCACCATCTCCGGCAGCTTGCTCAAACTCATGTCCATTGAGTCAGTGATGCCGTCCAACCATTTCATCCTTTGTCATCCCATTCTCTTCCTGCCTTCAATCCTTTCCAGCATCAGTGTCTTTTCTAATGAGTCTTTGCATCAGGTGGCCAAAGTTTTAGAGCTTCAGCTTCAGCATCAGCCCTTCCAGTGAATATTCAGGTTTGATTTCCTTTAGGATGGACTGGTTGGATCCTCTTGCAGTCCAAGGGACTCTCAAGAATCTTCTTTAGCACCACAGTTCAAAAGCATCAATTATTTAGCACCCAGCCTTCTTTATAGTCCAACTCTCACATCCACACGTGATTACTGGAAAAACTATAGCTTTGACTATATGGACCTTTGTTGACAAAGTAATATCTCTGCTTTTTAATATGCTGTCTAGGTTTCCTTATTGATGATTACAAAATGTTGAACATAGTTCCCTGTGTTATACAGTAGTTCCTTGTTACGTATGTGTATGTTAATTTATCCCTCCCCACCCCTTTCCCCTTTGGTAACCATACGTTTGTTTCTTGTGTCTGTGGGGCTATTTCTGTTTCGTGAATAAGTTCATCCTACGCTGTTCTGAGGAGCCGGGTGAAGTTTCACACTGTCCTGATCCTGCTCTGCCCTGTTGCCCCTGCATCAGCCCTGAGATGCCCATGGTGCCCACTCACTGGTGCAGGAAAAGCAGGAACACAGAGGGCTCGCCACCATTCCTGCTTGCAGCATCCACTGGAGTGGAGGGGCTTGGGCCACACCCCCGACAGAGCAGGGGGACCCCTGTACACCCTGTTCCTTAAGAAAAGTACATAAGAGAGAGGAATACTCAAAGAAGTGCTTCTGCATGGGGTCTTTTTTCTGTGGAAGCTGAAATATATATCTGTGACTATTTTTTCTTCCTGAAAAAAAAAAACAAAACTCTATCTCTCTCTGTCTCCGTGGTTTTCTCTCTTTCTTTCTGTCTCTGTCTATTTCTATCTCTCTCTCAAACACACATATACCCCCCCCCAACACACACACACACACAACACACACGCACACACACTCAGGCAGAAAGTTCTCTCTATTGGATTTAAAACTAGATAGAAATTACTTGCCTTATTTAGGGAATATCTTTGGAGAAAAACACTCTTTTTCAGCATATAGAAAAGTGTGTGTGTGTGTGTGTGTGTGTCTATGTGTGGGTGCATGTCTATGTGTATATATCAGGTAAAAATTATTCTCAGGGTCTCCTTCTAAAGCTTGTTCTCACTGGGCAGAGATGCTGGCTGCCTTGAGAAAACACATGCCACAGAGCCAAACATAAATTTTCTGTCCCAGGAGAAAACCGCGTGTGTATGTGTGTGCCCATGTAGATGTGTGTATAGCAGATACATGTCTTTGGGTTGATTTATCTCTCCCCACAATGAAGGGGAAAATATGCCCTTTCTTTACAAAGAAAAAGTACCATTTTTGTCTCTCTCACACACGAATGTCTTCCCTTCCCTCACTGAGTCTGTCTTGCTGACAAAACACTCCACTCCTAGGATGTGGGGTGACACGTGTCTGCAGGCAGGAGCCAGTAAGGGCCCCCCTCTTATTTTCTTTATCTTCTTTCCTCTCCTTTTTTTCTTGTTTTTTCCCCTTTTTTTCTTTTTAAAGATGATTGTCTTTCTCTCTCTCTGTTAGTCTCTTTCTGTTTCAGAAAAGTCTCTAAAGGTAGACACACTCACACTAAGGGAGCACACACGGAAGAGAAAGGCTTAGTCCCATTCTCATAGCAGGAATAAAAACACGTGTGCGCGTGCGTGTGTGCATGTGCGCACGTGTGAACATGTCTATCGGCAAAGAGACTTTATCTACGGACTGTCTCCCTACAGGCAGGAAAATCTCTATGTGTCTTCTCTCCAGCAAAAGAATCTGGAAAACACACACACACACATACACTCTCTCTTAGCCAAAAAGTGCTCTATTCGTTGTTAAAACTAGGCAGAAATTACTTATCTTCTTCAGGGATTTATCACCTAAGAAACAAACACTCTATCTCCCAGCTTCTTGAAAAGTACGTATGTGTGTGTACGCGTGTGTGTGTGTGCACGTGCGTATATTTTAGGCACAAATTATTTTTTCTGAGTCTATCCTGTAGCTAGTTCTCACTGACCAGAGATACTAGTTCCCTTGAGAAAATATGTACCAGAGAGAAAAAGCATACACATAAATTCTGTCTGGGCAAGAAGAAAATTGTGTGTGTATCCTGTGCAGGAACAGACAAACACAACAGAACAAATAGAAACCTCTCTCTGTTAGCCCGAGTCTCCCTGCAGGTGGGGAGGGGATGTGCCGTTTTCCAGACAGGAAAAAAACCATCTCATACGCACACATACAACCAGACACACACTTACTCTGCAGCAAGGCCTGACTTTGTGCGCCTTCCCTCCCACCCGCTGGAAAAGCAAGCCCTTCCACACTGAGGTCGTGTGTGTGATTGTGCCACACAAAACACACTGCTGGTATTGGGCAGACTTCCTGCAGGCTCAGAAAGATGTGGATCTGCCAGATAGGAAAACAAAGCCAAACAGAATAAAACAACTGTCTTTTCAACACACACACACACAAACACACACACACACAGAGCAAGAAGCGATGCATATGCGAGGGTGCTGGGGATACAAACACAAAAATGTCTTTCTGTTATTTATCCATTTCCTGTAAGCAGACCTCTCTCTCTCACACACACACACACATACAAACACACACTCTCACACACACACATTTCTCTCTCTCCTCACTAAGCATTGAGCCCCTGACCACTATTTTTAAGCTCATGGAAAATTTTGTGTGCCTGTTTATGAGCAGAAAATGATTTCTCATGCTCATAATGCCTGTCCCCAAGGCTGCCCCGACACTCTTGCACCAGAGAAAAGCTTACTCTTTCATTGTACAGAAGCAACATGTGTCTACTGGCCTGTTTCTGGCCAAAAGAAAATGTACCTGCCTTTTTCTCGGCAGAAAAATCTATCTGCCTCAAAACACACACACACGCACACACACACACACGCGCGCGCACACACACACACAGGTCTCCCTTCCTCTCCCTAAGTCTGCATCACCTGAAAAACCAAGATCTTTCTCTGGAATTCCTGGTTCTCAAGAAATCGTGGAGACTCTTGCTTACTGAGAACGGTCCAGAGCTCTCTGTCACACACACACACGCACAGAGTTACAAGGAGACTCACAGCAGGAAGAACACTGTGTGTGTTTCCACACACCCCTGTCACCCTCTCTGTACACCTACACGCACATGCACTCACATTCGGGCAGAAACGTGCCCCCCACCCACTAAGAGTGTAGCGCTCGAAAATCAAGCCCCTTTCTTTCTTGTGCTTGGCTTACAAAAAATCCGTCTGCAAATGGAAAGTGCCTTCTTCTTCGAGGAGGCTTTCTCGAAAGTACATTATCCCTGGAGACAAATGACCCCCCAAAGGAAGGGTGCTGGAGAGAAAACTCACACCCACTCTCACCGCCTTTTTGTATCTGGAAGTTGTGTGTGTGTGTGTGTGTGTGTGTGCCCACAAAATCACTGTTTTGGGGGTCTGTCTTCTTACAACCCCCAAAGTATATATCTTTTTCCAGAAAGGAAAACTCCCTGTCTCTGTGTCTGTCTGTCTCTCTCTCACACACACACACAGAAAGAAGAGAGCTGTGTGTACGTGTGGCTATAAGCAGAAAAAGTCTCTCTGAGCTGAGCCGACTCCTTGCAAGCAGAAAAAAGGCTGTTCTTTTTCCACAAAGAAAAAAAATACTCCCAACACACACACACACACACACACACACACACACAGAAATGTGATTCTCCTCTATGTTTGTATTATCTGGAAAATGAACAGACAAACAAACAAACATTCTGTTTTTCAGCTCACAGAAAATTATATGTATGCTTGTCTCTAGGCAAAAAAAAAGTCTCTATTCCCACTCTGAAAAGTCACTTTTTAAAAAATCACTGGGCAGAAATACATCCTCCCCCATAAAGACCACAGCAGATAAAAACATACATCCTCAAATTCAGAAAACTCTGTGTGTGTGTGCAGGGGGAAAATTCCTTTATTAGACTGTCTCTTCCTGAGGGCCAAAAAAAGGCATGTTTTTCCCATGGAGCAAGAATGTCAGGACACAGACACACACTTGGGCAGAAGGTCTTCATTTTCAAACACACACACACACACACACACACACGGGCAGAAGGTCTTTGTTTTCTCACTAAGTGTGCACCACCTGAATTCCCAGCACTGTAATTCTCAGTGCACAGAAACATGTGCATCTCCGGGCAGAAAATGTTCTTTTTTCCCTTCTGGCAAAGTCTTCCCCCTAAAGCTTTTCATCATCAGGCCAAAATCATTCCCCTCTCCTCAGGACAGCACAGATAAGCCAGAAAGAGTGCACACTGGGAAAGAAGAAAACTGTGTGTGTTTGTGTTTTCACACGTGTGTGGTTACGAACAAACTGCGCATTTCCTGATTTCGTTGATTTTGTTCAAGCAGAGAAATATACATGCTGTTTTTCCCAATACATACCAAAAAACTCTCTCTCACACACACACACACACACGCACACGCACACGGCCTCCTTGTCGCCTGGCTCCTGAGCACATGGCTCCCACCCCACCACTCAGGCCGCCCCACCTGAGAAGCCACGCTGTTTCGCAGTTTGCAGAAGATTCTGTGTGTTCATGTGGGCAGGAGATGCCCCCCTTCTTCCCCCTTTCCCTCCCTCATCCCCTCCTGGAAAGGGCTCCTATGCTGCAGCCAAGAAACACAGGGCGGTAGGAAACACACGTCCTCCCCCCGCACCACACCCGGCACCACCAGACGGGACCCTCCGGGCTGTGAGAAGGCCCCTGTCTGTCGCTCTCTCCTGCTCAGGGAAACACGTGTGTGTGTGCGCGTGTGTGTTCTCTGGGAAGAAGGTCAATCTATCAATTTCTTTCTCTCACTACGCAGGAAAAATCATGGCTTGTTGCTGTGGACCACCGTGGAAACACCTCCCTCGAGGGCTGGAAACCCCATCACCGGCTCTGTTCTCCCTGCGCCCAGAGTCTGGCTCTGTAGCCTCTGTAAACACACACACGCACGCACACACCCTACCTCTGCCTCTCACATACACACACCCCTTTCCTTAGGCTGAAAAGTGCATTCGTGTCAGTGTCCAGGCCCCAAGTCTCTGTGGTCCACCCAACACCCTGGCCCACCAGTGACCTTGGCATAGGGAAGGGGCAGAAGGGGTGGATACTTTCTCCCAGGGCGCCCAGCCCTCACTCCCAAGGCCCCTCCTGGGGTCCCCTTCCCCCTGAGCCAGGCTACTCTGTCCCCCCCGCACACCAGCCAGGGTACTCAGTGTCCCAGTTGGGCACCTCCCTGCCCCTCCAGGCCCGCCCGGAGGGACATGGGACCCCCACCCAATGCCCACCTCCCCGGCGGCATTTCACTGCCCCTGTGCAGGCAGCCTGAGGACTCGGCGGAGTCAGGACGCCCCCAGGCGGGGAGGACGGGCTGTCCGCCCGAGCAAGCTGGTCCTGGCCCAGCCCCCTCCCCCCGCGGGGTGTCTCTCCCTCCAGCTCCTCTCCCCGAGGATCTGCCTCCCGACCCGCCTCATCTGGGCTCTATTAGGGGGAGGCCTGGAACTCGCGGTGGGCGATACCACAAGCAGGACCAGTGCGGGGGGTGTGGGCCAGAAGAAGGGGAAGGGGCCGCAAGTAGCCCCTCGCCCGTCCGCTGGGCTCTGCTGAACCGAGCGGTCCCGGCGCCGCCGCCCCCCACGCACTGCGCTCACTCGCTGCACAACAGTGCGCCCACGCGGCCGCAGACGGAACTGCAGATGGCGACCGTAAACCTCTCTGCGCAACGTTTTCTTAGAGACTCAGTCCCTTCTAGAAGCTTCCACCAGTCTTTTCTTGTCTTAGAGGCCCAGACTTGGGACCCAGGAAGAGGGGCTTTTCTCCAATCTCTTCTTCTTGAATTTACGAATTTCAGGTGTTTTTGTCTGCTCCTTATTTAATGCATTTGTGCCTGCAATCACCCCCACCCCCAAATAAATAAACAAGATTCCAGGCCATTTCACTGGAGGGCACACAGAATGAGATCATAGACTTGATCGACTCTCTGCTCTTTCTCTTGCTGACTAGGGGAAACTGGGCAAGTCACAGGGCCTTTGTGAGCCTCAGTTTCCCCATCTGAAACACACAGCCCTGGAGGAGTTGCTGACAGGGTCACAGGGCAGGGGGGAAGTCTAGAGACCGTGCTGGCCGCGGGTGGCCTTCCCAGGACAAGATAGTTCCTCCCTGTAGGGGGTCCCCTTGTGATTATTAGCTAACACAGCTCCCAGACAGGGGTACATGAGGTCCCAGGGCCACCGGCCACCCAAAGGATGGTCGTGGGATGGATGCCTCTGTGCCATTCAAGTGGGGGAGTTCCTTGTGGGGGGTCTGGGCTGCTGGAAGGGGGACACGGCTTGTAAAGATGCCTGCTCCTATAGCCCAGCAAAGAAGTTCTAGGCCAAGGGTAACTTCTCCTAATGACCCCCTTGTCTCTAATCAACAAGGATTAGCTCAGCCTTGTAGACAGACTATACAATATGTCATCCCAGTGAGGTCTTCATCAGGTCACTAATGGACCCATACGGGGTTGGGTCCACTGGGGCTTCTCCATCACTTTCGGGAGGTGAAGCACAGCCGCCATCTTCCTCACTCCCCTCCTCACCATGCTACAACTGGTTAGGCTTACGTCATCATCTTTATCTCTACTCTGGTCCTACATGTTTGTGCGGCTCAACCGCCGCCCAGTCACCACCCCCCCCCCCCCCCCCCCCCCCCCCCCCCCCCCCCCCGCCCCACTCCCGCCCCCACCTTCGCCCCCGTGTCTTATCCAACTTCTCCTTCAAAATCTTCCAGCTTTAGGAGATTAAAGAGAAAGTCATTTCTTTGATAGTTGTTTACTGGGGTCCTGCTATCTGTCAGGAACCCTGCCAGCTGCTGGGGATATGACATAGACAAGGCAAGTCTCCATTTTCTCAAGCATCTTACATTCTAGTGTGGGAGAAGACAACACACAAGTAAATCCATAAGTAAACAAGATGATAAAGCCTATAAATGAAGCAAAACAGGATTGAGAGTAATCAGGAGAGGCTTCTTTAAATGTAGGGGTCTGGGAAGGCCTCTCTGAATCATGAGAAGGAGCCGACCATGTGCAGAATAGAAGTAAGGATATTCTAGGTCGAGAGAAGAGAAAGTGCAAAGACCCTGGGGTGAAGATAAGAGGTGGGGGTGGGGGCATCAGGGAAGCAGGCAGTACCTGCGTGTGCTGGAGGGGAAGACCAGGTGAAGGATTGGGATTTGCATCTAAGTTTGGGAGAAGCCAGTGGATTTCAAGCAGGAATGACAATCTCATTAGTAGCCTTGAGGTCCTTCTGTGACAGTGTGGAAGGGTGAGGGCTGGCGAGCAGATGTGGACACAGGAGGTCACATTTGCTGAGGTCCAGGTAGGAAAAAATAGTTGGAGATGTTGGAGGTGGAGAAATGTATTCAGATTTGGGAGATAAAGACAATAAAACTTGTAATGGAGTAACATCGTTCCATTTCTCAGACATTTAGGCGGTAGTATAAAGCAAGGCTCTATGGTTGGGCTGAAATCCCACCTCCTACTGTAGGGAGGGTCCTTACCTCTTCAGTCCTAATCGTCTGCTGTCTTATCTGCTGGTGCTTTGAATAACATATATGGTTAGTGCTGTTGAGTTTCTCCTGGGTTTACATCTTGCTTTCTAACTAAATAAGGAGCTTCCTTGAGGAGAGGGCTAGTAGCTTACTTTTCCTTTCCTCCCAACCCTGTAAGGTCTTACCCATGGCAACTTTCCTGAGTAGCTACTGAGATGCCTGCTCTGTTCACAGCTGTATCCCCACTGCCTAGGATTGCACATGCCATGTAGTTGTCATGTGAGTGGTTGAGCAGATGGCCAGCAGTTTACCAAGTCAGAATCCCCCTTTTATTGTCTTTCTCTTAGTGGCATTGGCTGTCCAAAACCTCTTATTTTGGGGTTTCCTTCAGAACCTCTCTGGCTGCTCCTCTGAGGGCTGGGTTGACCCCTGAGAAACCATTTCCTATGGACATTGCTGGTGTTTTCTCAACATTTTTACATGTTGACCTTGAGATCTTGAACTTCCTTACAGTGCAACTGAGGGAATGGGGCTAGACACAGAGTATGGACTGCTGGCTCCAACTTTGAAATAAAATGTTTGGACAGCTTGTCTCATGACACTGAAAGCAATAGTCTAAAATGTGCTCTGCAATAGTCATTGATACAAATGTATCATTTCCAAATTACCATGTTTCAGAGTTCATTAGAAAGGAGGATGGTTATGAAACACCCGCCAATCCCAACATTTCCTGGATGGCCCAGAACAATCGTTTTCACTGGGTTTCACTTGAGAATCACTTTCAAGGAGGAGACGTTTTCAATTTGCCATAAATCCTACAATGTTTATTTTTAGGTGTTCCAGATCCATAATAATTTGCAAATGAGACATGCTTTGAACCCAGGTTGGACTTGGCTGAAACTCCCCAAGAGGAGACTTGATATCATTTGGCTAAAGGGAAACAGAAGTAGAATTTTGGAAAATACCAGCCTCCTTGTAATGAGTCCTCCCACAGTGTTTGTGCCCTAGTTGTGGACCTTTATCTGCAACATTCACCTGCTGGAAATAAAATCATGTTAACCCTTCACACTTTAGTTAGAATAAGATCACTTATTTCAGCTCTCCACTGTGAATCCCTGTGAACCCCCTAAACAAGATCTTCTGAGAGGTGGTCATGGGGCTACTAAAGCCTGAAGATGACTCCAATACTTTGACCACCTGATGCAAAGAACTGACTCATTGGAAAGGACCCTGATGCTAGGAAAGATAGAAGGCAGGAGAAGGGGACGACAGAGGATGAGATGGTTGGAAGGCATCACTGACTCAATGGACATGAATTTGAGTAAGCTCTGGGAGTTGGTGATGGACAGAGAAGCCTGGCATGCTGCAGTCCATGGGGCCACAGAGAGTTGGACACGACTGAGCGACTGAACTGAACTGAAGATGACTTTGGAGACAAGACACACTCTGGACCATGAGGGCCTTCCAGAATCTCTGAGAAATCCACCCTTGGGGTTCTGGAAAGCCATCCAGTGCAATTCAGGGGTTGGTCCTCACAAGTGAGAACTCCCTGAAGTAGAGAGAAGATAGCTACTTAAGAAGCAAAGGCCTTAACTTGGAGTCTTGGCTCCCCTTCTCACTGACCATGTGACCTCAGCCAAATTCTAGGCCCACGGAGTTATCCTTTCTGAGTTTCCATGTAAACCCAGAAGAATCTTCTTCCTCACAGGGGTGTGAGTAGGACAAGCCTTCTTTCTAATCCAAAGCTGTCTGTCCACTGAGAGAGCTGGAGAAAGGGCTTCCTAAAGCAGTGACAAATGCCTTCCCATCTGATTTTATCTGAAATGAGGAAATTCAGTTGGAAAGCTATAGCAAAACACTGATCTTACCTCACTCTCAGAGCCTCGTACCTGGATGTAAGGTTTTTCTGAGGGCATGGCTCCCCCTGGTTGCCACAGCCCAAAAACAACTGAAAAACTTCAGTTGTCTTCTCGCCAAAATGGTAAATGAGGAAATAAGACAAGTAAAGAAATGAAAGGAAAGAAGAGGAAGGGAGAAAAGAGTTGACTTGAATCAAGTTGAGTTCATTTAAGCCACAAAATGAGGGAGGGCTTTCCATGAAAGCCAGATTCCTTGTGCCTCTTATCCAAAATTCAAGTAATTATTGAGTGCTTAATGTGTAACAGGTGCAGTTATTGAGTGTTTACTGTGTACCAGGTGCAATTATTGAGTGCTCACTGTGTACTACATGCCAAGGTTACAAAAGGTAGTGACACCTGGCCTGTGTCCACAGGGAGATCCCAGGTTCCCATGCAACACTGGTACTCAAGTTACTGAAACAGTTTTTCCTTTGCTCCTCTGTTTTTGTCTTGCATTCTCTTTTCCTTTTTAGTCCCTCCTCCTTTTCCCCGGCTTTGTCTCTGCCTCTCATTTTTCCCTGCTGACTGTTCTTCCTTGTCTCTCTTTGGCCACAATGCACAACTCTGTCTTCATCCATTGAATGCATTGAATTGAGTTGATCTTGTGTGTGCTAACTCCCTTCAGTCGTGTTGACGCTTTGCCACCTTATGGACTGTGTCCCTCCAGGCTCCTCTGCCCATGGGATTCTCCAGGCTAGAATACTGGAGTGGGTTGCCATGCCCTGCTCTAGGGGATCTTCCCAACCCAGGGATCAAACCCATGTCTCCCATTTTTCCTGCCTTGCAAGTGGATTCTTTACCTGCTGGGCCACTGGGACATTCTTTAACTTAGAAGTGAGTGATCATGCAGAGCATGGAAAATCTCACTCCATACACAGCATTCATTTGCTTTCTGGAGTATGAAAGTCTTGATGAAAAAAAAATTGTGGTCTGAATGTAGAGATGTGTCCATTGTCCCTTCCAGAATAGGACTGAAATTTCCATTGACCATGTTTTTAATGTGAAACGTGGAGGCTCAGAAAACCACCTAGGAAACTAAGATTCTATACAGGGATCTTGGGAGAGATCTCTGGGGAGAAAACAGTTTAGATTCAGAAAGGTTATGGTGCCCAGGCTGTTTACTTCATGAATGAATGAATGACGTAGAGTGACAGGACCCGGCTAAAGTCTTTGTTGCTTGGAAAAGGTCTGTTAGTTTTACCTTTCCCAGATGGAAAAAAATGTTCTTGATAAGTCTGATTTTCTGTTTAGGCAGATCCATCCCTTTGCTGTCAATGAGAACACAACCTAAAAGGCCACGATTTTTCACTGTCAGCGAGAAACAGTGAGTGAGTGTATTAGGGTTGCAGCTGGAAAAAGAGGAACTAGAACAAAACTTTCATCCTCACCTTTTGCTTCCTGGTCCCAGTGGGCCAGTCAGCTCCCACTCTTTCAGGGGTGAAACCTTCTCCGTTTCAATGTCTCTGTGACCTTCAGGCATTATTTCACTGCACCTCCTTTGCAAAGAGAGAGCAAAGAAAGAAGAGTCAAGTGAGAAGAGGGAGGAGGACACACACATGCACATACATGCTCTTTTTTGGACCCGCCATCGACATCTCTTGTTTGACTTCCTTGACACACGTCTGTCACTTGAACTTTCCTACTCATGGTCTGCTCTCCAAACAACAGACATTTAAAAACAGTGATCTGGGAAGCGTCTTCACAGGCAGGCAGCCGCATATTCTTTGGATGAATTTCTGCTGCTTTTCTTCACATACTGCGAGGGCAGTCATGCAGATGGCAAGCAGGAGTGGCCCAGGGCATGTCAACGTCCTGCTACACAGAGTCTGGGTCCTCACTAGCATAGAAGTCCTGTAAGCACCAGGCAGAACCTTTTAAGATCGCACGGAGCACATCTAACAGATTTGGGAGAAAGCGATGAATGTGTGCATTACCTTTTCACCTTGTGAGAAGCAAGATCAACTATGCTATGAATGGGGCAATAAAACATCTGACTGGTGATAATGACAAGATGAATCCAAGAAGGAAGGACTCTGCAGGTTATAACCCCCCAATGGCATCTTTATGAAATGTAGTCTCCTTTTTTTTTTCTTTCATAAAAGTAGTCTCTTACTATTAAAATACAGTCATTATTTTCTTAAAAAACCCAAGTTGGCATCCATGTTCAAGTCCTTTTAATGAAGTTATTGCAGAAAAAAATGAGAGAGCAGAGAGAGACCCTGAAAAGCAGACTCAGCAGGAAGTTGTTTAAGAGACCACGAGACAGTCCATCAGGAGAGATGTAGGGAAAGTTTGCCAGCAGAATTCCTGTTGGCTCAGCAAATAAACTACCCCTGAATAAGCTGATTAATGTTTATTTGCATCCACCGAATGTTCAGGCCCCAGTGACCGTAGCAGGACAGCTGAGACCAGCACGTGGGGCCCACTCATTAAGGGCCACCATCGTCCCCACCTGTCACTTTATTATCCCCAGTTCATTTGTTCCCTTTGAAAATCATGATGGGGAATTGATGCCTCAAAGTGTGTGCCTTGTCACGACTGATTTCCCCTTGTTTGTGGAGAAAGCAGGAGCATGTCCCCTGTTGCCTGGAACGAGGGCCCCTGTGTGGGTCCTGGCCCCCCAGGCCGGGGCTGCACCAGCTGCTGTCAGCTCCGCCACCCCCACCTCCCATCTCCTGGGAACCCAGCCAGGGCGCCCTGGCTTCTCTGCCTTTTCGAGAGAACGAGTGTATCACACATTGTGGCTCCATCTGGGACTTCAGAGTTCAGAGACCATGCCACCACCATCTCTCGCCATGGCCCACAGAACTCTGCCCACAGACAGCATTTACCAAACACACAGATGGCATCCCACAAGCCAAGCCAAGAAGACTTCTCCCTCCCCCCATTGCTCACCTCCTGGGGCACATGGATGCCCCTGGCCCATCTCCAGCTGCCATTCTGGGTCCTTCCCATCAGGGCACTCTCTGGGCCCCTCAGCATCCACTTTGCTTCTTCCAAGAGCTTGATGTTTCCAGGCTGGGAGACTTCTGTTCCCGAGTATGGTGATGGTGAAGGGAGGTGATGTTGTACTTGGGATCACAAAGACTGCAAATCATCCCGAGTGCACTTGGGCAGAGGCTGCCTGGCTCCCCGGGCCTGGTTAAGGACGCTCGGTGTTTCTGCAATTCTGTCATCTAGATTCTGGCAGCAGCCCACCGAGGAGCACGGCTGGGCATAAAGAAGCAAAGGGAGAAAATCAGCCCCAACACAAAGTCCCCACCGGGTGCTCCAGAACCCAGCATCTGCCAGGGAGGAGCAGTTTTGCCAAGGGCCGGAGAGGGGCAGGAAATGAACAAGTGGCCGTGCTGCGGCCCCATCACCAGTGGACACAATGGTCATAAGTCACAGCCCAGGGGGCAGCTGGGGAGGGGGCTCCCAGGAAAGCAAGTAGCCCCTCTCAGAGCTGGAGGCGATGCGGACAGAGTTTGGCAAGGAGTCTCACCCACTCCCGATTCCGAGGGCTTTTTTTCATTGTTTTTTTTTTTTTTTTTAAGGAGAACACTTCCCCTCCAAGGCTCTGAAGGCTCATACATAGTAATGGGTTGAGTCCTCGCGATGGCTCTTGAGGTCAGGCATGCTGTCTGGCGGGCTTCCCCAGTGGTTCACCAGTAAAGAATCTGCCTGCAGTGTAGGAGCCGAAAGAGATGTGAGTTCGATCCTGGGTTGGGAAGATCCCCTGGAAGAGGGCAAGCCAACCCATTCCAGTATTCTTGTGTGAAGAAACCCATGGACAGAGGAGCTTGGCAGGCTATAGTCCATGGATGGCAAAGAGTCAGACACGACTAAAGTGACTTAGCCTGCATGCATGGTGTCTAGCAATGTCCAGAGACATTTCTGTTTGTCACAACTGGGAGAGGGGATCACTGACCTCTAGTGGGTAGAGGCCAGGGAGGCTGCCAAGCCCCCTCCAGGGCCCGGATGGCCCCATCACTCAGGGCGGCCCCAGGGGACTGTGGTGAGCATCCTTGAGGAGGGGCTGTGTCATCAGCTCCGTTTTCCCAGATAAACACACAGAGAGGGGAAGCGACTTGTCTGTGGGTGCACAGCTCACAGCTGGCCATGTAGCTGTGCTAGAACTCCTGACAGGGCTGTTTCTTGGTTCCCACTAGGAAAGGCCACCGTTCATTCCGCCGGGAGCGTGTGCCTTTGCACCATCACCACCTCTGTCTCTCCCCTTGGCCAGAGCCCACCCTGGGGGCAGAAACCCGCTCTGAAAAGCCTGGAAGTCCGGCACATGATGGGCAGACCTCTGAGCTCCTGGAATCAAGATATTTGGAAAACCATCAAAAGCAGCGGTCAGAGACACCCCACCCTGTGGAGTGAACGTCAAGGGAGCCTGTGCCAAGCGCAGTAAAGGATTTTTGCCTAAACCTCACATTCTTGGATCATAGAAAGAGCAACATCTGCATTTTCCTATATCTTAGCATTAATACTCCAAGAAGTCTGAATAATAAACATTTGGATAGGGTAAAGCTCTTCCCCCACCAGACAGGGCCTGGTCCGATGACTTGGTGGGATCTTGCTGGGGACCTCCCATTAGTGGGGCAGATGGCAGCCCAGGCTCCCAGCTGGGCCCTGAGCTGATCCACAGTCGTGAGGCCCTGATGGCAGGTGTCATGCTGGGTTACCAAGGGGACGACAGGTATCACAATGCAAGGGTCTGTGTTATTTTTCCTTGATTCTGCTAAGCTGGACAGTGGCCTTAGTCTGTTTTAAAAAAAAGAATCTTGCCAAAAGAAAGCCTCCCCAACAGCTGGGCTGTTCTGTACATTTAATCTCTGCCCGGAAGGAGGAGCAAGAAACAGCCTGGCTGGTAAACACCGGCTGTTGCTGACACAACCCGCAGAGCCCGCACCCACACCCCTCTTCCTGGAGTCCCCACACCCAAAGCCTGGGAGTTATCCCTCTGTGAGAGAGACAGAGGTCTCATTTCATCATCAGGGCTCAGGATTAAAGTGTCTGGAACAAGGATGAGGGGATTACTCTTTCCTTGCCCCACGCTCTGACCTGTGTGAGGACAGACTTTTTGAAAGAGGGGAAAATGGAATCCCCCTAATTCAGGAAAAGATCTGAGGCCACAATCCCCCCTTTACTCACTTTGTGTGAGTGCTTAGTCGCTTCAGTCGTATCCGACTCTGAGACCCCATGGACTGTAGCCTGCCAGGCTCCTCTGTCCGTGGGATTCTCTAGGTAAGAATACTGGGATGGATAGCCATTCCCGTCAACACTTTGCTCACACTCTAAACCTTCAAAACTAGTTCTCCTGCCCTAAAACCTGAGTGAGAAGGGCACCAGGAGCCCAAGAAAGCATTCCAGGGCCACCTTGAGCTGCCCAGATGCAAAGGAGCCAGATCATCCAGAAACTACAAGTCCTGTTGCCAAGAGCTGTCACCTGATACAGCAAGCTGTGCTCTGTCTCCTGGATTCCAGCCCCCTGCCTTCTGCTCTTCTTGGGATTTCCAGGTGACCTGCTGACCCCACATCAAAGGAAGTGATCCCAGGCCTTCAAAGTGGAGCTTGAGCCAAGCTGGGCACGCGGAGTGCCTCCCCCACCCACCCTGGGGACCCAGGGGCTGATCCTGCTCAGCAAAGAGGGTGCCCACAGTGGGGCCAGCCCCCAGGCCTGGGCTCTTGGAGCTTTCAAGTGTCACTTAGCAGCAATTAGATGGTTGGGAAGGTAGATTTGCTGACAATTAGTCCAGGGCTGGGGGTAAGAGGGACTTGCTCAGGCAGCGACGTCTTGTTTAGAAAGCTGTCTCTTCTCCCACCCTGTTTTCCTTCCAGCTAATCAGCCACCCAGCACTCTCCTTCCCAAGTGCCAGCTGGGAACCGTCAAAGCCCCATGCGCCCCTCACACAGTGCAGGCCCATCCTCTCCAGGGGCTCAGGTTTCCAGCCCCAAGGCTGGTTTCTGTCTGACTCAGGTGGTTCCATTTAACACGGGAAGAACTGAAGGGCCCAGGGCCATGGGGGCCTCCCCAGCCTGCTCTCCATCAAGGTGGCCTGGTCCCTTTCTAGGCTGCATGTTCTCATCCTCACCCCTTGCCTGCTGGGAACAACCAGGGGCCTTAGAAACCTCCTCCAAGAGGGTACCTGGTGAGCTTCTTACAACTTCTCTCAAAAGGAACAAGCTTGTCTGTGCCTTGAGTAAAGCAAGTGTTTCTACAGCTGTTCTGGTTAGGGTAGGATGGAGGGTTTGTTTGTTTTGCTTTGTTTTGTTTGACTTTATGTGGGATTTATTAAATTGTTTTCATGTTGAAGTTTGATATTCAGATGGTGGTGCTGCTCCACCAAGGGAGGTTTTACCTTCTAGGGAACGCTCGCAGTGACTGGAGTCGTGCCGGGTGTCACGTCGGGGGGTGAGGAGACGCCATTGGCATCTCGTGGATGGAGACCCAGGAGGCTGCAGCGCAGAGGTCAGCCCCCTCCATAACAAGTAAGCTGACCTCAAACATCAGTAGTGCTGAGGTTGAGATATGACCTGACATACAGCCAACTGCGCAGGTCTAAAGCGCACACATCAATCCATCCACGGACTTGCAGGTATCGACATATTGTATTAGCTTCTTAACACTGCTATAACCAACTACTGCAAACTTAGTGGTTCAGATGGTAAAGAATCTGTCCACAATGTGGGAGACCTGAGTTCAATCCCAGGGTCAGGAAGATCCCCTCGAGAAGGGAATGGCAACCCACTCCAGTATTCTGGCCTGGAGATTTCCATGGACAGAGGAACCTGTTAGGGCTGTAGTCCATGGGGTCTGAAAGAGTCAGGCACTGAGTGACTAACACTGTGATTTAAAACAACACTCACTTATTGTTTTATAATTCTAGAAATCAGAAGTCCCAAAATCAAGGTGTCAGCAGGACTGCATTCCTTCTGAGGCTTTTTCTTTTAAATATTTATTTTTTATTTGACTGCACCAGGTCTTGATGCGGCATGTGAAATCTTTAGTTACAGCAGGCAAACTCTTAATTATGTCATGTGGGATCTAGATTCCCCCACCAGAGATCAAACCCAGCCCCTCTGCACTGGAAGCTCAGAGTCTAAGCCGACCATTAGGGAAGCCTCAAGATACTTAATATAGTTTTTTAAGCTCCTGGCATTAATATACA
Source organism: Ovis aries (assembly GCF_016772045.2). Classification (NCBI taxonomy): domain Eukaryota; kingdom Metazoa; phylum Chordata; class Mammalia; order Artiodactyla; family Bovidae; genus Ovis; species Ovis aries. The sequence continues at coordinate 56,685,556 of NC_056066.1, read as the reverse complement.
TATAGTCCTCCTGGATGAGGGGGTCGGTGGGGGTGGGGAGGAGGCTTGACTGATCTTATAGGTCTAGGACTGTAGGCTTAAAGATGGCAAGGTGCAAACATTCACAATTTTTCTCATTTACTCAACAATGCTGGACTTGGACTTGGACTTGGGGCTATGCACAAAGGCTTAGAGGCTGGAGATGGAGATCAGAACTGGAATGCAAAAGGGATCCACCCCAGTTATAACTGGAGTCACAGCTACAAGGAGACAGATGGCAAACTAGAGTTTGTGATATAATTCATTATATTTAGTGCTAGAGTTCAGCTTCAGGTGGGCTATGGGACCCATCCCCAGACAATCATTGATCTTTCTCTCTCTCTCTGTCTCTTTTTTTTTCTTTTTCTTTTTCTTTTTTTTTTTTTTTACTATCTCCATGCCTTGGCACCTTCTAGAATGTCATGTAGTTGGAATTGTACAATTCATAACCATTTCAGACTGGCTTCTGCCACTTAGCAATAGGCTTTTAAGGTCCCTTCCTTGTCTTTTTGTAGTTTGCTGGGTCTTTGAATTGTTAGAGTATAGTGTTAGCAAGATGACTGTTAAGTCTAAGATAAAGAGAGGTTAGTGGCAGCCAGGAGGCATGAGACAAGTCAATAAATGAGCAAAGTGTTTGCCAACCAAAGGTTCAACCCCACACCTTATCCTAGTCTTTTGAAAAATGAATATGTTAGTTTTTGTCTTCCTGCTTTAATATCAATCATATTTGAGGTGCGTGTTTTTTAAATTAATTTATTTATTTGGCCATGTTGGGTCTTAGTTGCCTCATGCGGGATCTTAAATTGCGGCAGACGGGCTCCAGAGTGCATGGGCTCAGTGGTTGCTGCCTGCAGGGTTTGTTACTCTAAGGCATGTGGGATCTTACTTCACCAACCGAAGATCGAACCTGCGTGCCCTGCATTGCAGGGCAGATTCTTAACCACGGACCACCAGGGAGATCCCCATCCCAGTCTTGCCTCCAGACACCCACGTCCAGTTCTAAGAGGGCAACATCACGAATTGTCACATGCTGTTGTCCTGGTCCAGTGGTGATCCTAGAGCCAGGTCGGTTTTCCCAGGGGACCGTGGTTACCTATCTTCATGGGCTCAAGCTGATGCTCATAAGAAATGTCTCTGTTTTCTTACTCCTGGACAGTCTTATGTCAAAAAGCTCTCAAGACCTCCACGTCCAGAAGTGCTCCTGAGGGGTGGGGATAGATAGTGAGTACTCAGCCAAGGTTCTTGGTCCTTTCTCCCCACTGAGACCCTTGTGCTCCAGCAGCCCTGAGCCCCACTTGTTGGTTTCCCTGCCGACTCATCCATTTGACTGCCTGCCTGTATGAGCTCACCCTGAGATATACATATATTGTGCACAGTCTTTCAAATGTTTTTTTCTTACTAAAACAATAATAGCTGTACTACATAACTATTAATCTGGCAGTAAATTCTTACAGGAAATTTATTGCTAAGATTGTATTTCAGGAATTGGTTGCGTTATCCCAGAAGGGGGTTCAATTAAACACTTAAAAATAAAAGTCACACAGGATTTAGATGGCGCCTCTTGGATGAAGGTTTCAAAGACTGTCTATCCTCTTCCCATCAGATTCTCTACAGATGGTTTCAGAGGCTGAGAAATGGCAGAGCTATGTCCAAGGTCAACCATGACATCATCGGCAGCATCAACTTATCTCATCGTTTGCTCGGCTGAGCCCTGTGCCTCTCACTGCTGCTGGCTTTGGAAGGTGTTTATCTCATGCTATAGCCTGTAGGCCAGCAGAGTTTCTAATGGTGGTTTGATCTTGACCTGCAGCTTTCATCAAGGTCAAGGTATTCCCAGTCCAGCAGGGAATTGGGGAACAAATGGGGGAATTTTTTGGAGAGATATAAGGAAGAAAGTGAGAAAGTGAAGGGGAGAAATAGCAGTATAAAGGACCTCTTTACCGAAACCCCAAGTGAAAATGCCCAGAGAAGGAAAAGTAAGAAATGGGTCTTGTTGGGGTAGAATAGATGCACGTATATGTATGACTGAGTTGCTCTGCTATCCACCTGAAGCTATTGTTGTTGTTCAGTTGCTAAGTTGTGTCTGACTCTTTGTGACCCCATGGACTGCAGCACGCCAGGCTTCCCTGTCCTTCACTATATCCCAGACTTTCCTCAAATTCATGTCCATTGAGTTGGCGATGCCATCCAACCATCTAATCCTCTGTCGTCCCCTTCTCTTTCTGCCCTCAATCTTTCCCAGCATCAGGGACGTTCCCAATGAGTCATCTCCTAGCATCAGGTGGCCAAAGTACTGGAGCTTCAGCTTCAGCATCAGTCCTTCCAATGAATGTTCAAGGGATGATTTCCTTTAAGATTGACTGGTTGGATCTCCTTGCAGTCCAAGGGACTCTTAAGAGTCTTCTCCAACACCACAGTCCAAAAGCATCAGTTCTTCAGTGCTCAGGCTTCTTTATGGTCCAATATAAAATAAGAAGTTTAAAAAAATAAAGACTGCATATCAAAAAAAGAAAAGAAATGGGTCCTGGAGAAGTCCTAGGCTGTGGCAGGATGGGAGCAATCCTGTGTAAGGCGGGTCTCCACCTTGGGGAGCTGTCCACGTACTTGGGGACCTGGGAATGTGCACACTCAGGGTGCAGTGCCTCCCCAATGAAGGACCTGGACAAACCGCTTGTGGACTTCAGGGGAGAGGGGCAGGCTTGACACTGGTTTGGTAGGGTGGGGAGATGTTTCCAGTGAGGTAGGTGAGGGTGGTCAGGTGGTTGCAAGCCTGGGTGGATGACAGAGGTGGTGAAGTCTTGAAAGACAATGGGAGAATGCCATTTATTCAACCCTTCCATCCATATCTATGGAGCCCCCAAGCTCTGTGCCAAGAGACAGCAGGTTCTGCCCTGGGCAGTGGGACTCTGGTCTCCAGGCAGCTGGGAGATGGGCAAGACAATGTTCAGAGGACTCAGGTTTTGGAAGGAAGTTTGGGAGGCACACTTTTCTCCCTTCCCCACCCATGACTGCTTCCTGCCATCACTCCAGGGGGCATCTCTGGGACAGAGCTTCTGGTCTCCCCATCCCTATGTTCTGAAAGTGACAGTATCAGCTCCCACCATGGGAGGCAGGACCTGGGAGCCATGTCAGGCTTGCTGCTCTTTCATTTCTGGGCCAGTCGGCCGCTCACAACAGTGTCTGAGATGGACACTGCTCAGGTTATTGTGTTATAGTTGGGGAAATTGAAGATTCAAGAGAGGCAACAAGTGCCTTTCCCAAGGCCAACCAGCCGGCATCACAGACGACAGTCAAGCCTGTGGTCGCCCCCATCGTGGGCCCTGTGCCAGCTTGACCCGAGTGCTCTCACATGCCGAAGGAAATCCCTCTTCTGAGTGCTGTGGGTCTTCTCTCCCTTGAAAGAACACAGAACAGCCCAGCAGATGGAATGAAAAGAACTGGCCTCACACATCAGCAGCTTTCCTATCAAGCCTAGAGATGAAACAGAGGGAAATACAAACAGCAGAACCCAGGAAGAGAGAGGCCAGCTTATCTCTGTCGCCTCTTTCTCTGCCCTTCCCCATTCCTCTCTCTGCTTCTTGGGCTGAGTCCAAGCCCATATCTGGGTATATTCTATATCCTGGGCTAGAAAACCAGAGCCTGGGATGAAAATCGAATTGATATCTGCTGTGTCGGCTTTTCATCCTGATCTGTCTGATCTGCGTACGTGGGCCAGCTACAGAGGGGACGGGAGGAGGCGCAGACAAGGCCTGGGTGTTTTTGTTTTTTTTTCGTTTATTTATTTTTAATTAAACGATAATTGCTTTATAATATTGTGTTGGTTTCTGCCATACATCAACATGAGTCAGCCAGAGGTATACGTATGATCCCTTCCTCTTGAACCTCACTCCCCATCCCACCCCTCTAGGTTGTTACAGAGCCCCAGTTTGAGTTCCTTGAGTCATACGGCAAATCTCCATTGGCTATCTATTTTACAAATGGTAGCGTATATGCTTCCATGCTACTCTCTCCAATCGTCTCACCCTCTCCTTCCTCCCCCATGCCTGTGTCCATAAGTCTGTTCTCTCTGTCTGCGTCTCCATTGCTGCCCTGCAGATAGGTTTATCAGTACCATCTTTCTAGATTCCATATATATGTGTTAAGATATAATCTTTATTTTTCTTATTTCATTCTGTATAATAGACTCCAGGTTCATCCACCTCATTAGAACTGACTCAAATACATTCCTTTTTATAGGCCTGGGTTCTTGAAGGGGCCAGTTACAGTGATGGGAAGGAAGCTTTAATGGTGCATCCGTTGAGGCTGTGACCTGTCCCAGTTTCCTATTTTTCTAACATTAGGTTGTCATTATCCTGTGGTGACTCCACCTGGGTCTCTCTAAAGACCGGCTGCCCCTGTGGCTTGGACCCAGGATCCTTGGAAGAAGCTAGTTTGGTCAACTGTGAGGAAAGGGATGTAGATATTTCAGGCTTTCTGTGCACATGATGACCTCCAAATAGCCCGTTTCTTCCAGATGCCCTTAGAGCAGCTAGAAAGTCTGAAGGAAACACTCCCTCTCGTCTATTGGGAAGCCTGGCATTCTATAAGAAGATCTAACAAAACTTTTTTTGAACCTTAGAGGGAAATACGTCAAATGTGTGTGTGCACACTCAGTCGTGTCCGACTCTTTATAACCCCATGGGCTGTAGCCCATCAGGCTCCTCGGTCCATGGGATTCTGCAGGCAAGAATACTGGAGTGGGTTGCCATTTCCTACTCCAGGGGATCTTCTCAACCCAGGGGTCAAACCTGAGTCTCTATCTTCTCCTGCATTGGCAGGAGGGTTCTTTACCACTAGCCCCACCTGGAAAAGTGAAAGTGAGGGTTGCTCAATTGTGTCCAACTCTGCGACCGGATGGACTATACAGTCCATGGGATTCTCCAGGCCAAAATACTGGAGTGGGTAGCCTTTCCCTTCTTCAGGGGATCTTCCCAACCCAGTGATAGAACCCAGGTCTCCTGCATTGCAGGCAGATTCTTTACCAGCTGAGCCACAAGGGAAGCCCAAGAATACTGGAGTGGGTAGCCTATCCCTTCTCCAGGAAGATCTTCCCAACTCAGGAACTGAACTGGGGTCTCCTGCATTGCAGGTGGATTCTTTAACAATTGAGCTATGAGGGAAACTCACGGGCAGAACCACCTGGGAAGCGTATGTCAAATGATCCTCATCAAAAGCTAGGAAGATGCCTGGACTGCACAGCTGGCCAGGACCTGGAATGAAATTCAACAGAAACAAGCAGAAACAATGGGAAATGATTGCAAAAATACTCTCTCCGAGTTGAGGAGGGAGGAGTAGGGGGAAGAGAAAAAGTAGGTTATTAGAGATTGGGGAAAGGGCAGGACGTACCCTCATAAATGTCTTGCAAGAAAGCGAAGGAAGGAGTGACTTTCTTGGACCCATAACAGATCATGCACTCAACAGGCTCCAAGGATGTAGATTCCAGAGAGGAGTCCGGATTCTATCCAAGTACAGCAGGGCAGGAGCTTGTGAACAACCACACGCCCTCAAATAGAGCAGATGAGGCTGTGTTGGAGGCAAGAGCTGCTGCTTCTACACCATTTCAGAGGTTTTGTAGGGTAATGGTGATAATGGCTTCCTTTCTGCTTTTCCCAAGGTGGCCATCTTTGAAAATAGGTCAGCAATGCATGAATCCTCAGCCCCCAATTTACAGACAGGAAACTCCAGGCTCAGCCTGTGAGGCTGAAAGACCCCCCAAGGTAGACATAGGCAGAAGCCAGGGCAGAGTGAGGGGCTTCAGAGTTCCCAGGAGAAAAGCCCAGAAGGCTTCTTTTTGCCTTCCATGCCACAATTCCTGGTCCCCATTCTCCTCCAGAGACTGGAAACTCTGGCCAAGACTGTTCCACTCCGTGTCAGAGGGGTCCTCCCCTCTGCCTTCCTCCCATCCTTCTTTTCATCCATCCTTCCATTAATTTGTTACATTTGAAAATTGGGAGGATTCCTGTTGTGATCCAGATCCACGGCTTCTCTCTAGAAGAGTCAAGGATATGGCAGCAATAGCCAGGCTCCCATGCAGCACTGGCACTCAGACAGGGCTGACACCCTCAGCCCACATCCCTCACTCAGGATCGAGCATCTGGACTGCCCTCTCTAGGCGCCTGCGTGTGACCCGTGTGCTCTGCTAGCTCCCACCTCTCTGGGGGCAAGCAGTCTGCCACACCTGCAAGGGAAACAAAGAAAGGAGATTGAGAGGATTGTCTGGGTAATTAAAGGAGGACATTTTAGCTCTTGAATCATGCACACTAAGTAACAATGGCCCTGTGTGGACACAGGCCGATCAGATTGCCACCATACCCTCCGAAGCTTGAATTTACCCACAACAATTCAAGAGTTCACGGAATGGTTCAGTTCCAGCCAGACTATGTCAGCTCCAACTAACCTGCTGGACCATGGAGATGGTATTTTAAAAAAAAGAATGCCTATCAGTGGAAGACTGGCTAAATAAAATAACACACATGATGGAATTCTATTGAGCTGTTAAAAGAATGAACTTCAGTTCCATGGACAGGTATTTAAATGGACGCACAATGTAATACTGTACAACAGGACTTGGCAAAGTACCACCCACTGTCTGTTTCTGTAAATAAAGTTTTATTGATACACATCCATACCCATTTGTTCACATATTGCCTGGGACTGCTTTTACACAGTAGCAGCAAAGCTGGGTAGCTGCCATGGAGGGCATGTGGTCCCCCACACCAAAATGTTTATTAGCAGGCCATTTCTAGGAAAAGTTTCCTCTACATTATTTTGAGGCATATATAAATATTAATGTATACTGTTCAAATATTTCCTATATAGACATTTGGTTGGAAAGATATTTAAGTTCATGGTAGAAGTTGCCTCTATGTCGGAGTCCAAAGACAGAATAAATACACAAAATTTTCTTGATCCTAAAATTCCATTTCTTTACTCAAAAAAAAAAAAAATTGGGGGCAATATGAAGAAATGTTCACAACTGTCAGATTTTCAGTGGAAGGTTCACAGGTGTTTGTTTTATTAGTCTTTGAACTTTTCTTTAAAATGTTTAAAATAAAAATTACCTCATAAAAGAACAAAACATTTAGGAGTGCAATAATTCCATCTACCTGATAAAACTCCTAGAGTGACATTATAATTATATGTTTAAAATGATCTACCATAGCTCTCTTCTTAAACACTCAATGTGTGATCCTCAGGCTTTAGTCTAAATTATTTGGGAAGAAAGGGTTTCGGTTTCAGGTTTTCTTTATACTTGTATGTTTTATGAATTCCCTTCTATAGTTTTATAAATAGTTCCTAGATGCAAGCGACAAATTCAGTTAATTCAAGACCAGTTTTCCCCTCACGATCCTGTTTCATTTTCCCTCAACACAGAAGCAATGTATAGACCCATCCAAGAGGAACAGCTCAATTATGCAACCAGTGCCTTCCAACATGTAAATACCATGTCTAGAAATCCAGGAAAAATAACCAGCCTTGTCCCACTTACTCAAATCACACGGACAATTTACGTCCATGAATTGGAATTTCGATTTGATCTGAGTTTACTTGTAGAAGCCAAGGCACTTTATGGGGGGAGAGAGGGGAGGCTGACCAAGTTGAGGACTGGAATTAAAGTAATGGAAAACAGACGCTGAAACTCTGATGGATGCCAAACTAAAGCCAGGTGCTGGCTTTGGGCAGGTGACCTGGGAAGCCTGGCTCTCGCTCCTGGGAGAGACAACTCGAGGGATGATGGGTGGGTGGCTCCATTTGGGGTCTATGGTTGCTCCCTCTCTGGCTCTCTCCATCCAAGGAGTTGACCATGGGGCCTGGAAATGTCAGCAGAATACATCTTCTTCCATACCTGAATGAGGGATTATTCGCAGAAGGCAGGGCAGCCAAGTGGGCGTCTTTTGAAAACAGACTTCTGGAATTTCCCAGACTTCTTGCAAATAATCCACAGTACTTTGTCAGGGTGGAAAAACCTGAAATTCTTCCTTCTCTGTCTGGAATATATACAGTAAAGTCTTTGTGACTTGGCAGGGCGTGCCTGGCCGGGAAGACCTCTGTTCTTGGCTGGGCTGTGCAGCAGTGAACTTGGTGACCCCGAGGAGATGAGGCACCTCCGGGGGCCTCTGGCTGATGGGCTGTGGGGTCAGGCAGCTGGGGGAGGGCTGGGGGCCCCAGTCTTTGTCCTGAGATTTCCCGAAAGTCAGATGACCTTGGATGCGGCATGTGATCACTGCAGATGTGGCAGGTGGGCTGGGTGAGTCGTCAGCTGCTGCAAGTCCTGGAGAAAAAGCAAGGAGGAGCCAGAGAGACTGAGCAACAGGCTTGGAGTCCAGGGGGAAGGGCCCCCTCCCCTGGAAAGCATGGCCTGTGGCCTTCCCCAAGGCTCTGCAGCCACACAGAATCATGACTGGCTGGCTGGGCTGCCAAGGCGGGGGGCTTATGCCCAGCTGGACCCAATCTTCCCTCGGCCTGAAATGTCCACACATAGTCTCAGCCTGTCTGTGAGCTCCCAGACCCCAGCTCCCCACATCGCCTGCACTGCTCCCACCGCCCCCCCCCCCCGCCCCACCGCCTACTCTTTCGATCCCCCCTGAGAAGGCTTTAGGAGAATGAACTTGGACAAAAACCCAGGCTCAGTTCCCATCACTGCCTCTTGCTAGTTCTGCAAACTTTTAAATGTACTTAGCTTCTCTGAGGTCCTGGCTTCTTGCTTGGGAAACAGGGCTGGCTGCAGGGTCCTCTGCACACGGACCTGGCAGAGACTGGGGCCAAGGGAATCAGAGCTCAGAAAGGGAGGGGGCATTGTTCCCAACCTGCCCTGCCGACTGCAGGCTAAGGTCTTGCTTTTCTCACTACGACTTCTCTTGGGCTCTGGTTGCTATGCATCCCCTCACCCGTCACCCTGGCCCCTACCTCGAAGACACAAAGCGTGGCCTTCACACCCAGGAGTCACTCCATTCACTCGTTCAGGGAGCACTTCTCCTGCCCTGGCACTGTTTGCACACCCAGGGAAACAGCCTTGGCCAAGGAGACAAGCACCTCAATGAGGCTGTATGTCTGTGGGGGAAGACAGTAGAAGAAATGCAAGGAGAATACGGGCAGTGACAAGGCCCGTGGCTGAAATGACATGGGTTGGTGGGCGGGACATTGGGGGTGGTCTGGCAGGCCACCCAAGGAGGAAGTGGTTTTGGAGCTGAGGGTGGCAAATGGCCATCAAAGGAGAGACCCTTCTGGCTGGTAGAGGGAACGGCTGGAGCAAAGTCCCGGTGGCAGGAGGGAGCCAGGCATTGTGACCATTGGGTACAAGTCTGGAGAGGGGGAGAGGAGTAAGGAAGGCGGAGGGCATGCAGGCAGACCTGTTTAGGGTGTAGCCAGGGGGGTCGGGCAGAAGGGGTCAATCTGTCTGGGGATCATTTGACAAATGTGATTTCTACTTCAGGAAGAACATCCCTGGGATTTCCCTGGTGAGCCTGTTGTTAAGATTTCACACTTTGACTGCAGAAGGCGCAGGTTTGATCCCTGGTCGGGGAGCTCAGACCCAATCAACATGCCAAGAAAGGAAAAAAAAAAAAAAAACAAAAACATTGAAAGAAAGAGCATCACTGCTTGGGGCTGGAGAAGGAGCTGCAGGAGCAGACTGATGACGAAAGAGGCTTTCTGTCACCTCCGCTGCCCTGTACTGGAGCAAATGGGGCTTGTTTCCTAATTTCAGTTCTAGTAAATTAAACTAGTTTCATGGGACCTAAGAATTAACTGGAGGTCCGATGACCGCAATGCAGCAACAGACGGAACCAGAAAGCCCTTGCATGGAGATCATGAAAAATGCTTGGGGTTGGGACCTACTCATCCTCAGGGGGACTTAAATAAAATCAGCACATTGGGGACTCTGTTGTAGTTCTCTTTCTCAAGACGACTCCTTCTATTGAGAAGTGTTGGGGCTCCTGGAGCTGTTCCAAAGCCCCTTCCTGCTTTATCATGGTTTCCCAGAAGTTCCCCCTAAGCAAAGCCGCAGCTCTTTAGGGGAGGGGGGCCCACAATTCAATTATTGAGAATTGCTTTAAGACTCATGTTTTTCCTCACATTACTGAAAAGCAATCGTGGTCATAATCAAGACCGCATGTGTCCTGGATCTAGTTATTAAATCATTAAATTGTTTTATAATTCGTATTAGCAACCTCGCCTAGAAGGTCAGATGAAAAAAGGCAAAAGGACGTTTTTTTGTTTCTTTTTCACTCTGACATTTTCATTTCTCTCCATACCCTTCGCTCTAGCCCAAGGAATGGCAGAGTGGGGGCCAGGCTGGCACAACTAGGTGCCCAGGGTTGGCCTTTGTGGTTTGTGGGATCCTGGAAGGATGTAACTAAGATCCCTGACAGCTGGAGGCAGGTCAAGTGTCTCCGCTGGGCCTGACTGCTGGCGAGAGGCACTCTCTGGGCCAAGTCCGGGTGCCTTTTCTGACTGGCCCTTCTTGTCTGCATCTTATCCTTGGATCTGATCATGGACCCTCAGGCCCTCCCGGCCCTCTCCTACCTGCTTTCGTTCAAGTCCTCCGAAAGGCCAGAGCAGTGAAAGTCAGTCTTGAACTCAATGTCAATGTTGAACAATGTGCCTGAAAGGTATTAGCACTCCAGCCACGGGGGCTGCAAGTTGCTTCACTCCTAATATAGTTGAAGGGCTTCCCAGGTGGCACTAGTGGTAAAGAACCCGTCCACCAATACAGGAGATGTGAGAGACGTGGGTTCGATCCCTGGGTCAGGAAGATCCCCTGGAAAAGAGAATGGCAACCTACCCAAGTATTTTTGCCTGGAGAATCCCATGAACAGAGGAATCTGGTGGGCTATGGTCCATAGGGTCACAGAGAGTCAGACACAAATGACGCAACTTAACACTCATGCACGCACCTGGTCCTTCCCTCCGAGCATCCTTTTAAATAGTCTTCTTTGCCCCCCACTCCCCTACACAATATATTCCATCCTGACTTCTCAGGGAGATGATTCTTTGGTGGTGTTTCCTTTTTCCTCTTAATTACTGTTTATCTGGACTTTCAAATTAAGATGGAACATGTAAACAGCAAAGCTCACAAATCTTAATTTTTTGTCTGTATGGATGAACCCTTATAAGACATTAAACATTTCCGTCCTCTGGGAGATTCTCTGATGTTGCCTTCCCATCAGTTTCCACCCATGTGTCACCATCCTGATCTCTAGCCTCATAGCCTCCTGATCTGCAGCAGTGCTTTATCTCAGAGACACTTTCTCATTTAATTTCCCAAATGCTCTTGGAGATTATTTAGATCCTTAGGAATCATGAATATCTTAAAGGAGAGAAATAAAGATAGAACTGTTTTAGATAACTCTGGACTCTGGCTATGGCAAAAACACCCCAAGCTGAAAGAATATCTGAGTCTTTCCAATTGTGCAAGACGCTTTTCTGGTTTGATGATCCATTTCTACAATGAGACGCTTGCTTCTTTTACAATATACTTTCAGGGATCCGGAATCATATATTTTTTGAAATGATGTATTATCTTAATTGGTCTTAATTGTTTCATTAACGTGAACTTGATATAAAGTAACCTCTCGAAGTGCATTGCTAAGGAGGGAAGGGAGATTAATAACCTAATCAAGCACTTGGAAACAACTGACATGCCCCGTGGAAAGGGTACTCTAAAAATTTCATTTAAAAATGTAATTATACTGATTAGAAAGACATATTCCTTTGTTTTAGAGAGAGGATCTTATAGTTGGAGAGCATTTAGCTGAATGGATAGGATTATATTTAAAATGCTATCTTCTTAACTGTATAAAATTTCCAGGCTTTTTAGTACAGAATAAGATGGATTTTTGGAGTTTTCTGCCATGTTAATTGATTTGGGGGTGACCACTGGTGTTACAGGGGATCAAAAACATAAATATGAGAGAAACAGAATGTATCTAATTTAATACATTTTAATGTCAGAACCCATCTTGCTCTAGGTAAGGTGGCCACGGATTTGCAGGTCGGGTGGGCTTCCCCGGTGGCTCAAGTGGTATGCATTGGTTCTGTCTCTGGTCCTGGAAGATCCCCTGGAGAAGGAAAGGGCAACCCACTTCAGTATTCTTGTCTGGAGAATCCCATGGACAGAGAAGCCTGGTGGGCTACAGTCCATGGGGTCACAAAGAGTCGGACACAACTGAGCATGTGGGAAATTACACAGGCGTGCAGGAGTGGGCCTGTGTGGGCAAGAAGAAGGACCTCTGGGGGTGGGGACTTTCTGAAAAATGGGCTCCCCCAGGGAGCCTGAGCCCCTCTGTCAGTGCAGCTTTTCCTTTGGGAAACCAAGAACTTGGCACAATTTGAAAATCTTTTAATGTCATATTTACATTCTTTGAGGGAGGGCTGGATTTCTTGATCTAAGCCATTAGAGCCAAGACCAGTTGGTGATAAGCTGGGAAACTAATGCTCTGAGATAAACTTGTGGACAGTAAAGTCTGTTCACAAGGTCCTGAGGCTGATTTTCTTGTGTGCCTTCAAAAGCTCACATTCTTTGATCCTAGGCATCCTCTTTTCTCCCAGTTATTTTTCCCAAGGGAAGAGAAAAGTACTTTAGAGGGGGAGAAATTGCTGCCTGCATGAAGATGTTCAAATACAAGAGAATAATAGCTGAACAAATAAACAAGCAAGAAAACCGAAAACAACCTAAGCCCTTTTGGCCTGCTCTGCCAGAGCTCCTGTGTCCAGGAGCCCCCACGTGGACATTGTGAAAGCTGCCCAGACATACAGAAATGTGTATGAGATAATGTGGGGGAAAGCCCGAGAACCTACAATTTTTAGGTACCCTCTGCAGTGGGAAAGAGGGAAACGGCTGTTGTGTCTGTGTAGCACAATTCTGAGGACAGGACTTCTCCCCTTGTTTGGGCTTAAAACTGTGCCTTTCTGACAAATAGAAAGGCAAAGAACAAAGAAGAGAGGCCTGGTAAAGACTAAAGCAGGTGCCACTCTAGCAGAATTCTGAAGGAGCAATGACAGTATTCCAAGCAGGGATGTGTCCCTGTTGTTATTGTTCTGTTGCTCAGTCATGTCCGACTCTTTTCGACTCCATGGGCTGCAGCAGTCCAGGCCTCCCTGTCCTTCACCAGCTCCCAGAGTTTGCTCAAACTCGTGTCAGTGATGCCATCCAACCATCTCATTCTCTGTCGTCCCCTTCTCCTCCTGCCCTCAATCTTTTTTAGCATCAGGGTCTTTTCCAATGAGTAGACTCTTTGCATCATGTGGCCAAAAGACTGGAGCTTCAACTTCAGCATCAGTCCTTCCAGTGAATATTCAGGGTTGATTTCCTTTAGGACTGACAGGTTTGATCTCCTCTGGAGAAGACTCTTGAGAGTCCCTTGGACAGCAAGGAGATGTGTCTGTAGATTGTAAATAATCTCTTTAGGTAAACATGGTGGAAGGGGGTCAAAGGTGTTTGGCAGTAAATGTTTTTTACACTGCTAACAATAATAACCAACATTTGGAAAGTTTACAGAAAACCATTCATTTAAAAGCACTCGTTTGCTCCATACTCGTTTGCAAGCACTGGCTTGCTCCATACAAGCCAGTGAGGGCATCACCATAGACAAGGGGGACACTGGGTCTAAGAAGGCCATCTGAGATGACTTTACCAGGGTCCAAGATAACGTGATGAGGCTTTGCATATGGAGCCCAGCGTCCTGGTCCAAGGCTTCAGAGAGAAATGGACGTGAGGACACTCCAGTTGGCTCTGTCCTCTGAGATAAGAAAGCTTTCTCATCCACACACCCCACTGGCTTTCCAGTTTTGTCCAGGATTGGTTTACTAGGTCTCACTGGCACTCCTCAAAATGCCTGTTGCCTGTCTGATCTGATTGTCCTTGGAGGTGGAAGATGAAACCTCAGTTCCAGACCACAAACTCATAGGCTCTGTTCCCTCAGAGGCCAGAGCTGGGGCTGAGAGTCTTTCCTGTTGTTTGCGAAATGCACAGAAATGCAGTTCCTTCATTCCTCCATAGAGATGTGTTTTCTTCCATTTCTTGCTTGAAACATGTAGTGCTCTTGATTTATCTGTACCCATTTTTGATGGAGACTATGATCAGGGGAAATATTTCTCTAATTTGAGGAAAATACCCTGCAACAAAATGATAATTGGCAAGGAAAATAGCCTCAGGGAAACCACAGGGTGTGGTGGAGGATGTGGAGAAAACAGCTGCTCGCTGCCATGCTTAGAAGTGGGTCTCCTGCTGTTACTTAGTCTTATTTTCAAAGGGAACAGGAGACCTGAATATTTACGTAAACATCTCCCCATAAATGAGTTTTAACATTTAAAGACGAAGAGTGATTTTCATTCTAAAGAATTTCGAGAAATCACATCAGTTTAGGGTCTTGGTTTGGGTTCCGCCAAAGAGCAGACTCAGAGGAGGATTCGAGGGCAAGCAGTTTTGTGGGGGAGGGAGTCCGAGGAAACACCCAGAGATGAATGGAAAGGGAGGTTTGGAGGGTTGATGCTTCTCTGGGGGATAAACTCTACTTGCATCAGTGGTACCTTGCTTGCTAATGCGCAGCTATGGGCTTCCTCCCCTCTGTCTCTCATTCTCCATCCTCTTTCAGTGTTTCCCAAAATCACCTTCCAGATCAACTACTTGCATTTGAGTCCCTGTGTCAAGGTCTGCTTCTGGCAGAAGCTGACACAGGTGACTCGGGGCATTAGAGCCAGCATGGGTCCACGGATCAACTGCCCAGAGCTGCCCAAGCTGCAGTGCAGCTGGGTGTGACCTGTCATGTGTCACCTTGGGGTCGCAGCATCTCCGAGGCAGGTTTGTCTCCTCCTCATGGTCTCCTCTGCCCCCGACAGCTGGAGGGGAGGGAAACAACCAAGATGACACCAGAACACAGAAGGTGTGGGTGTCAAAGCCAATGCCGATCGGAGAGTAAAACCATCTCACCAAACGATTCAACTGTGCAGACAGACCTGTGAGCAAGAAGCAAGTTTTGATGGACAGACATCGCTCGGTATTTCCTGGTCTCAGGTAGAGTTCTCCAGAAGCAGATGTTGAAATGGAAGTGTGGTCATTAGGGACCTCCCCTTGTGAAAGGAGGAGGCAGAGATGAGCAAAGGGGAAAGTAGAATTAAGGGCCAGTTGGGAGTCCCCCAGACCCAGCTGATCCAACAGGAAGGAGTATGAGAAGCTGTGCCCATCAGGCTGAATGGCCAGGCCTCCAGGTCCTCCCCTTGCTGTTTCTGGATGGGTACTGGCTATCCCAGGAAAGGAGTGATGCTGCTGAAACAGTGGAGGCTGCCCCAAAAGGAATGAGAAGCTCCAGGCTGACCACTACCCACCTTTCCTGCAGCTGTGAGCCAGTGCCTCTTCGACGGGGGCCCTGGGAGCTTCCATCAGTAAGCAGAAGGGGCATGGCTAGTGGTGGGAACATGGGTGTGCTTGAACACTCTGGTCCTGCCTGCACCATTTATGTGTTATGGTGGCTACTGTGGTGCCAACTTGGCCCCATGGTTTGGTGGAAAGATAGCACCCAATGGATAGTCATGACGTTGTGTTCACATGATGTCCTGTGGTTAGGCATTCCATCTCTATCAGGAATGGAATTTTTAACACACTATAAACCATTCTGTTTAATTAATGTATATGACATTCACACATAGTCTAAAGAAAGCATTGGGCTTCCTTGGTGGCTCAGTGGTAAAGAATCCACCTGCCAATGCAGGAGCCTTGGGTTCCATCCTTGGGTTGGGAAGATCCCCTGAAGAAAGAAATAGAACCCCAATCCAGTATTCTTGCCTGGGAAATACCTTGGAGAGAGGAGCCAGTTGGGCTACAGTCTGTGGGGTCCCAAAGAGTCAGACACAACTGATCAACTGAGCACATCCATTGTGTTCAAAACTGAGGCTTGTTATTTACTAAAGATGGATGTGCATTAATTTTATGGCCTTTAAGGTGTACCAGGGCACTTTAGGACCTGTTTTCCACCAAGTGTGGGACTCTCCAGTGAATTCTCTCCTCACCACTAACACCTCCAACCCTGTGGCCTTTGCTGGATTGTAGGGCCCTACTCTGGAACCCACTTGAAGCCAGCAGCTCCATATCACCAAGATATGAAGACTAAGTACCCAGGTGTGACCCACCAGGAGCTGTGCTGCTTCTTTCACGATTAGGACAAGGGGTCAAGATTCAACACTGTCTTCTACTTTAGGGAGAGCGTATTGGCATGTCTCTGACTGCAGGAGCCCTGAAGGTATAACAGGCCCTGCACCTCTTTGTGGGGCCCTTCTCGAGCCCCTGAACCCCATGTGTCTTCTCATGGCCTTGGCACACTGGCCACCTCTTGCACATTTGGCCTGATCAATGTCATATCACCACTGTCATGGACCATGGGACTCTCTGAGGATGTCCAGATGGCCCAGATTCCATTAGGAGAGAAGGCGGGGAGGGTCACTCACCCGGGGACAAATCTGCAGGTATATTTTGCTGTCCATTCCAGATCCACTTGTGCAGTCCAGAAAACCTTCTCTGGACCTCTCTTCTGATTGGGAGGGAATGGAGCTCAACTGTCCATTCAGTGCTTGCAGACCTTGCTAAGTTCCTTCACAAGGATGACACGCCTGGCACAGAAACTGATTAGGGATCCTTATGAGCAGTCATCCACAGTTACCCTCCAGGATTCCTCCTGCTTCTGTGAGGGCTGGATAGGCGAATCCCAGCAATATGACGGCAACCTTGTCCCTGGATCTTTTAGCTCTTTTGAGAGTGATGCTTGGACTTCCCTGGCAGTCCAGTGGTTAAGACTCTGCGCTTCCAGTGCAAGGGTCACAGATTCAATCCTTAGTTGGGAAACTAAGGTCTCACATGCCACATAGCATAGCCAAAAAATTTGAAAAAATAAAAGTGACACTGACCACACCTCTTCCTGGGGTATGATATGGGGCTGGAGGGGATGAAGTTTCCGTTTCCACTTGACTTTCTCCACTGATATGGCTTTTATCTTACAGAACAAGGATCAGCTTCCCAGAACAAGAATCCTAAATACGTATCCAGGAATCGGAGCAATGGTCCCTGTGGGGGTGGGGGATCTGTGGGCCCACAGGGCCCACGATACAACAGTTTCACTATGACTCCATTTATGATCCAGGTCTCATCTCCCACCTCTGATAAGGAGGGAATCTTGATGAGGCTCCTGCGGTTTCTGAGCATCCTCTCGAATGCTGATAAAATGGAATAACCGAAGTGTTTCCTATAGCATCACTGACCATTGCTGTATGCAGGGGAAACTGACATCTTAGATAAGTAGCCTGTGGAGAAGCAGATCCCTTGGCTAAGGGATACAGTTCATGCTCCGGGCTCTCGTTGTGCCATGCTGTGCTAAATTCTCCCTGCCAGCGTCCCTCTCTGGACATCTGCCTCCTGACTCTGGGCAGTGATCTACACTGACGGGCTAACACCTAATTAGCATGTTTGAAACAAGGGGTGGATGTGCTCAGGGTTTGGAAAATCCGAGGCAAAGGAGTTTTCCAACCGTGGAGGGAAAAGGGACCGGACCAGTCAGGTGGGATGAGGACTGAGACAGAGGGAGAGGTGACCACTGGCTGGAAGGTGTGGAGAGTGGGCGGGTGGGAGGCAGGGGGTCCCCAGGGAAAGAAGGTTCCCAGGACATTGTGGAGACATGAATGTCAAGAAGCAGAGAATTCTCTTTGCTCAGAGAAGGAATACTCACCTGTTCAGGCTTTAAATCTGATGTTTCTCTCCCTGCATGTAAGACACATGAAATTGCTCTTTTGATCTTCTCAGAAATACAAGAGCAAATACTGAAAACCATAAGGGCCTTCAAATGAGGCTCTGGCTAAAGGCACACAAGACGTCTGTGAAGGGGCTTCAGAGGAGCTCCAAGTCCCCAGGTCGGCTGTTCCTTTGCAGAATCGGGCTGTTGGGACGTAATAGTTATGATCACTGGAAAACCAGCTCTCAGGATGACAGTGCCCACACTCTCGGTATATTTGACAAAGCCTGTTATTTAGATAAACCAAGCATCCTTACTGTTCTGATTCTTCAACCAAGCTCTAGTGGAGAGCTTGCCTGGGGTGAAGGCCTCAAGATCTTATAATTAGCCTGGAGATAAGCACATTGAAAGTGACAGCCCAAGGTGGGGTTTTCTGAGGTTGTTTTTTCTTTTTTTTCTTTTTTTTTTTCCCCTCTCCATCTGCCTCCACCATCAGCATCTTTTTCACCCAGGAGTTGTACTCGAACATCAAGCTTCTCAGGACCATTAGCATCTACCATTTTGAAAAGAAATGAAAATGAATAAAATGAAATGAAAATGACATTTCATTTTTGTTCATCCCACAATCTGATTAAACCGGCCACCAGTATAAGGCCCCAGCAGTGGGCCCAGCCAACAAAAGCCACCCCCTGCACCAATGCAGGACCATTCAGCAGTGACTCGCACGTCTGTCTCATGTCTGATCTCCTGAGCCGCTCCTAGCGTGTCCCTTCCCTTCCTGCATGTGTCATTATGTGTCAGAATATATTACCGTGCTCAGCCGTTGATCTAAGCTGTTCTTTTTCAGTTTAATTACCAAGCTCAAATCACTGACCCCGTGTCTGTTTTATTAAGATGTCGCTGAAGATAATGAGTAATTTGAGAGGGGAGAAATTCCAATTTCCTGTCGAGTTGCCTTCGCGTGAGGTCCTTTCCGGGATGGTAACCGCACTGCCTGAGTAGATCTTGTACTCAACCCGTTTGACCAACTCGCCCCAGCCTGAGCCTGTCACCTCCTGTTTTGTGGGCTAAAATAAAGTACTTCCCTTGAAAGGTGTTTATTATTTCTGTAAAAACATCAAGAAAGCTACTGGAACCAAGTCACTTGCTCTGAAGATCAAGAGCCATCATACCAGCTCCCTAGGAAATGGAGTTGTCCCAGCCCCAGGGGCTTGGAAATAGGAGTAGCTGGTTCTGCCCGGTTTTCGAAAGGAGGGTAATTCCTCCATGGACTCTGAGAGAGTTTCTGTCTGCCGCAGGGTGCCTGCCCCGCATGGAGTCCACACTTCCTTCATGAGAGTGATTTTATGGCCACTCCAACCTTCTTCCTGACAGCCAGCTCCACGGCAGGCATGCTGGATGCAGTAAATACGATTCCTGTGACAGTTCATCCCTCGCCGGGCACTCGGGCTCCGTTTTGACACTAATAAAGTTAGTGCATGGAGATCCGATTATGAGAAGGAGCAAATGAGATGTTTCATGAAGTGAGTCTGTGATGGTCCATTTCAGCTGGGAATAATTGTATCTCCCAGTGTATCCTCAAAGAGTTTACCAAAATGTATTCATTTACACAGAAGGCAGGAGGCAGGCATGACTGCTTTTATTTCTCCAGTTAAGAAACTGGAAAACCTGGTGCTGGGCTCCAGGGAGCTTGTGTGCTGTAGATGTTTGTCTTTATTTGGGGGGCAGGATGGGAAGCAGGTGGGAAAAAGGAGAAGTTGAAGGGAGGAGATGGAATAGACCTGCACACTTCTGGGCTTCCCAGGTGGTGCTAGTGGTAAAGAACCCACCCGCCAATGCAGGAGACATAAGAGATGTGGATGTGATCCCTGAGTCAGGAAGATCCTCTGGAAGAGGGCATGGTAACCCACTCCAGTTTTTTTGCCTGGAGCATCCCATGGACAGAGGAGCCTGGCAGGCTACAGTCCTTACAGCCGAGTCGGACACGACTGATGTGACTTAGCAGGCACACACACTTCTGAGTCCCGCTGACATTTCTACCCTGCATAACTGCAGAGAATTTTCCCCAGGGCTTTAGAGTCATTGTACATGGTGGGGAACCTAGCATCCTTTGGGTTTTCTGATTCCACGAAGACCCCTTTGACCCCATGCCTCTCCCTTCCCTGCTCTCATCAGCTCTGTCTCTTTCAGCCTCTTCGCTTTTAGCTCCTCATTGACCTCTTTCTGACACCCTGCTTTGTACTTTTCCTTCACCTCTTCTCTTCCCATACCCTTCTTCCACTCTGAAGTAGCCCCATGGCAACCAGCAGTGTACACACTCAATAAAAATCCCTCAAACAGAACTGAACTGTTAGAGCAAGAAAGTCTAGCTGCTTTTGACCTGGTAGCCAGCCCAAGACCAGAACACCAAATGCAAGAGCTGGCTTACCCCTAATCCATATTTCAATACAGTTTGCCTAGTTCAGTTCAGCTAAGTTTGCCTAAGGATAGGGTTTAAACCTTCATTAAAAAAAATAAATTGCTTGATTGGTTGCCTAAAATAGGGCTCAAATATACTAACTAATGAACCCTCAGTAGGCAGATTCCTCCCTCCAGCAAAGAGAATGTAGCTGAGACACCCAGCTTCCCTGGTCCATAAGACTGTACTCTTAATGGTCGAGACCCGCCCACTTCTCCCCACTCTGTTTCCAGTGTGCCATTTTGTTGATTACAATTTGCTAGGTATGGCTGAGTGGAAAATGGTGCCCACAGAAAGCCATCAAGCCACATTTTTCTACCTTGGACCAGACCTCTCTCCATGGAGGGCGTCCCATGCGTGAACCAGCCTGTCTAACCTCTACCTGTTAGATACCGTCAGCATCTCTGCCCATCCCCACCAGAATTCTACCAATGGAAAATGTCTCCAGACGTTATCCAATGAGAGTAAAACCACCCCAGTGAAGACGTAAATAATAGACACAGCTGAAATGCCAAATTAAACTTTCTGATTAATTTGGGCTACTCACTTACAGTTGACACATATCCACAAACAGCAAAACATACTCACTGTGCCTTCCTTCGTGTTTCTAGTCTCAGGGCCAATGATCTATTTAATTAAACCTTTTTGGTTTCACCCAACTTATGGTGGTGATTTAGTTGCTAAGTCATGTCTGACTCTTTGCGACCCCATGGACTGTAGCCTGCCAGGCTCCTCTGTCCATAGGATTCTCCAGGCAAGAATACTGGGGTAGGTTGCCATTTCTTTCTCCAAGGGATCTTAGACTCCTAGGTGACACCAAAGTTTGTTTTTAATTAATTTATTTATTCTTGGCTGCACTGAGTCCTCGTTACTGCCCAAGAGCTTTCTCTAGTTGTGGTATGCCAGCTTCTCATTGCAGGGGCTTCTCTTGCTGTGGAGTGTGGGCTCTAGGGTGTGGGCTTAGTATTTGTGCCTCATGGACTTAGTTGCTCCTTGGCTTGTGGGATCCCAGTTCCCAGACCAGGGATCGAGCCTATGTCCCCTGCATTAGCAGGTGCATTCTTAACCACTGGGCCACCAGGGAAGTCCTAACACCAAAGTTCTGGTGAAAAGCTGACAACCCTGGTATGAGATGTGTGGCTGCGGACACTGAGCCAGGCTGGGGCGCTGAGCCCACACTCCACTCACTAGCAACTGATGACTTCAGGGGGAGATGGAAACCGTTTGTGTCTGAGCAAATCCATCCAAGTTCTGGTTCAAGGGAGGAAAGAGCATGGGGCAGTGAAATGGGACCCCACACTCAGCAAACACCACTTCCCCACCCAATCCCCCACCACCCTGGCTTCAGTCTCCTTGCCACCCCCCTGCACTCCCCACCAACCCAGGTGTAGACATCACGGTGCCTTTTTGTTTTTCTCACGTGGCTGCCACCAGGCTCCCTGTGGGCTATTTATACGCAAGCACCTTGAGGAATAGAACGCTTGGAGCACATGAAAGGTTTTTCCTTCCTTTGTCTGGGTCCCATCTTCTAGACCCTGGAAGGATACCAGACTTTGCACATGGCATTTCCTGTTTAATCAGCAAGCACTCCGTTTCAGACAGCTTAATGGCCTGTGAGTATAAGGAAGGTGTCACATTGCAGAAGACAGTTTATCATCTGCCACTGTTGACATCTTCCAGAGGAGGGACTGCAGGAACAGCCCCAAACACAGATCTTCAAAGTTGGACTTGAAAGTGATTTTTATGCCTTGGGCTTAGTGGCCTGCTTTAAAGAAAGGCGATATGGAGCTTAAGGTTGTATTTATTCCAATAATGCAAACCTTGGGAAAATATGCTTCTTTGAGCCCTTTGAAAAAAAGTCACCAATCCTAAAGTTTGAATCAGTTGTTTGTGAGAGCAAGGAT
This sequence comes from Ovis aries, assembly GCF_016772045.2. Taxonomy (NCBI): domain Eukaryota; kingdom Metazoa; phylum Chordata; class Mammalia; order Artiodactyla; family Bovidae; genus Ovis; species Ovis aries. The sequence goes on along the minus strand of NC_056066.1, from coordinate 56,663,423 downwards.
ATTTCTCCTTACATCTTTTTTTCCTTAAGATAATTTTCTTATTGTCAATTCCACTGATCTTTTCTTTTTTTTATATGATTTTATTTACTTTCTTGCTTTTGGCTGTGCTGGGTCTTCATAGCTGTGCGGGCTTTCCTCTAGTTGCAGCATGCGGGGCCTCTTCTCCAGTTGCGGTGCACAGGCTTCTCACGGCAGCGGCTTCTCTTGTTTCAGAGCACAGGCTGTAGGGTCTGCGGGCTTCAGCTGTGGCTCCCAGGCTCTACAGCACGGGCTCAACAGTTGTGCCACACAGGCTCAGTGGCTCTGCAGCATGTGGGGGTCTTCCTGGACCAGGTATCAAACAAGTATTTCCTGCATTGGCAGGAGGACTCTTTACCACCAGGCCACCAGGGAAGCCCATCCTTAAATCTCGATTGGCCTAATTGCCCTAAGATATAGTAGCACGGAGGGTCTCACCCTGGAGCATATGTTGGAACCCTTTGGAAGGCTTGTTGAAATCCACACAGTTGGGCCTCTCCTCCAGAGTTTCTGATTCAAGAGGTCTGGGATGAGGCCAGATAAACTGCATTTCTAAACAAGTTCCCAGGGGCTGCTGCTGCTGGTCAAGGTACCACACGTTGAAAATCATAGCAATAGAGTGAAAATGAAGCAATAAGCCTTCCAAGTAGCAATTGACCTTGGTGTCCTGTCCACATCCCCGTAGCAGCTCCAACTCCACACCTGA